>NC_090371.1:58412504-58713153 GCF_036365525.1 Heterodontus francisci | reverse complement strand
CCCCACTATTTAGTTTAAAACCCCCTCTACTTCCCTAGTTATGCAGCTCGCTATAATACCGGCCCCAGCATGGTTGAAGTGTAGACCATTCCAATAGTACAGCCCCCACTTTCCCCAGTACTGGTCCCATGAATCGGAACCCACTTCTACTACACCACTCTTTGAGCATGCATTCATTTCTCTAATCTTATTTGCCCTATGCCAATTTGCATGAGGCTCAGGTAATAATCTAGAGATTATTACCTTTTGAGGTTCTGCTTAACTTGTGCTTAGCTCCTCATACTGAGTAAGCAGAACCTCCCTCCTTGTCTTGCCTATGTTATTGGTACCACATGGACATTGACGACTGGATCCTCCCCCTCCCACTGTAAATTCCTTTCCAGCCCTGAGCAGATGTCCCAAACCCTGGCAGCAGGCAGGCAACACAGCCGTCTGGACTCTCACTCTTTGCTGCAGAGAACAGTGTTGATCCCCCCTCACTATACTGTTCCTTACTTACCACTACATTCCTTTTTGCTCCCCCCACTTGAATGGCTTCCTGTACCACAGTGCCATTGTCAGTTAGCTCATCCACCCTGCAGCCCCTGCTCTCATCCAAACAAGCTGAAAGAGCCTCAAATCTGTTGGACAATTGCAAAGGCTGAGGCTCCTGCATTCCTGCCGTCTGTGTCCCCTTACCTGCCTCAGCTGCAGCCACACTCTCCTATCCCTGACCACTGACCAAATCAGAAGACCCTATCCTAAGGGGTGTGACTGCCTCCTGGTACAAAGTGTCCAGGTAACTTTCCCCTCCCTGATGTGTCACAGTGTCTGCAGGTCAGCCTCCAGCTCAATGATTCTCAGCTGAAGCTCTTTGAGCCACAAACATTTACTGCAGACGTGTTTGCTCTGGATCACACTGGCATCCAGGAGCTCCCACATGCTGCAGCCATGACACATCTCCTGTTCTGGCATCCATAATGTATTTTTAATTAACTAAATTATTTCATTCAATTATTTATTTTCCTCCTTTTGTAATGTTTTATTAACCTTGCCACCAGTTCCTGTACTATTGTAAACCTTAGTAATAGAATAGACCTTAACCACTTACTAGATACTCACCAAACAGCTAGCCAGAACTCTCAGCACTCTGTTCAAGTCACCCTCTAAATCCTCTCCTCTCCCGCTACTTCTCTCCGAATCCCTGAACTTTTGGCGCACTTTTTAAATCCTCTCTTCTCCCGCTGCTTCTCTCCTTGTATTGCAATTGTTTCTTGTAATTTAATCCTTTTTTAAACTCCTTTTTTTTCCCAATGAAAATATTGATCCCTTGCTCAGTACACATGTACTTGTGTTGTCTGCCATTCATAATAAATCAGTTTTGAAAGTGAGTGTGGGTAGAAGGTCTCTTGGCAGTCTTTAGAGATCCCATAAAGAGCAAATGTTAAAAATTACCACTTCATCTGTTGGTGGCTGAAACAGGAATATTAGGATATGGAGAATTCCCTGCTCCTCTTAAAAATAATACAACAAAAAAGTAGTACTTCTGACAATGCTGCACTCCTTGAGTACTGTACTGATGGGTCATCCTAGCTTAAGTCTTGAAGTGGGGTTTGAACTTGCAACTTTCTGACTCGGTCAGGGGCATCCCAAATAAGAGACAGTCTGTTTCTCGGGCTATGCCTTTTCTGGCAGAGGCCAGTGGGAGAAGCGGTTAAATTACTTTCCCCTAACATGATGTACTGACAATTTTCCTATCAATAACAATAGTCCACCTGACATCTAACTTGGCACAGACTTCAAATGAAAGCTGGGGACCATTTAGTCTGCAGCTCAACTAATTATTGGATAAAGTTGTCAAGCCATCGGGGTGCTTAAAATCATTGCATGTAATGTTGTCCTACAAAGAAGTTTGATGGTGATAGTCTACTCTGTATAAGTCGTGATACAAGTGGCATACTATAATGCTGCAAGTAGAGTCCTGCTGATTGAGAATCTAGCATGAATAGTGCTAGAAATGAGATTTATTAAAAAAGTAACAATGAGCTGAAGGCACCAAGAGGCAAAAAGGCAACATGTCTGAACTGGAAAGAGTGCACTCAGACAAAAAGAATTGGAAAGGAAAGATTATTGAGCAAGTGGATGAGCTTAGCAAGTGGACAAATTGAATAAATATTGCTGTTAGTGAAAGCAAATAATGTATGTTTGTCTAGATCATAAATGTAAGAGGAAGTATTAAGCAGATTATCAGGTTACATAGAATTTACAGCACAGAAACCTCTATGCTGATGTCTGTTTTACACGCCCCTCCTCTGTTCGATAAAGGAGGTTATCAGCATAATCATTTCCTTTCCCATTCATGTACTTCTCCAGCTCCCCTTTTAAGTGCTACTAACCTCAACTACTCCATGTGGCAAGACAGAGGCGCAAGGGGAGAGCCAACTGTGCAACAGCCCCGACAGACAAATTTCTCTGCAGCACCTGTGGAAGAGCCTGTCACTCTAGAATTGGCCTTTATAGCCACTCCAGGCGCTGCTTCACAAACCACTGACCACTTCCAGGCGCGTATCCATTGTCTCTCGAGATAAGGAGGCCCAAAAGAAAAAAGAATGAACTCCATGTGGTAGCAAGTTTTACCTTCTAACGAGTCTCTGGGTGAAGAGGTTACACATCTTCACTAATTTTAACAGATCAGGTGAACTCGAGGGGCAAATAGATACAAGCGATTCTATATTTTGCATCTTTTGATTCAGTAGCTGGCATGTCCCAATAAAAATGGCTACCATCTAGAATAGTCAGCAGTAAACCTGTTTTAATTCAGAAAGTGATTTTTGACTATATTTGAAAATGTTCACGAAGCAGTGGTAATAGATAAAATCTGTGATAGAATTGGAAAGGTGAATACAGTGGAAGAAACCTAATCTAGAAAAAGAAGTGCAAAAGCAAAGTTTGAAATTAAATGCCCAGGATATTTGCAATTCCAAGGTCATTAGAAGCAGTTGGAGTCATATTAAAAAAAAAAGTCGTCAAAACCAGAATCCAAAGGAAATGGAGATTTTTTTTGTCTGAATTATATACTGTCTGCCTTCATGTAAAATCTCCAAATGGTACAATTATTAAAATGGATGATATACAAGTGAAAAATAGAACCAAACTACTGAAGCCCTGAAGAGAATGGTGATTCGTAATACATAGTCTGTTATAACAAGGAAATGCTTGAATATCGGCTGGAATAAATACCATAATCTGACAAATTTGTTATGCAAATGTCAAAACTTCTGTATAAGAGGACATCAAAATAAAAAAGAGAGATAAGAGTTAGCAATGGGTTTTGTTCTGACATTCCATAAAGATAAAGGTGAACGACAAGCAGATGAGGACCTAGAAGATATGTGGAAAACTTCTATCCAGATCAAAGGTGGCACTTGAAAGTTGGTTTCCTGGCCGGAAAGGAGCTGTATGCAACAGAATCACTAACTAGAACATGTGTGAAAGATGAAAGGGAAATTCAAGAAGTAATAGGAAAGTAAGATTAATGCATTTCTGTTTTCTTATCAGAAACAACACAATGTTGCATGCTGCAAAAGTTGGAAGCAACAGTTGAACAATAACAATGAATTTATATGGTACTTTTTAACATGGAAAAATGTTCCAAGGCACATAACAGCATTAATTCCGACAACATTGCAGCAAGGAGATACTAAGAGGTGTCACGAAAAGCTTGGTCCAAGAGCTTTCTTGTGGAACGACAAGGAGGTGGAGGGTCATTAAGGTTTAATCGGTGAATCCCAGAGCACGGGGCCCAGACAGATTATGAATAGATTAAGTTCCAATTATCTGCTTTTTATTGTTCGGCAGGAGTCTGTTATATAATCTGAGCTATTCAAACAAGATGAACCACTTGATTACTTAAAGAATCTTGGATGCTTGAAACTACTCTGTGGTATTATTTGGTGATGGGCAAAGGCAAAAGTTTATAGCACTTGCATTCCATAATGACAGCAGTTCAAGAAGGCAGCTCACTGCCATCTTCTCGATGGCAGTTCGGGATGGGCAACAAATGCTGGCCTCGCCAGCAATGCCCGCATCCCATCAAATAAATAAATAAAACAGCATTGGTACCAGGGCAGAATGTAGGTCAGACAACAGAAGCAGAGAAAGGACACTTAACATTTTGCAAACAAATGTGTGGGTACCAACTGTCGTGAAAAGAAATATTTGATAGTAGTAGGCAAGTTTACTTGTTGCGTAAATGAGACCTTTCTTTGGTCAACAGACAACGTTGTGTTTGAAATGAGCCCCAGAAACCGATTTCTTTGAAAGCAATCTATACAGAGTTCTTGAAAAAGGAAAGCGGCGCAGTGGTTAGCACCGCTGCCTCACAGCTCCAGCGACCCGGGTTCAATTCTGGGTACTGCCTGTGTGGAAGTAGAAGTAGAAGTAGAGCATTACAGCGCAGTACAGGCCCTTCGGCCCTCGATGTTGCGCCGAGTTTGCAAGTTCTCCCTGTGTCTGCGTGGGTTTCCTTCGGGTGCTCCGGTTTCCTCCCACATGCCAAAGACTTGCAGGTTGATCGGTAAATTGGCCTTTATAAATTGCCCATAGTATAGGTAGGTGGTAGGGAAATATAGGGGCAGGTGGGGATGTGGTAGGAATATGGAATTAGTGTAGGATTAGTATAAATGGGTGGTTGATGGTCGGCACAGACTCGGTGGGCCGAAGGGCCTGTTTCAGTGCTGTATCTATAAATAAATAAATAAATTGTTGGTATATAATGTGCAGCATAGGGGACACCAGTTTAAAAATCAGCGGGAACTTTCCGGAATGTGGAATTAGGGAAGGTGATTGAAGTGAACACGAGAAACAGGAAGCTAGTTGCACGCTTAGCGAAACAGAATTGAAGATATGATGAGGGGTATATAGGTGAATATAAAGACTTCAGGTCCGTTACAGCTATCTACTTGGTTTCAGTGGTAGCAGCCGCTCCCTTCAGTTGTTTGCTTGTTTAAGGAAGTTGACTCTTGTTTCATGTCTTCTGTTGTGATTGTGGGATCTGGGAGTGTCTCCATGAAACTCCCTTGAGTTCTGGACCTGATTTCTGAGTCTTGCACAAATGAACTAATTAAATCTCTTCGGTCAACTAGGCTAACATTGGGTGGTGCAAAATTTGTTTCATATAATAATCTGCTTTGTTCCAGTCAGTAAAATGCCTAGGGCAATTCAATTGATAGGAGTTGCTTAATAAAATCGGTGCAACTCGTGTCCACTTGTGTTACAGAAATGAAGAACATGAGTGCTTGTCTCTCTGGCGGGTTATTTAACTTTGCTTACAAGTATATAGAACCATAGAAAGGTTACAGCACAGAAGGAGGCCATTCAGTCCATTGTGTCTGTGCTGGCTGAAAAAACTAGCCCCCAATCTAATCCCACCTTCCAGCATCTGGTCCGCAGCCTTGCAGGTTACAGGCTATGGGTGGTTGGGAGGGGCTCTGAACAGTCAAGGAGTCCCCTTCCTAATCTTTCTTGCCTCCCCATTCTGTTGCCCAAGATGGCAGTTTACTCCCTTTGTTGCCTGATTGATAGCCGATTTTTAATTTGGAACGGGAATATGGTGCAGGGGCCAAAGTGGATCTCCCGACTCCTTGGCCTTATAATCATGCTGCTGTCATGACTCCCATCCAAAGCTCTCAGAAATGATGTCACCGTAGATAAGCAGGCATTGAAATTGATTGCGGGTTGGGGTGGGGTGGGGGTGGCAGTCACCTGCACCAACCTGGCTCACAAGAAACCTTTCATAAAAAGCAAAAATAGATTTGGTGTACCTGCCCCTCCTGTAGCCATGATCCTGCCTGACCCCTGCTTTTTCTGCCACCCTTGAGATTCTGTGGGCCTTAGTTGGGCTTGCATGTGAAGTGACTTGCGTGTCCCAATTTCCTAATATAAATTATGCTGACCACTCCTCGTGTGCAGGCCACCTTCCCCTGCCTGAATTCTGGTATTCAAATGGGCTAAGTGTACACTATGTTCTGTGTGCTTTACCTGTGAGAATAGCCAGCAGTGTGCTTACAGAAATTTTATATCTGAAGACAACATTTTAAATTATACAGAAGATGAAATTATTGATGGCTGCTGCTTTATTATTGGTGCTGGCATTTTGTGGCAGGAATATGAGGTGATGAATTAATAGCTTCACTCAAAGCAGATGGTGCAATATTAAATTCTATTGGCTTAAATGGAAAATAAACTTATCGCAGTGTGATTGTATTTTTTTTTGTCCCAATTTTCGCTTTCCTCCTAAAGATGCTGATTATTGTCTGGTTGGAGTTCTGTGTTGTAGTTTGCTGAAATAACTATTCTAAATGTGTCAGCCCAAACAGTTAGTGTTTTGAGGCTAATTTTTCATCGTAGATATTGCCACTGTCCCCACTGGAGTCCACATGTCGATACATAAACCAGAGTCGGTCATTGAATAGCAAGCGGATGTGAGACCCTGAGTTTTTGTTTGCTTTCCTCCATAACCGGAGACATTGAAAGCAATTGCAACACATCAACATGACCGGCACTGAGCGGCAACCTGTTGTAATGGATGGAGAGTGACTCATCTAGTTAGCAAAGCTGGGTAATTGAACAAAGCCAGGTGAAAGGGAAAAATCTGGAGAATAATTAATTGGCAACCTGTGTGATTTTAATGTATTTGCTAATCATGAATAGTCAAATAAACCTCGCTGTTACAACTTGCTCCTCACTGTGTTCAGACCTGTTAGGGATTATACTGATAATGTGATGTAATAGCTGCAAAGGCAGATTAACGAATTCCTCATGCAGAGAACAATTAAAGCCTTTATTGTGTTCTGTGCAATACCTACAGTTCAAAATACCATGTTGGATCTAAGTATAGTCCCCACCACTTACACCATCTGTGCTCAATGTGGGTGGCCACATTTTATTGGGCAAATAGCGCTAACCATTTGCCTTTACCATAGGAGTAAATTATGAAGGTGCTGCTAATAACATATTAAGCACGTTGGCTATTTCAGGCAGTTCTTTGTACCTTCTTTAATCCCTTGTGCAATTTATGGGAATTCAGTTTTTATCCTCAATGAAGACTGCAGGAATTCTATGTGCTGCAACGTGTCTCTCCCACAACTTTCTCTTTGCTGCCAGACTTTCATTTTCTGTTGGCACTTCTCTTGGTCAATAGATTCAAAATGGATCATCTCACCATTCCCCACATTGAGCTCCTATTTTCCAGTTTCACTGAGTTTCATCCATTCATTTAGTCGATGTTCCATTGTAACTTCTTACTCTTGTCCACACAACTTGCTCTGCCAGAAAGTGTCACCTGTAGCCTTGGACAAACGACTCTCTATTCCTTCACAGAAGACATTAATGTATTTGGTTAAAAGCTGAGGCCCCAGTTCAGAGTCCTGAGGAGAATTACTTGTCACATCCTTTCAAACTACTTCCCACCCAATAATTTTTGTTCGTTCATGAAATGTGGGTATTGCTGGCTATGCCAGCACTTACTGCCCGTCCCTAATTACGCTTAAGAAGATGGTGGTGAGTCACCTTCTTGAACCATTGCAGTCCATGTAGGGTAGGTAAATCAACAGTGTTGGGAAAGGAGTTCCAGGATTTTGACCCAGGAACAGTGAAGGAACGGTGATATAGTTCCAAGTCCGGTTGGTGTGTGGTTTGGAGGGGAACTTGCAGATGGTGGTGTTCCCATGTATCTGCTGCCATTGTCCTTCTAGGTGGTCAAGGTCACGGGTTTGGAAGATGCTGTTGAAGGAGCCTTGGTACGTTGCTGCAGTGCATCTTGTAGATGGTGTACATGCTGTCTGTGTATGGGGTGTCAATCAAGCGGGCTGCTTTGTCCTGGATGATCTCTAGCTTCTTAAGTGTTGTTTGGAGCTGCACCCATCCAGGCAAGTTGAGAGTATTCCGTCACACATCTGACTTGTGCCTTGAAGATGGTGGACGTGTTTTGTGGGGTCAGGAGGTGAGTTCCTTGCCACAGGAGGGCAATGGAGAGAGTACAGAAATGATTCACGAGAATGGTTCCAGAGTTGAGGAAATTCAGCTATGAAGATAGATTGGAGAGGTTAGAGCTGTTTTCCTTGGAGAAGAAAAGGCTGAGAGGAGATCTGATAGAGGTATTCAAAATCATGAGGGGTCTGGACAGAGTAGATAGAGAGAAACTGTTCCCACTTGTGAGAGGATCGAGAATGAGAAGGCACAGATTTAAAGCATTTGGTAAGAGAAGCAAAAGCGACATGAGGAAAAAGTTTTTCACACCGCGAGTGGTCAAGGTCTAGAATGCACTGCTTGAGAGTGTGGTGGAGGCAGGTTCAATTGAAGCATTCAAAAGGGAAATAGACAGTTATGAGGAGGAATAATGTGCAGGGTTACGGGGAAAAGGCAGGGGAATGGCATGAAGCAAATTCCTCTTTTGGAGAGCTGGTGCGGACATGTTGGGCTGAATAGCTTCTTGCACTATAACAATTGTGATTCTGTGTGGCACCTTTATCGAATGCTTGAGAATCCAAATATATTACATCCACTTTTTTCCCCCCCCCCCTTTTTATATACCCTGCCAGTTATAGAATCAAAACATTCTTCAACAGATTTGTCAAACACTATTTCCCTTTAATAAATACAAGTTGAGTGTGCATAATCATATTGGGATTTTCCAAATGCCCTGTTACCATGTGCCGAATAGATTCTAGCATCTTTCCTATTACTGATATCAGGCTAGCTGTTTTGGTTTGTTTTTGTTTTTCTCTGTCCTTCCCTTCACCATCCCACCCCTCCTGCCACAACAACACCATCCTTTCTTGAATAGCCGGGTCACTATTACTGCCTATCAAACTGTGGGACTATTCTAAAATCTAGGGAATTCTGGAAGATCCAAATGAATTCATCCACTATCTCTGGAGCCACTTCTTTTAAAACCCGAGGATGTAGGCCCAGGAGGTCCAGGGGATTTGTCAGCTTTTAGTCCCAATAATTTCTCCAGTTCAATTTTTTTGCCGATAGTAATTTCCTTTTAAGTGCATGTGTATTGTCAGAAAAACTCTCAATTTAAGCATGATGAATCATGAGCAGATCTAGAATTATAAGTAAAGAGCAAATGTGTAGACTTTTATTTTGCGCCCAGTTTTGGTGATGGGTGTTGAAACTCAAGCTGAGCAAAGGGGAGAAATTCCAAGGGACTGTCAGGAGGCTTATGTCGTGCCAATGTTCAAAAGCAAGAAGCCAAAAACGGTAAATTATCAGCCCATAAGCTTCTTGTCAATTTTAAAAATGTTATTGGAAAGGAACATTCGGGATTCTCTGTAACTACGTTGACAGATAAGGTGCTGTGAGAGACTCCTCAATGTGGCTTCTGGATAAGATCATGTCATTATTTTCTGGTTTAAGCTTTCAATAGGCTACGACATTTGAATGGGTCAATAGCCGAGTAGAGATGATCTGTTTTTTTTTAATTTTTGACCAGGTGCGACATAATATGTTATTCTACAAGGTAGAGTCCAGTGGAAGTGAAGGGCTAGACAGTGAATCCGTTTCATCCTCGTAGCCAGAGAACTGTCATTAATGGTAGTGATTCGACATAGATACTGGTTACAAGTAGAGTTCCGCAGAGATCAGTGTTAGGACTGTCACTTTCTGCACTCTAGACTAATGATCTGGATGAACGATTAATGACCAGAGGTTTGAGTTTGACTTGGAGATTTGTCAGAATTCATAATGGAAAAAAAATAAAATCTGATCTGCATGGGAATAGGCCTGCATCTGGCAAATTACATTTAATGTAGACAAATGTAGAGTTAGACCTATCTAGAATACTGTGGCACATAGAATGTGGTATTCTCTCTCTCTCTCTCTCTCTCTCTCTCTCTCTCTCTCTCTCTCTCTCTCTCTCTCTGTCTCTGTCTCTGTCTCTGTCTCTGTCTCTGTCTCTCTCTCTCTCTCTCTCTCTCTCTCTCTCTCTCTCTGTCTCTGTCTCTGTCTCTCTCTCTCTCTCTCTCTCTCTCTCTCTCTCTCTCTCTCTCTCTGTCTCTGTCTCTGTCTCTGTCTCTCTCTCTCTCTCTCTCTCTGTCTCTCTGTCTCTCTCTCTCTCTCTCTCTCTGTCTCTCTCTCTGTCTCTCTGTCTCTGTCTCTCTGTCTCTGTCTCTCTGTCTCTGTCTCTGTCTCTCTGTCTCTCTCTCTGTCTCTCTCTCTGTCTCTCTCTCTCTCTGTCTCTCTGTCTGTCTCTCTGTCTGTCTCTCTGTCTGTCTCTCTGTCTCTGTCTCTGTCTCTCTGTCTCTCTCTCTGTCTCTCTCTCTGTCTCTCTCTCTGTCTCTCTCTCTGTCTCTCTCTCTGTCTCTCTCTCTGTCTCTGTCTCTCTGTCTCTGTCTGTCTGTCTCTCTGTCTCTGTCTCTGTCTCTGTCTCTGTCTCTGTCTCTCTCTGTCTCTCTGTCTCTGTCTCTGTCTCTGTCTCTGTCTCTGTCTCTGTCTCTGTCTCTGTCTCTGTCTCTCTCTCTCTCTCTCTCTCTGCAGCGAAGGTTTACCAGACTGATTCCTGGGATGGCGGGACTGACGAATGAGGAGAGATTGAGTCAGTTCGGACTATATTCGCTGGAGTTCAGAAGAGTGAGGGGGGGATCCCATAGAAACCTATAAAATTCTAACAGGACTTGACAGGGTAGATGCAGGAAGGATGTTCCCGATGGTGGGGGAGTTCAGAACCAGGGGTCATAGTCTAAGAATACGGGGTAAACCTTTCAGAACGAAGATGAGGAGAAATTTCTTCACCCGGACAGTGGTGAGGCTGTGGAATTCGTTACCACAGAAAGCAGTTGAGGCCAAAACATTGTATGTTTTCAAGAAGGAGTTTGATATAGCTCTTGGGTCTAAAGGGATCAAAGGATATGGGGAAAAGCGGAAACAGGCTACTGAGTTGGATGATCAGCCATGATCATAATGAATGGTGGAGCAGGTTCGAAGGGCCAAATGGCCTCCTCCTGCTCCTATTTTCTATGTTTCAATAACCACTATTGGTGACATATTCCATGTTCTAATAACCCTTTGGGTGAGTTGAAAAAAACATTTTTTTGTACAGAAAAAGCTGGAATTACTCAGCAAATCAGGCAACATCTTTGGAAAAATTGTCAGTTAACGTTTCAGATGTAAACAACTTACCTCTGGGACTGATGCTGCCTGACTGAGAGCGATCTAACTTGTATTTTTCAGATTTCTAGCAGCTTTTTCTTCTAACTTTTTCCTCTTGTTCTTGTGCTAATTTATGAATGTGTTCCTTTGTGAATGTGTTTATTTTGCTAACTGATGCCAATGGTCTACGTATAGGTGCATCATGTTAGTTTACATGATTCACCTCGAATAATGTCAATAAAAAGTGCAATAGAAGCAAAATACGGCAGATGCTGGAAACCTGAAATAAAAACAAGAAATGCTGGAAATGCTCAGCAGGTCTGGCAGCATCTGTGGAGACAGAAGCAGAGTTAATGTTTCAGGTCAGTGACCCTTCATCAGAACTGGAAATGTTAGAAATATAATAGGTTTTAAGCAAATAATGCAGAGGTGGGGCAAGAGACAACAAAAAGTCAAGTGTTGATAGGACAGAGGGTCACGGAGAATAACAGACCAGAAGGTCATGGGAAAAAAGACAAACGGTATGTTAATGGTGTGCTGAAAGACAAAGCATTGGTGCAGAGAGGGTGTTAATTGACAGAAAAATGAACAGCCTTGGCCCAAAGCACAAACATTAAAAAAAAAAGTGGGTAGGCACATGGTAAAAAAAAAGGATGATGAAACAAACTAAAATAAAATAAACATATTTTAAAAAAAAAAAGAAAAAATAACTAAAAATAAAAAGGCAGTGGGCCATCATGCTCTGAAATTATTGAACTCAATGTTCAGTCCGGCAGGCTGTAGCGTGCCTAATCGGTAAATGAGATGCTGTTCCTTGAGCTTGCGTTGATGTTCACTGGAACATTACAACAAGCCCAGGACAGATATGTGGGCATGAGAGCAGGCGGGTGTGTTGAAATGACAAGCAACCGGAAGCTCGGAGTCATGCTTTCGGACTGAGCAGAGGTGTTCCGCAAAGGGGGCACCCAATTTGCATTTGTGGTCTCCTCTACATTGGGGAGACCATTATGAGCAGCAAATATAGTATACTAAACTGAAAGAAGTACAAGTAAATCGCTGCTTCACCTGAAAAGGAGTGTTTGGGGCCTGGGATAGTGAGGAGAGAGGAGGTAAAAGGGCAGCTATTACACCTCTTGTGATTGCAGGGGAAGGTGCCATGGGAAGGGGACGAGGTGTTGGAGGTAATGGATGAGTGGACCAGGGTGTCGCAGAGGGAATGATCCCTTTGGAATGCTGATGGGAGGGGAGGGGAAGATGCATTTGGTAGTGGCATCACGCTGGACGTGGCAAAAATGGCAGAGGATGATCCTTTTGGATGTGGAGGCTGTTGGGGTGGAAAGTGAGGACAAGGGGAACCCTGTCGTGGTTCTGGGAGAGAGGGGTAGGGGTAAGGGTAGAGGTGCTGTAAATGGGCTGGACACAGTCGTGGACGCTGTCAACCACAGTGGGGGAAATCCTCGGTTGAGGAAAATGGAAGACTTATCAGAAGCGCTGTCGTGGAAGGTTGCATCATCAGAGCAGATGTGTCGAAGACTTAGAAACTGGGAGAATGGAATGGAGTCCTTGCAGGAAGCAGGGTGTGAAGAAGTGTAGTCGAGGACGCTGGGGGGGTTGGTGGGCTTATAATGAATATTGTCTACACGATCGGCTACAACTTCATATCGTCCTTTTCAGTCTGTGCTCCATTGGGATAGAAGAACACAATGGCTCGTGTGGGATTGCAGCACAGACAAAGTCATTGATGTTAGCAACAGTGTGTTCAGGTCTTTTTTTTTTGTCTGAATTGGACCACACCTTTTTAAGAATGTGCATCTGATCACTTGACAGAATAAACAATTGCTGTTCAGTCAGAACAAGCCAGTTCTGCAATTTGACCAGTGAAAACAGATTACTTTGGCTTGTGCTTCTTAATATCTAGCAGAAAATTGCAGTGATTAGCAGCAAAGTTGTTGATGGAGTGGCAACGCATAAGCAGATAAAAAAGCAAAGTACTGTGGATGATAGAAATCTGAAATAAGGACAGAAAATGCAGGAAAGACTCAAAGTCTTGCAGTAACTATAGAGAAAGAAACAATTAAAGTTTCAGGTCGGTGGCCATTTGTCAGGACTGGAACATGTTGAGATGTAACAGATTTTAAGCAAATACAGAGGAAGGGAAAAGAGCAGGGAACAAAAGGGAAGTTCTATGATGGGGCGGAAGGCAGGAGAGATGAAATAGCAACAGGAATGATGGTGCAAGGCCAAGCGAGATGATAATGGGTCAAGCAAAGAAACGACAGATGTTTCTAGAGGAGGTGTCAATGGGAATATCAGAATTATCACTGACGATTGCTGCCCAAAAAATGGGGGCAGACATTATCATCTGAAATTGTTGACCTCAATGAGCCCAGCATGGTCTAAGTGTCAAATTGAAAGATGAGAGGTTATCCTTAAACTTCATTGGAACCATATGGTACTTTGTGCTTTTGAATTTTTGTTTGACAGGACTGTTTTTTCATGTGCTTTACTTGGATTGCTATATGAATGGAAGTAATATTTATAATTGAGCCTTATTGTGCAATTCCTATTCAGAACAATAGACTTTTAAAAGACCTTTTTCATTAGTTTAAACTTGTATCCAAACAAATCCCCACACTCCACCCCCACCCTGAGAAAATAATCCTGCCAACATATTGAACAAGGCTATAAAATAAAAGCAAAATGCTGCAGATGTTGGAAATCTGAAATAAAAACAAGAAATGCTGGAAGTATTCAGCAAAGATGTCTGCAAACGCGACATGAAGTCCTGTGACATTGATCACAAGTCGTGGGAGTCAGTTGCCAGCATTCGCCAGAGCTGGCGGGCAGCCATAAAGACAGGGCTAAATTGTGGCGAGTCGAAGAGACTTAGTAGTTGGCAGGAAAAAAGACAGAGGCGCAAGGGGAGAGCCAACTGTGCAACAGCCCCAACAAACAAATTTCTCTGCAGCACCTGTGGAAGAGCCTGTCACTCTAGAATTGGCCTTGATAGCCACTCCAGGCGCTGCTTCACAAACCACTGACCACCTCCAGGCACGTATCCATTGTCTCTCGAGATAAGGAGGCCAAAGAAGAAGACTCAGCAGGTCTGGCAGCATCTGTGGAGAGAGAAGCAAAGTTTAACGTTTCAGGTCAGTGACCCTTGTTCAGAACTGACAAATATTAGAAATGTAAAAGATTTTAAGCAAGTGAAGCGGGGGTGGGAGGGGCCAAGAGATAACAAAAGAGAAGGTGTTGTTAGGACAAGGTCACAGTGAGACGCTTTATCAAACACCAGGAGGGAAATAGAAAGCAATGAAGGTGAACAAGGTAAAAGACAAATGAAAATCCTGTCGGAGAGAACAGAACTTCCTCAAGGAAGAGAAGTGGCAGTGATTGAAGCACTAAAATAAAAGCAAAATACTGCGGATGCTGGAAATCTGAAATAAAAACAAGAAATGTCTGTTCTGAAGAAGGGTCACTGACCTGAAACATTAACTCTGTTTCTCTCTCCACAGATGCTGCCAGACCTGCTGTGTATTTCCAGCATTTCTTGTTTTTGTTTAATGTTGAACAAGGCATCTTGTTCTGTTTTCCATATTGTGGTATTGTTTAATTTAGCAAAGGTGATTATATCGGGTATTTCTTTTGGGCCTCCTTATCTCGAGAGACAATGGATACGCGCCTGGAGGTGGTCAGTGGTTTGTGAAGCAGCGCCTGGAGTGGCTAAAAAGGCCAATTCTGGAGTGACAGGCTCTTCCACAGGTGCTGCAGAGAAATTTGTTTGTCGGGGCTGTTGCACAGTTGGCTCTCCCCTTGCGCCTCTGTCTTTTTTCCTGCCAACTACTAAGTCTCTTCGACTTGCCACAATTTAGCCCTGTCTTTATGGCTGCCTGCCAGCTCTGGCAAATGCTGGCAACTGACTTCCACGACTTGTGATCAATGTCACACGATTTCATGTCGCGTTTGCAGACGTCTTTATAGCGGAGACATGGACGGCCGGTGGGTTTGATACCAGTGGCGAGTTCGCTGTACCATGTGTCTTTGGGGATCCTGCCATCTTCCATGCGGCTCACATGGCCAAGCCATCTCAAGCGCCGCTGACTCAGTAGTGTGTATAAGCTGGGGGTGTTGGACGCTTCAAGGACTTCTGTGTTGGAGATATAGTCCTGCCACCTGATGCCAAGTATTCTCCGAAGGCAGCGAAGATGGAATGAATTGAGACGTCGCTCTTGGCTGGCATACGTTGTCCAGGCCTCTCTGCCGTAGAGCAAGGTACTGAGGACACAGGCCTGATACGCTCGGACTTTTGTGTTCCGTGTCAGTGCGCCATTTTCCCACACACTCTTGGCCAGTCTGGACATAGCAGTGGAAGCCTTACCCATGCACTTGTTGATTTCTGCATCTAGAGACAGGTTACTGGTGATAGTTGAGCCTAGGTAGCTGAACTCTTGAACCACTTCCAGAGCGTGGTCGCCAATATTGATGGATGGAGCATTTCTGACGTCCTGCCCCATGATGTTCGTTTTCTTGAGGCTGATGGTTAGGCCAAATTCATTGCAGGCAGCCGCAAACCTGTCGATGAGACTCTGCAGGCACTCTTCAGGGTGAGATGTTAAAGCAGCATCGTCAGCAAAGAGGAGTTCTCTGATGAGGACTTTCCGTACTTTGGACTTCGCTGTTAGACGGGCAAGGTTGAACAACCTGCCCCCTGATCTTGTGTGGAGGAAAATTCCTTCTTCAGAGGATTTGAACGCATGTGAAAGCAGCAGGGAGAAGAAAATCCCAAAAAGTGTGGGTGCGAGAACACAGCCCTGTTTCACACCACTCAGGATAGGAAATGGCTCTGATGAGGAGCCACCATGTTGAATTGTGCCTTTTCATATTGTCATGGAATGAGGTGATGATACTTAGTAGCTTTGGTGGACATCCGATCTTTTCTAGTAGTCTGAAGAGACCACGTCTGCTGACGAGGTCAAAGGCTTTGGTGAGATCAATGAAAGCAATGTAGAGGGGCATCTGTTGTTCACGGCATTTCTCCTGTATCTGACGAAGGGAGAACAGCATGTCAATGGTCGATCTCTCTGCACGAAAGCCACACTGTGCCTCAGGGTAGACGCGCTCGGCCAGCTTCTGGAGCCTGTTCAGAGCGACTCGAGCAAAGACTTTCCCCACTATGCTGAGCAGGGAGATTCCACGGTAGTTGTTGCAGTCACCGCGGTCACCTTTGTTTTTATAGAGGGTGATGATATTGGCATCGCGCATGTCCTGGGGTACTGCTCCCTCGTCCCAGCACAGGCATAGCAGTTCATGTAGTGCTGAGAGTATAGCAGGCTTGGCACTCTTGATTATTTCAGGGGTAATGCTGTCCTTCCCAGGGGCTTTTCCGCTGGCTAGGGAATCAATGGCATCACTGAGTTCCGATTTTGTTGGCTGTATGTCCAGCTCATCCATGACTGGTAGAGGCTGGGCTGCATTGAGGGCAGTCTCAGTGACAGCATTCTCCCTGGAGTACAGTTCTAGGTAGTGCTCAACCCAGCGGTCCATCTGTTTGCGTTGGTCAGTGATTATGTCCCCCGATTTAGATTTGAGTGGGGCGATCTTCTTGATGGTTGGCCCAAGAGCTCTCTTCATGCCATCATACATTCCTCTGATGTTTCCGGTGTCTGAGGCCAGCTGAATATGACTGCATAGGTGTTGCCTTATCCGGTATAAGGTTTACTTATGGGAGTGGCTGTTGATGCAAACCCAAGATAAGATCCAAAAACAAGAAATGCTGGATTCACTCAGCAGGTCTGGCAGCATCTGTGGAAAGAGAAGTAGAGTTAACGTTTCGGGTCAGTGACCCTTCTTCGGAAGATAAGATCCATTGTGCACCCTATAAATTCTTAACTGATTTTTCTTTAAATTTTTTTGACGTGATCAGCGTGAGTCGGCATTATTGAAATCATTATTAAAGAAGGTACTAATTAAAGCTTCCTGCTGAAATTTGCATCTGCTGTTCCCCTTTTAGATGCTAATTAATTTGCTGTGTATTTCAATTTTTTGTTTCTATAAACTTTTAAAATATTGGGTTCAAAACATCCCTGGTTGGTGAAAACAGTGGGCAGATTCTTAAAATGCTTGCATGGACATTGCACTGATGAAGCCATTAACCCTTTTAAAATAAACATGTTAATGCTGAGGTTCAACTAGAGGATAGAGGAATGTTTACATATGTTAAGCATTCATCTACTATTCTTAACAGTAATTTCAAGCTGGTAAACCACTGACCACCTCCAGGCACTGACCCATTGTCTTTCGAGACAAGGAGGCCAAAGAAGAAGATTCTCTTCTGAATTTGAGAGCTTTTATTTTGCAAACTGCAAAATAGACCTTTAACTGCAAAATAGAAATCAATGTGCACTTTAAGTGCAGAAAAGCACAGATTGTAGATATTTCGTGCTCTGTATGTGCCTGACAATCTGCCTTCAGTCTGGGCTCACCACTCAACTTTTACTACTTGATGTTTCATATCGTTCTTCAGTGTGGGTCTCTTGCCCAATTACTGTATGGTAAAGCATCTCTGGCGGGCAGCCATAAAGACAGGGCTAAAGTGTGGCGAGTCGAAGAGACTTAGTAGTTGGCAGGAAAAAAGACTGAAGCGCAAGGGGAGAGCCAACTGTGTAACAGCCCCGACAAACAAATTTCTCTGCAGCACCTGTAGAAGAGCCTGTCACTCTAGAATTGGCCTTTATAGACACTCCAGGCGCTGCTTCACAAACCACTGACCACCTCCAGGCGCGTATCCATTGTCTCTCGAGATAAGGAGGCCAAAGAAAAAGAAGAAAAAAAATGCATCTTTGTATACAAGCAAAATGAAACCAGCCCAGCATTTGATGGTCATGAACATAATCATGTGTTCCAACTGATGTGTGGAACCTTGACCTGTTTGTCCAACACTATAGTAAAAATTTTTTGGGGGGGGTTAACTTAAAAAAAATAAGTGTTTCTTTCTTTTCTTTTGTACTGCTATGCAAATTACATCTATTAAGCATGTGAGCAGTAAACCTGCAGGTTTCTCGTTTGCACCTTCAGGCAAGTTTAAATTCTGATAATCACTGAGTACGAAAATGTGTTGCTATTTTTGAACTAGCAGTTCTGCTTGTCTTATTAGCACTGCACCCATTTAGCACTTGTTTTCAACCTTTGGCCAAAATATCTTTGACAGCCCCACAGAACTTGAAATGCTGATGGTTGATGTCCATTATTAGCTGGCATTTGAATCAGGCTTGGTTTGACATAAATTGCAGAAGGCAGGCAGTGCTATCTCAACTTGTCCAATAACTAGGGACTTGGCATTGCAGCCACATTAAATATATATTTTAAAAAAGTTGCTTACCTGAGGCCTACCGGGTATCATTGCCAGAGACTCCTTTTCATCACACAGCATGTAATTGTGCTTGCCGAATGACTGACTGAGCTGTTTATTATAGCCACTAACATCAAAGAAATATTAGTTGTGAGTTATTTTTTTTTAAGGCTGAGCACAGTTCCTTTTGAAGGTGCAAAGGTGTGTTTGCTCTTGAGACATGATGAAAGAAGTGGAACTGTAAATGAATAAGTTTAAGATTGATGGGTCTGCTCATGCCTCACCTTGTATGGATAAGAAGATGGTTTTGCAGCAAACTATTGCTATTTTTAATGGCTTGTATTTTATTTCTCTGTTGGTTTAAAGAAAGGTAAGGCACTTTTGTTCCATTTTGCAATCGATATTTGAGGGTAGCAACACTCGAGTTCCTCAGAATTACAAATCGACTAATGTAGCTATTTGGTTGCTTAGTTGTTTTCACTTAATTCTGTTAATTGACATCTCAAATCTCAGCCCGTTGCAAATGCAGTCGGGGTTTGTCGTCTCCCATGAGATAATGCTAGAGAAATCATGTTTTGCATTTGTGTATATATTGGGATGCTGCTCATAATTTGAATTGTTGGGAGCACTGAGTTATCGCTTTGCTGCTTCCTGTTGAATTTAACATTTTTAATATACATAATTGAAATAGAGGTAGGCTGTTAGTTAAATTTCAAAAAGTTAATTGAATTTGTTACAAAAAACTTAAAAAGGGAAGATAACTCATTGTCTGTCACTGAGTGAAATAAAATTCAATAAGTGATTTCCTATTCTATTTCATTCTACCCAAGACCTCAAAGCTGGTGTTCTTTAGTTCCCTTAGATGCCACTTCAGCTGCCACCTTTATTAGTGCAAAGTAGTTCATGATATACAGTCACCCAAAAGTGTTGGTACATCTCAAGAGATAAACATACAGCAGTGTGAATCTCTTCCAGGAGACCATTTCACATCAAATTGAGTTCCTAAAGAGTGATGTATTCTTGATTTTTAATCCAAATTTTTAAAGCCCAAGCTTCAGTACATGATTATAATTGGATTTTTAAAAATTTCATTTGTGGGATGTGGGCATCGCCGGCTAGGCCAGCATTTATTGCCCATCCTGAATTGCCCTTGACAACTGAGTGGCTTGCTTGGCCATTTCAGAGAGCAGTTAAGAATCAACCACATTGCTGTGGGTCTGGGGTCACATGTAGGCCAGACCAGATAAGGACAGCAGATTTCCTTCCCTAAAGGACATTAGTGAACCAGATGGGTTTTTACAACAATCGACAATGGTGTCATGGTCACCATTAGACTAGCTTTTTAATTCCAGATTTATTAATTGAATTCAAATTTCACCATCTGCCATGGTGGGATTTGAACCCATGTCCCAAAAGCATTATCCTGGGCTCTGGACTGCTAGTTCAGTGACATTACCACTACGCCACCGCCTCCCTTCTCTTTCAAATTTGATAACATTTTCCACTGTGGGTCTTAAGCCCTTACCTAGCTGTCTTTTTAAAAAAAAAAAATTTGAAACATTTTTACAGTGCTCTGCGCTGATGGCATTTTTAAATGTACGACAAAATATCTTTAAAATCAAATTCAGCTGTGTGGAACAAAATGTTGTACGTCAATTTTAGTAAAAAGGGTATACCCATCACACTGTCCAAATATGCTGTAGGTGAAAGCATGCATAAAATCTTAACAGCTATTCGCATTTTTATAATCTAGTGCAAGTTGTCCACGATTGAGTGTTGCAGACTGGTAAATTCCAAGGTCCAGGACTACGTGCTGAGGGATACAATAAAGCTTGGGGCAGCTGCCGCAAAGGCTCAGTGGGAAAAAGCCACTGTGTTCGATCCACCCGCCATAGTACACCAAGGGGCTAGAAGAGTGTAAAAACGCTTAGGCTGTATGCACTAAAAATATTTTTGCTATGTCATGCAAATGTGCATTGCATATAAAATGGAATGGCAAGAGTTGTGAGGCAACTCATGTTCTGTATCGAAGGACTCTGATCTCCATTGCACTTTCTCAAATGTCTAATTTGAATTAGTGTGTAATTTCTGTTTAAAGTTTTTTTATGAATAACGTATATTTCTAGGGAAAAAAAAAATCCTGTTCAAAGAGGTGTCAACGGCCAGGTGTTGCAGACTGGCATATTCCAAGGTCCAGGACTATGTGCTGAGGAATGCACTAAAGGTAGAGGCAGCCGCTGCAAAGGCTCAATTAGGAAAGGCCACTGTGTAAGGCCCTCCCATCATAGTATACAGAGGGGCTGGAACCCTTGTAAAAACACCTCCGGCTGCAGGCACCAGAGAATGTTTGACAGGAAATGTAAATGTACACTGCAAATATAGTGAGACACCCAATGTAGACGGTTAGCTGAAAAGGAAGAATGTGCAGGGTTACGGGGAGAAGGCAGGGAAATAGCATTAGGTGAACTGCTCATTCAGAGCCGGTGCAGACACGATGGGCTGAATGGCCCTTCTCTGCTGCACCAATTCTGTGATTTTATCTACTGTACTGAACTGTTGCATTTTATGTCATATCAAATTTGAACTATGTTGTGCATTTTTACAAATTTCATGAATAAAATGAGTTTTTCCCAAAAATAATCAATGCAGAAAAATGTCCCATTATAAGCTAACAAAGGTTGACACGTGATGTCGTGATGGAGGTTACAGAGGGAGGAAAAACGGAATGCACCCCCCTAACTTTGAATTCCCAAATATATAGGCAGGGGTTAAGAAAGATGGTGGAGAGGTTGAGTTGGGCATCATCAACGTACATGTGGAACCACATGCCATATCCTTGGATGATTTCTGAAGGGCAGCATGTAGATAAGAAATAAGAGGGGGTTCAAGGATAGATCCTTGGGGGACTCCAGAGGCACTGGTCTAACAGTAGCCTTGATGTGTCATGTCTATGGAGTTGGGTTTGAACCTGCAACTTTCTGACTGAGTTCTGGATATTTATTTTCCTCCGACCATTTAAAGTGGGCTCCCTAAAGTAGGGAATTCTCTTGGGTGCAGGAGTTATTTTGCTGAATTTGAAACACTTCGGAATGGAGGGTATTTTTGTTGGTATCATCGGTTTTGCTTTTTACTTTTAATTGAATCTTATGAGTGTCATATTTTTGCATGAGTGATCCATGACATTCGTAGCAAGGATTGAGATGAGCAAGCTTACTGAATATTAGCTTTCCAGCCTCGAGAGTTCTGGCTTCTTTGTATGTTTTAGTCTGATACAGAAAGGCTGACGTCAGAGTGTCCGGTTGTGCAGCACTGCTTGCCAGGTTCATTATGCTAATAGACAATACTGCTCAATCATCTTCTCGCATATCACCATCAATTCAAATTGTATTCATTATTATAAGTAATAGAGTCCTTAGCATTGACTGGGTTTAATTCACTGTATTACAATAAGCATGTCAGTTGAACTGGAAGCAACGGTCATGCTAGATATAGAAATACAAAAGCAAAATGCTAGAAATACACAGCTGTCAGCACCTGAAAAGGCGAGACATCAGACTGTCCCTCAGAAATATCTTCTCTTTTCAGATAATGATTGATCAGCTGCATGTTTCCAGCATTTATTATTTTTGTCGAATACAAAACACTGCAATGTAAACACTGAATGCATCATTTTGCTCATTGTTTTGTTTTTGTTTATTCATTTATGGGATGTTGGCGTCATGGCGAGGCCAGCATTTATTGCCCATCCCTAATTGCCCTTGAGAAGGTGGTGGTGAGCTGCCTTCTTGAACTGCTGCAGTCCATGTGAGGTAGGTACACCCACAGTGCTGTTAGGCAGAAATGCAACTGAATGGCTTGCTAAGGCCACTTCAGAAAACAGGCAAGATTCAACTACATTGGTGTTGAACTCGAGTTACGTATACGTTAGTTTGGGTAATGAAAGCAAGTTTTCAGCCAGCACCAGCATCTGCTTCCTGTCAGTAAGCCAGTTCCATATCCATACCGCCTTTTTACCCTAATTTCAGTGTTTATCATAACAAGCCTTCTGTGTGGCACTTTGTCACATGCCTTCTGAAAATCCATATGCACATCATCTATTGCACTCTGTTTAACACCACAGAGAGTGTCCATTCAGCCCAAAAGATCCTTGCCAATGGTTATGCTCTGTCAGAGCCATGAGGTCCTAAAAGCAGAATACAGGGAGTTAAGAAGTAAGTTGAAAAGTCGGGCCTCAAAGGTAGTGATCCCAGGATTACTACCAGAGCCACGTGCTAGGCAGAGTAGAAATAGCAGGATATAAAGGATGAATATGTGGCTGAAGAGATGGTGTGAGGGGGAGGGTTTTAGATTCCTGGGACATTGGGACCGGTTCTGGGGGAGGTGGGACAAGTACAAACTGGATGGGTTACAACTGGGCAGGACCAGGACTGATGCCCAAGGGGGAGTATTTGCTAGAGTGGTTGGGGAGGGCTTAAACTAAAATGGCAGCGGGGTGGGAACCTTTGCAAGGAGTCAGAGGTGGGGGGATCAAAGACAAGAACGAACGACAGTAAGGGGAATAAGAAAAGTGATAGGCAGAGAAATCAAGGGCCAGAATCAAACAGGGCCACAGTGAAAAATAGTGGGAAGGGGACAAGTAATGTTAAAAAGACAAGCCTTAAGGCCTTAACACATTGAGCATTCTCAATAAAGTGGATGAATTAATGGTGCAAATAGATGTAAACGGGTATGATATGGTCAGGATTACGGAGACATGGCTGCAGGGTGACCAGGGATGGGAAATGAACATCCAGGGGTATTCGGTATTTAGGAAGGACAGACAAAAAGTAAAAGGCGGTGGAGTTGCATTGCTGAATAGAGAGGAAATTAACGCAATCGTGAGGAAGGATATTGGCTCTGACGATGTGGAATCTCTATGGGTAGAGCTGAGAAACACTAAGGGGAAAAAAACGTCAGTGGGGGTTGTATATAGACTGGTGATGTTGGGAATGGCATTAAACAGAAAATTAGAGACACATGCGATAAAGGAACATCTATAATTATGGGAGAATATAATCTGCATATAGATTGGGCAAATCAAATTAGTCACAATACCGTAGAGGAGGAATTCATGGAGTGTATACGGGATGGTTTTCTGGACCAATACGTTGAAGGACCAACTAGAGAACAGGCCATCCTAGACTGGGTATTGTGTAATGAGAGGAATAATTGACAATCTAGTTGTGCGAGACCCCTTGGGGATGAGCGACCATAATATGATAGAATTCTTCATCAAGATGGAGAGTGACGTCATTGATTGATTCTGAGACTAGAGTCCTGAACTTTAATAAAGGAAACTACGAAGGTATGAGGCGCGAGTTGGCTATAATGGATTGGGAAACGTTACTTAAAGAGTTGACGGTGGATAGGCAATGGCAAACATTCAAAGAGCGCATGGATGAATTGCAACAATTGTTTGTTCCTGTCTGGCACAAAGGTAAAACGGAAAAGGTAGCCAAACCATGGCTTACAAGGGAAATTAGAGATAGCATTAGATCCAAGGAAGAGGCACACAAATTTGCCAGGAAAAAAACAGACCTGAGGATTGGCAGCAGTTTAGAATTCAGCAAAGGAGGACCAAGGGATTGATTTAAGAAGGGGAAAATAGAGTGTGAGAGCAAGCTTGCGGGGAACATAAAAACTGACTGTAAAAGTTTCTATAGGTATGTGAAGAGAAAAAGATTGGTGAAGACAAATGTAGGTCCCTTACAGTCAGAAACTAGGGAATTTATTATGGGGAATAAAGAAATGGCTGACCAACTAAGTGCATACTTTGGTTCTGTCTTCACAAAGGAGGACACAAATATCATACCAGAAATATTGGGAACACAGGGCTTAGTGAGAGGGAGGAACTGAAGGAAATCAGTATTAGTAGAGCAATGGTGTTGGGGAAATTGATGGGATTGAAGGCTGATAAATCCCCAGGACCTGATAAACTACATCCCAGAGTACTTAAGGAAGTGGCACTAGAAATGGTGGATGCATTGGTGGTCATCTTCCAAGATTCTATAGACTCTGGAACAGTTCCTACAGATTGGAGGGTAGCTAATGTAACCCCACTATTTAAAAAGGGAGGTAGAGAGAAAGCAAGGAATTACAGACTAGTCAGCCTGACGTCGGTAGTGGGGAAAATTCGAGAGTCCATTATCAAAGATTTTATAGCAGAGCACTTGGATAACAGTCGTAGATTCGGATAGAGTCAGCATGGATTTACAAAAGGGAAATCATGCTTGACAAATCTACTAGAATTCTTCGAGGATGTAACTAGTAGAGTTGATGAGGGACAGCCAGTGGATGTGGTTTATTTGGACTTTCAGAAGGCTTTCAACAAAGTCCCGCATAAGAGATTAGCATGTAAATTAAAGCGCAAGGGATTGGGGGTAGTGTATTGCGATGGATAGAAAGTTTGGTTGGCGGACAGGAAACAAAGAGGAGGAATAAACGGGTCTTTTTCTGAATGGCAGGCAGTGACGAGTGGGGTACCGCAGGGATTGGTGCTAGGACCCCAGCTATTCACAATATATATTAATGATTTAAATGAGGGAACTAAATGTAATATCTCCAAATTTGCAGATGACACAAAATTGAGTGGGAGGGTAACTTGTGAGGAGCATACAGAGAGGCTTCAGGGTGATTTAGACGAGTGAAGTTGAGTGAGTGGGCAAATGCATGGCAGATCCAGTATAATGTTGATAAATGTGAGGTTATCCACTTTGGTAGCAAAAACAGGAAGGCAGATTATTATCTGAACAGCTATAAACTGAGAGGGGAATATGCAACGAGACCTGGATGTTCTCGTACACAAGTCGCTGAAGGTAAGCATGCAGGTGCAACAGGTGGTAAAAAAGGCAAATGGTACGTTGGCCTTCATAGCGAGAGGATTTGAGTACAGGAACAGGGATGTCTTGCTGCAATTATACAGGGCCTTGATGAGGCTACACCTGGAATATTGTGTGCAGTTTTGGTCTCCTTATCTGAGGAAGGATGTTCTTGCTTTAGAGGGAGTGCAGCGAAGGTTTACCAGACTGATTTCTGGGATGGCGGGACTGACGTATGAGGAGAGATTGAGTCGGTTAGGATTATATTCGCTGGAGTTCAGAAGAGTGAGGAGGGATCTCATAGAAACCTATAAAATTCTAACAGGACTTGACAGGGTAGATGCAGGAAGGATGTTCCTGATGGTGGGGGAGTCCAGAACCAGGGGTCATAGCCTAAGGATACGGGGTAAACCTTTCAGGACGAAGATGAGGAGAAATTTCTTCACCCAGAGAGTGGTGAGGCTGTGGAATTCGCTACCACAGAAAGTAGTTGAGGCCAAAACATTGTATGTTTTCAAGAAGGAGTTAGTTACAGCTCTTGGGGCAAAAGTGATCAAAGGATATGGGGGGAAAGCAGGAACAGGTTACTGAGTTGGATGATCAGCTATGATCATAATGAATGGCGGAGCAGGCTCGAAGGGCCGAATGGCCTACTCCTGCTATTTTCTATGTTTCTATGTAAGATCGTTATAACACAGTAGTTAAACAGCAAAAACATACAATCGTGACAAGTTGTGAGTAGGGCAGCTGGCTACCATATCCAAGCTCTAATATAATCAATTATCTGCATTGCAATTTTATGCTTATATCTAAATTCTTAAAAGTAGTCACATGAAGAGCGAAAGTTCTCTATTGTCTGACTTGCAGTTAGAGATTCAGATCAGCCCAGAAAAGTTACAAGGAAATGTGGTGAGGTTTTCACATGGAGTTTTGAAATTGTGATCCTTCTTTGAATTCCAGGCTGTGAAGAGCAATATTTGAAATTAAAACTGTGTTCCCTGAATTTTCCTCACATTACCTAGGTCTGTCTGGGACATGGTATTCTAAACTCCCCCGGTGACTTAGTATGTACCATCAAGTATGATGCCGAGCTATGCTTAGCAGGAAGATGCCAGGTTACACTCCAACACCATGTGTACTGTCGGTATCTCATTGAAATAACACTACAATTGTCCACACTGACACTCCACTAAGGAATATTTTTTTAAAAAATCACCCAGCACTGGTCACTTGATGGTGAGCAATTGCTTGTTTTGCACTATTATGTCAATTGAGAAGTCGAAGAGTGGCTCTGTGTGCCTGAAGGAACTGAGGGAACGCTAGTGCTCTTACTGTGACTCTAGCTTGAGATTAGTTAACTTAACCAGACTGGGGATCATATTTGGGATCATCTTGCTTGTTTAGGGCTCACTACTACACCAGGAGGTGCTTTTAACAGTGAGCCTTTTTGGCATTCAATTCTGGAATTGCTGTTTCGAAACCTTCTCCCACCCAGAATCTTTGGATGATTTCAGCTGCTGTTGGATTGCACTGAGAGTATTTGTGGAGTAATAAGCACAGGCAGTTGAGCTTGGGTTGACATTACTTTCAAGCTTACTGAAACAGATTCTCATGTGCATACAGATACTTATGTGGTTCCTCTTCCTCCCAGCTGAATTAAGATGGGAGTTGACTTCCATTGACCAAACTTCAAAGTGTGCGTTTGAGCCTATTTGTCGATAAGATAGACAAGTTCTCAGAGCTGAGTGTGCTGAGTTAGAAGCTTGGGTCTAGGTATTGATCACAATATTGGTTATTTGAAGGACTACAGATTTTTTTTATATATATACCTTAATCTCAAGACATGCCAATAAAGTTTTCAAATGCAGTCAACTATGAAACCAGGGGCCCAATAATAAGTGAATGGATTTTGAGTGAGTTAAAATCAGGCCCTAGGAGTCTACACACAAATTAATTTTAAATGAATGAACCATCAAATGGGTCTGTTGTAAGAGAAGTTCAAGTGTGTGTGTCTATGTATGTGCATTTTAGATTTGAAAGCATTAACAGATATGTAGACTTGGACAAGATGTGATTTTGAATGGCCAAAAAGTGGCAAGAGCATATATATAATATGAGAGAAGTTGAAGAGTGGTTCTGTGCAGTTATTTCCTATGTATCGTATAATTGGCTACTTGAAAACATTGTAAATTTTGCTTTCATGTTTTGCAGCAGTTTGCACATTGTATAACCTCGTATCATAGATACGAGGTTATATGCCTTAATGACACTATATATAATTTTCCAAATAAATTAGACTAGCAGTTGCAGCTTGAATGTAATAGTCTGAAAGTGTGTTTTTTGTACAGTCTTCTACTGTAATTGGGGAGCAGTTGTTCGTCCCATGGCATAGTATGCCACTTATGGTACATACAAGCTTATAGATTTTGGTTCATGGACTCATTGGTAGCATTAAGGCTGATTAAAAGTTAAAGCTGAGTGTCTGAACGCCTGACTGTATTAGTGAAAGGTATCTTTACTATTTTTTTTGTGGAGCACTTCATACGAGTTGTTTGGTGTTTAATTGTCACATGGAAGCTTTCGAAGAAGGCAGTGTAAAACAGACAATGCAATCTTAAACATTGGCATATTCATGCAATTTCTGTGAAAATAACTATGTACCTTGAGTTTTCAAGTTACTTTGTTTTTGGCAGCTATATTATGCTCTGTCAATCTGTAAAATTTGGTTGTGTTGCAGCACTCTGGAATTCAATTACAGCCTCTGTCTATCTTAGTATCTTTAGATCCTTCGAAAGCACAATGCTTGTTACAGGATTGGTTTGCGATTTCTTGAATTTTTAAACTGTGCTGTCGACAGACGAGAGTTCACAGGAAGGCTCAGTTCTTGAAGTAGCCTGTGTCATAGAAGCTGGTACAATGATCCCTGGCATTAGTTCATGCTCCAGCAAGTCCTTTTATTTTGAGAGGTTGAACTTTTCATCCACTAATTTTTGACAACTTTTCGAAAAATTTCTTAGCAATATACATCCAGCATGAAGTAACAGGAAATCAAGTGCCTGATGGTATAGTTGTATCCACCATTAACATTGCTAAGAAACTCAAAGGATTTTGTGTGTGTGTGTATATATACCCCAGTTTTCTTGCCTTTTTATTCAATCATTGAATGTGAACGTTGATGGCAAGGTCAGCATTTGTTGCCCCTGTAAAGGTAGTGGTGAGCTCCCTTCATGACTACAACTGAGTGGCTGGGTCATTTCAAAGGGCAGCTGAGAGTCAACCACATTGCTGCGGGTCTGGATTCATATCGGTCAGACCGGGTAGAGACAGCAGATTCCCTTCTCCAAAAGGTATGAACCAGATGGATTTGTATGACAATCTGGTATCTTCATGGTTATCATTACCGATAGTAGCTTTTTATTCCAGATTTACTTAATTGAATTTAAATTCCCCAGCAGGGATTTGAACTCATGTTTCCAGATCATTAATGCAGTCACATAGCTATAACTCTATTGCGCCCACTAATCTAGAGGTGCTGATTCATGCTGTTGTACGCAGACTCACCCCAAGTAAGTAGCTGTTTGTCAGACTCTGGTGCGGGAGGTGGCAGTCGGGGGGCAATAGGAAAAGGCTGATGCCGTCCTCACCTGATGAGCACCCACACAGCTCCTTTCCAGAAGATGTCACTGTGTGGAGATAGGGACCTGGCTGAGTGTGGATGGAGGAATTGTGGCCAATTGTGGCACTGCCTCACTTCATACCACTATTTCCATTTCAATCAGTAGAGATAGGATTCAGTCATTTCAGGATGTATTCACAATGTGCCTTTTCTTCTCTTAAATCTCTGATAATGCGTTGCTTTTTTGGAAGTGTTGCAGAAATGTTCTATATTTTTATTTGACAGCTGAATTAGAACAGTTCGACTGTGTTCCTTCGATTTATGCTTTAAGATATTTAGCTGTATTTATTTATGAAGACAGTGAATGGTTTTCATAGCACATTTGAAAGGAGTTATTTTTTTATGTAAACCTGACCTTTGCTAGTGAATTCTGTCCAGAGATTAACAGAATTAGCAAGTTATTAGGTGTGAGTGCTGTCCATAGTTAGCCAGTTTCAACTGGGGTGTTGATATGGGCCCTATAATTGACTTCATGATCCTAAGGTAGGTGTGTAGGTGTGTTTCTGATGGCTACCCATAACTTCAGCTGAGGATCAGATTAGTATCCAATTTAAGGCTTGCTGTTGGAAGACTTGTATTTATATAGTGCTTATTACAGCCACCTTGAAGTCTTGAAGTGCCAATGAAGTAATTTTCAAGTGTAGTCACTGTTGTAATGCAGGAAGCACAACAGCCTACTTGTGCACAGTGAACTCGCACATACACCTGTGATATATTGAGGGATAGATATTGCCCAGGACACCAGGGATAACTTCCCTGCTCTTCTTCAAAACAGCAGGCAGTTGGGGGTCTCTGTTTATCATCTCATCTGAAAGACAGCACCTCCAGCAGTACAGCACTGCCTCAGTATTGCACTGGAATATCAACCTTCATTTCTGTGCTCAAGCCATGGAGTGGAACTTGAACCCGGAACCTTGTGATTCAGGCAACTGAGCCACAGCTGACACCGACTAGCTTTTGTAAGCACAATTGCTACTTGAGCTGAGGCGTAGAATCATACCTGAAGAAGCAGCACTTGGCAAACACTCAAAACACTACATAGTTTCAATATTTTAAAATGTATTTTTAGATTGTGCCATGCTTCCTGTTTCAGAATTATAATGACTGGATCACATAGAAACATAGGAACAGGTGCAGGCCATTCAGCTCCTCAAGTCTGCTCCACCATTCAACTAGATCATGGCTGATCTTCTACCTCAATGTCATTTTCCCGCTTTATTTCCATATCCCTTGTTATCATTTAATATCGAAATCTATTGTTCTCTGTCTTGAACATACTCAATGACTGAGCCCCCACAGCCCTCTGGGGTAGAGCATTCCAAAGATTCACCATCCTCTGAGTGAAGAAATTCCTCCTCAGCACCGTCCTAAATGGCCTACCCTTATCCTGAGACTGTGTCCCCTGGACCTAGACACCCCAGCCAGAGGAAACATCCTTCCTGCATCAACCTTGTTGAGTCTTGTAAGAATTTTATCGCATATATGTCCATTCGTTAACGTGATCATTTCCTTTTTAATTTATATGCTATCAAACATTCATCTATTGCAGAGCATAGAACTGGTGTGCCACAGGGATGTTTGGTCTGTGCTAAGCTTTTTTGTGATGTGAGCAGTCTTGTATAAGCTAATGACCTTGTATACCTTTTAAGATCACCTCTTGCCGCCCTTTTATAGCTGAAAAGATCACATTTCTCCAATATTTCCTCAAACCAGACACAACACTAAGAATCCACTTTAGGGCCTTTTTTCAAGCACTGGCTTCGCTGCTTGATTGCCCTTTGTGTCTTGATGACGAGAACCAGATGCCAAAATTAAGGCATGCTCTGACCAGTTTGATCGCAACATGCTTTCACTGGTATTCAGCTATTTTTGACACTTGGCTAAATATTCTATTAACTTTGTTCACTGCTGCTATTGAGTGAGTCTCCCCATACTTAAGGGTCCCTTTTGAATTCTATCCCTAACTATTTCAACACAGTTAGGGTTTATGTTGGTCATTTTTCCTTCCTACATGCAGAATTTTGTACCTGTCTGACCCATTCTTCTCTTTAACCACCTCGGCCAAAAAATATATTTGTCTCCTATTTTTGTTTTCCTGTATTTTTGTTTTCCTGTATACATGTGATGGAATGTTTGATATGGCTACAGTTTAGTTTACAGTAAACTTGTGTCAATGCCCTTTAAGTCTAACTAAACATTCAACTTGTTTGTTCGTGTCAGAGGACTTGCTTTCAGAGTGGGAGTTGAGTTATGAGCATTTTTTGAGGGGCTTTGTTAGCTTTAATTTTTTTGAAGCTTTTGCTAGTTTCTCTAGTTGGACATATTTGCAAGTTCTTATTGACCCTCTACAATTCTGTCAGCATCATCATTATTACTTAGCAGCCTTATTACTGCTTGCAAGTTACTGCTTGGATATCATCTGCTGAGGAACGCGTCATCCGCCCAGATTGTGGAGTTCTACTCGTCCTGGTGGGGCCATCATGTGAATGACGCGCCCACCTGGAAGGCGCTGGCCAGGAATGTGAAAGACAGCTCGAGTGCTCATGAGGCAGTCGTCGAGGCCCAGGGCCTCAATCCAGCCTTGGTCGTCCTTCCGCGGTCACTGCTGGGAGCCGGGAAAGAAGCTCCACCGTCAGCTGGATGGCGACCACGAGCGCAGCGTCAGCCTGGAGGACGCTGATATCAAGGAGGCTGTGGGCTGGCCCGCTCACCAGGGTTGTGACCCCCGCCGGGCGCCTCCCCCGTTCCCCCCCCTAGCAGCCCCTTCCCCCAACACCTTTTTTTCCCCCCCCCCCAACTTGCATCCCTTCCCCCCCCACCCCCGCACACCCTTCCCAGCTCACCCCTGCACCCCCTTCTCTCACCCCTCATCCCCTTCCCAGCTCCACTTCGCTCCCCCAACCCCTTGCACCCCCTTCCCAGCTCCTCCCTCGCACCCTCCCCCTCAAGTGGGCCCACATCAGAGGCGCCATCAGTGATTTAGCAATGACCACCTATGGCAAATGTGTGAAGCAGAATGCAGACTGGTTTCAATCTCACTTTGAAGAGCTGGAACCTGTCATAGCCACTGTTGAACTACAAGAAAGCCCCCAGCGAGTTAACATCCGTAGCACTTAAAGCAGCCAGAAGCACTGCACCAAGAACAGCCAGGCGCTGCGGAAATGACTACTGGCAATACCTATGTAGTCGTATTCAGCTGGCCTTCAACACCGGAAACATCAGAGGAATATATGATTGCATTAAGAGAGCTTTTGGGCCAACAATCAGGAAGATCGCCCCCCCCTCAAGTCTAAATCAGGAGACACGATTACTGACCAACGCAAGCAAATGGACCGCTGCGTGGAGCACTACCTCGAACTGTACTCCAGGGAAAATGATGTCACTGAGACCGCCCTCAATGCAGCCCAGTCTCTGCCAGTCATGGATGAGCTGGACGAACAGCCAACAAAATACGAACGCAGTGATGCCATTGATTCTCTAGCCAGTGAAAAGGGCCCTGGGAAGGGCGGCATTACCCCTGAAATCATCAAGAGTGCCAAGCCTGCTATACTGTCAGCATTCCATGAACTGCTTTGCCTGTGCTGGGATGAGGGAGCAGTACCACAGGACATGCACGATGCCAATATCATCACCCTCTATAAGAACAAGGGTGACCGTGGTGACTGCAACAACTACTGTGGAATCTCCCTGCTCAGCATGGTGGGGAAAGTCTTCACTCGAGTCACTTTAAACCGGCTCCAGAAGCTGGCTGAGTGTGTCTACCTTGAGGCACAGTGTGGCTTTCGAGCAGAGAGATCCATCATTGACATGCTGTTCTCCCTTCGCCAGCTACAGGAGAAATGCCGTGAACAACAGATGCCCCTCTACATTGCTTTCATTGATCTCACCAAAGCCTTTGACCTTGTCAGCAGACGTGGTCTCTTTAGACTACTAGCAAAGATTGGATGTCCACCAAAGCTACTAAGTATCATCACCTCATTCCATGACGATATGAAAGGCACAATTCCGCATCGCGGTGCCTCATCAGACTCCTTTCCTATCCTGAGTGGTATGAAACAGGGCTGTGTTCTCACACTTACGCTGTTTGGGATCTTCTTCTCCCTGCTGCTCTCACATGCGTTCAAGTCTTCAGAAGAAGGCATTTTCCTCCACACAAGATCAGGTGGCAGGTTGTTCAACCTTGCCCGTTTTAGAGCGAAGACCAAAGTACGGAAAGACCTCATCAGGGAACTCCTCTTTGCTGACGATGCTGCATTAACATCTCACACTGAAGAGTGTCTGCAGAGACTCATCGACAGGAGTGCGGCTGCCTGCAACGAATTTGGCCTAACCATCAGCCTCAAGAAAACGAAATCATGGGACAGGACATCAGAAATGTCCCATCCATCAATATTGGCGACCATGCTCTGGAAGTGGTTCAGGAGTTCACCTACCTAGGCTCAACTATCACCAGTAACCTGTTTCTCGATGCAGAAATTAACAAGCACATGGGAAAGGCTTCCACTGCTGTGTCCAGACTGGCCAAGAGAGTGTGGGAAAATGGCGCACTGACACGGAACACAAAAGTCCGAGTGTATCAAGCCTGTGTCCTCAGTGCCTTGCTCTACAGCAGCGAGGCCTGGGCAATGTATGTCAGTCAAGAGCGACGTCTCAATTCATTCCATCTTCGCTGACTCCGGAGAATCCTTGGCATCAGGTGGCAGGACCGTATCTCCAACGCAGAAGTCCTCGAGGCGGTCAACATCCCCAGCTTATACACCCTACTGAGCCAGCGGCGCTTGAGATGCCTTGGCCATGTGAGCTGCATGGAAGATGGCAGGATCCCCAAGGACACATTGTATAGCGAGCTCGTCACTGGTATCAGACCCACCGGCTGTCCATGTCTCCACTTTAAAGACGTCTGCAAACGCGACATGAAGTCCTGTGACATTGATCACAAGTCGTGGGAGTCAGTTGCCAGTGATCACCAGAGCTGGCGGACATCCATAAAGGCGGGGCTAAAGAGTGGCGAGTCGAAGGGTCTTGCAGTTGGCAGGAAAAAAGACAGAAGCGCAAGGGGAGAGCCAACTGTGTAACAGCCCCGACAACCAATTTTATCTGCAGCACCTGTGGAAGAGTTTGTCACTCTAGAATTGGCCTTTATTGCCACTCCAGGTACTGCTTCACAAACCACTGACCACCTCCAGGCGCTTACCCATTGTCTCTCGAGACAAGGAGGCCAAAGAAGAAGAAGAGATCATTTTTGCCTAGCAGGTATCTAAATCTGGGTTGAACTTTTGTCCAGGCAAGGTGCAGATTATTGATCTTGCTGTATTTTGCACCCTATGTTGATTCATCAAAGGAAGTTGCACTCCTTGTGCTTTTCACAACTTCAGGATGGCCCAAGGCATTTTATAGCCAGATTACTTCTGAACTGTAATATACAAAAGCAAATGTGAGTTAATGTGGGTGTGAGTTGTGAATTGAATCCAGAGTTAGGTATTCTTTTATCTTTTTCCATTGCTAAATTTCATACTTGAGTGCGTGATATTGGTGTTGGAGAAATTGGAAAGCTTTCTCATTTCAGTCAATGTCAATATTGCAATAAATGCCGCCTTTTTGTTCATGGGGTGTGGGTGTCATTGGCAAGACCAGCATTTATTGCTCATCCTAATTGCCTTTGAGAAGATGGTGGTGAGCTGCTGCCTTAAACTGTTGCAGTCCATGTGGTGTAGGTACACCCACTGTGCTGTTAGGCTGGGGAGTTCTATGATGCTGACTCGGCAACAGTGAAGGAACAGCAATATATTTCCAAGTCCGTGTAATGTGTGAGTTAAAGGGGGCTTGCAGGTGGTGGTGTTCACATGCGTCTGCTGTCCTTGTCCTTCTAGGTGGTAGAAGTGATTAGAGGTCGTGGGTTTTGAAAGTGTTGTCGAAGGAGCCTTGCTGAGTTGCTGCAGTATATCTTGGAGATGGTACACACAGCTGCCACTGTGCACCGGTGGTGAATGGGGTGCTCATCAATCAGGCTGCTTTGCCCTGGATGTTGTTTAGCTTCTTGAGTGTTGTTGAAGCTGCATTTATCTAGGTAAGTGGGGAGTATTCCATCATGCTCCTGACTTATACTTTTATAGATGGTGAACAGGCTTTGAGGAGTCGGGAGGTGACTTACTGCAGAATTCCCAGCCTCTGGCCTGCTCTTGTAGCCGCAGTATTTGTGATTTGTCCAGTTCAGTTTCTGATCGATGGTAATGCCCAGGATGTTTTTGGTGGGCAATTCAATGATGGTAAGTCATTGAATGTCAAGGGGAAATGATTCGGTTCTCTCTTGTTGGGAGATGGTCATGACATCCCCCACCACACTGCTTGAAAATGAACAAGCAATGATTTCATCTCTTTTTGAGAAGTTGACAGCTCAAAACATTGTCAGTTGGTTACAATGGAACTGGCAGATGCTTTTGCAAGCACCAACATATCATGGGAAAAGCTTGATCACCCCAAGCTGCAGGTATTTATTTATAAAATGGTATCTGCTTGCCAAGTGTAAAGTAAACTATGACAGGACTATCTACCAAAGGTGTTTTGCTACATATTGAAGAGATGAAGTCTCTGATAAATGCATGTGAGCCTTTAGTAATTATGTGATTATTAGGAGGGATTTGGCAAAAGTGGACTGGAAACAGCTATTTGAAGGTAAATCAATGTCAGAACGGTGGGAAGCATTCAGAGGGGAGATTCAAAGGGTTCAGAATAAACATGTTCCCACAAAGAAAAAGGGTGGGACAGCCAAATCTAGAGCCCCATGGATGTCAAGGAGTTGACCGGGTAAGACGAGGCAGAAAAGAAAAGCTTATGTCCAGCACCGAGAACTCAATACTACAGAAAGCTGAGAGGAGTATAGAAAGTGGAGGGGTGAAATCAAAAAGGAAATTAAGAAAGCTAAGAGATGGCGTGAAAGAATATTGGCAAGCAAAATCAAGGTGAACCCAAAGATGTTTTATCAATACTTTAAGAGGATAACTAAGGAAAGAGCTGAGCCCATAAAAGATGAAAAAGGTCACTTTTGAGTAGGGGCAGAAGGTGTTGGTTTAGTTAATGAATAGTTTGCGCCTGTCTTCACAAAAGAAGGGGGACAATGCAGATATTGTAGATAAGGAAGAGAGGTATGAAGTTTGGATGTGATAAACATAGGGAGAGAGGAAGTATTAATGGGATTCGCATCCTTGAAAGTTGCTAAATCACCAGGACTGGATGAAATGTACCCCGACTGTTAACGTAAGCCAGAGTGGAAATAGCGGAAGGTCTGGCCATCATTTTCCAGTCCTCATTGGATAGAGGTGTGGCTCTGGTAGATTGGAAGACTGCAAACGTTGTACCTCTGTTTAAAAAGGGAGCGAGCAATAATTACAGGCCAGTCAGTCTAACCTCAGTTGTGGGCAAACTAATGGAATCCATTCTGAGAGACCGGATAAACTGTCATGTAGAAGGGTACAGATTAATCAAGGATAGTCAGCATGGCTTTGTTAAGGGACAATCTTGTCTGACCAACTTGATCAAATGTTTTGAAGGAGTTACAAGGAATATTGAGGGTTGGGCAGTTGATGTGGTCGACATGGATTTTAGCAAGGCTTTTTACAAGGTCTCACATGGCAGACTGATTTAAAAAAATAAAAGCCCATGGGATCCATGGAAATGCAGCAAGCTGGATACAAAATTTGGTTCAGTGACAGGAAACAAAGGGTAGTTGTTGGATGTTTTTGCGACTGGAGGGCTGTTTCCATTGGGGTTCCACAGGGCTCAATACTAGGTTCCCTGCTTTTTGTGGTATATATTAATGATTTGGACATAAATGTAGGGGCCATGATCAAGAAGTTTGCAGATGACACAAAGATTGTCTGTGCAGTAGATAATGAGGATAGCCGTAGACTGCAGGAAGATGTCGATGGACTGGTCAGGTGGGCAGAAAAGAGGCAAAAGGAATTCAACCTAGAGAAGTGTGAGGTGATGCATTTGAGGAGATCAAACAAGGCAAAGGAATACATGATTAATGGGAGAATACGGAGAGGTGTAGAGGAAGTGAGAGACCTTGTAGTGAATGTCCACAGATCCCTGAAGGTAGCAGGACAGTTCGATAAGGTGGTTAAGAAGGCATATGGAATCCTTTCCTTTATTAGCTGAGGTATAGAATATAAGAGCAGGGAGGTTATGCTGAAACTGTATAAATCATTGGTTAGGCCACAACATGAATACTGTGTACAGTTCTGGTCACCTCATTACAGAAATGATGTAATTGCACTAGAGAGGGTACAGAGGAGATTAACAAGGATGTTGCTGGGACTGGAAAATGCAGCTATGAGGAAAGATTGGATAGGCTGGGGTTGTTTTCCTTGGGAACAGAGAAGACTGAGGAGAGATCTGATTGAAATGTACGAAATTTTGAGGGGCCTGGATAGAGTGGATATGAAGGGCCTATTTACCTTCGCAGACAGGTCAGTGACTAGCAGGCACAGATTTAAAATTATTGGTAGAAAGATTAGAGGGGAGATGAGGAATTTTTATTTTCACCCAGTGGATGGTTGCGTTCTGGAACTCTGCCTGAAAGGGTGGTCGAGGCAGAAACCCTCAACTCATTTAAAAGGTGTCTGGATATGCACCTCAAGTGCTGTAACCTGCAGGGCTATGGACCAAATGCTGGAAGGTGTGATTAGACTGGGTGGCTTGTTTTTTGGCCGGCGCAGACACAATGGGCCTATTGGCCTCTTTCTGTGCTGTAAAGCTTCTATGATTCCTATGACCGGTTTTAACAGAAATTGTAACCCTTCTAAACTATGTTTAGCTTAATGAGGCAGTTCAGATTGCCAATAATGCAACTGAACTGATGAATTTGGTCACTTGGTTTGAATCATCATAATCCACAAAGCTTTCAATAAAGTAATGGATGTACTGTTCTGGGCTGAAGAACAGTCAAATGAACAACATTGTTATGATGCTGAATTAAAAATCTGTGCTCAATAGGCGTTTCCTTGTATGGCAAAGAAGCTCAAACAATAATACGACTACGGGGAAGAGTCAACCAGTGAAGAAAAAGCAGCTCAGAGGTTTAACAACCTTCTGTGCCATTCCTGAATGTTGTATACAATAAATGCTATTTGAAACCAGAAACCTATTTTGTCTTTATTGCTTTAATTAGATTATTTTCACTATTTGTTGTGACACTGTGAAATTTACAATTTAAATATGTGAAATCACGAAATTCATGATTCTTAAGATGGCGTAACCATGAAATTTGCAAAGGTTTGACTGTGAATTTGATAGGACCCTACTTGTTAGCCGAAACCTGAAAGTCTCACTGCATGTGGGTATGGACTGTGTCATTGTAACAGAAGTTGCAAATAGAGCTGAATTCTGTGCAATCAATGGTGAACATCCCCAGTTATGACCTTACATTGGAGGGAAGGTCATTGATGAAGCAGCTGAAGATGGTTGGGCCTGGGATACTACCCTGAGGACCTCCTGCAGTGATATCCTGGGACTGAGATGATTGACCTCCAGCAATCACAACCATCTTCCTTTATACTAGGTATGATTCCAACCAGCGGAGAGGTTTCTCCCTGATTCCTAATGACTCCAGTTTTCTAGCGCTCCTTTTTTAAAATTCTTTCATGGGATGTGGGCATCACAGGCCAGGCCAGCATTTATTGTCCATCCCTAATTGCCCTTGACAACTGAATTCAGAGGGCATGTAAGAGTCAACCACATTGTTGTGGATCTGAGTCCCATGTAGGCCAGACCAGGTAAGGGCAGCAGATTTCCTTCCCTAAAGGACATTAGTGAACCAGATGGGTTTTTACAACAATCGACAATGGTTTCATGGCCATCATTAGACTAGTTTTAAATTCCAGATGTATTAATTGAATTCAAATTCCACCTTCTGCTGTGGTGGGATTTGAACCCATGTCCCCAGAGCAATACCCAGGTCTCTGGGTTACTAGTCCAGTGACAATACCAGTACGCCACCGCCTCCCTTGATGCCATACTCAGTCAAATGCTACCTTGATGTCAAGGGCAGTCACTCTCATCTCACCTCTTGGATCCAGCTTTTTTTGTCTATGTTTAGACCAAAGGTTGTAATGAGGTCTAGAGCTATGTGGCCATGGCAGAACCAAAACTGAGCACCAAACGTGCAGGTTATTAGTGAGTGAGGTGCCACTTGATAGCACGGTTGACAATATCTTCCATCACTTTGAAAGTAGACCGATTGGGTGGTAATTGACCGTATTAGATTTCTCCTGCTTTTTCTGGACAAGATATATATACACCTGGGAAATTTTCCACATTGTTGGGTTGTTAGAATGGTTATAAGCACAGAAGGAGGCCATTCAGACTGTCATGTCTGTGCTGGCTCTCTGATGGAGCAATTCACCTAGTACCACTTCCCTGCCCTCTCCCTGTAGCCCTGTACATTTTTTCTTTTCAGTTAATAATCCAGTTCTCTCTTGACTGTCTCAATTGAACCTGCCTCCACCACACTCAAGCAATGCATTCCAGATCCGAATCACTCACTAGCTTCTTTTACCAATCACCTTAAATCTGTGTCCTCTGGTTCTCGATCCTTCTACCAATGGGAACAGTTTCTCCATAGCTACTTTGTCCAGTCTGCTCATGATTTTGAATACCTCTATCAAATCTCATTTTAGCCTTTTTTTTTCCTCCAAGGAAAAAAGTCCCGACTTCTCCAAGCTATCCACGTAACTGAACTTCCTCATCCCTGGAACCATTCACACGAATCTTTTCTGCAAGTTCTCTAACGCCTTCGTATCCTGAGTGAAGTGTGATGCTGTTAGTTCCAGGATAAAAATTAAGAAGCAAAAATTTCCCTTGGTTTGAATTTGCAGCATGTGAATCCCCTCTTTCCAAGTCCCTGTAAAAGGAGTTTGCAAAAGCCATCACTCAGCCCAGAATACAATGACAACTTTACTTGGCTTTGTTTTATAGCCTGCAGCCCATTTTGTATTTTTATTCATGGATAGAACAGGAAGATGAACATGTGTCTGCAGAAACTGAACTATGTAGATTGCTGTTACATTGATGTCAGTTGCTTGAGGACTAGGAAGAAGTTTTAGTTTTAGATCCTCACTTGTTTAACATGACATTGTTCACCACCCTCTCTCCCTACTCTATTAAATGTTTATCTTAAACATCTCAGTTAGATCACATGTTCATATTCTATACTCGGGGAAATCCTGGCTTAGTCTATGCAACCTTCTCTCATAAATTAACTCATTTAGCCCTAGTATCATTATGATGAATTTGCACTGCACCCCTTAAAGGCTAATATATCCTTTGAGCTGCAGCATCTAGAATTGAACATAATACTCCAGATGTCATCTAACTCTAGCTTTACACAACTGTAGCTCTGAAAACAGAGAATTGTCTACCTGCTTGCAACACTCTTAACCTTATTATTCTAAAACAAAGAGGTACAACACACCTGCACTGTAAGTCTACCGTGACTTGGAGTTCCTTCTTTGTACCTCGTATGTGCACAATTTGTAGCTTGATGCTGTTGAATGTATGAGTAGTTCCTCTTCATGTGTATGATTTGTTTTCTGTTTTTATCTTTTAATTGTCTTGCAAGTTACCTACATATTTGATATACAGTTGCCACAATAGTTTTGTTATGTAAAATTTCTGAAGATGGTGTGCATTCCGTCGTCTTTGACACCATTTACATAACCACCAGAAAGAGCAAACACAGCACCATCAAAAGACAAGTAAGGTGACTCTTTTTCAGCTTTTGGCTTCAATTCTTAGGTTAACTTATTCAATTAAGTTACCCATTCTAATTTGGCATGAAGACTGAATCTTGAAGTCACCTTTTGAGCTGAAATAGATGGACTGTGTAAGAGTAAGTGCCCTGGAACAGGAGTTCTGAAGGTTTCGCATTTGGCATTCCGCCATACCAAGCCAGGTGCTAAGGCTTTGAACTGCAACTGCAAAAGAACAATAGTACTCGTATTTCAATAATTGATTTTGTGCTTGTTTTCCAACTGATGTAACTCCTTTTAATTCTAACTGCATGATTAGCTTATTCTGAAGCAGAGTGAAAAATCTTGCTCATTGGGGTTGATTTCAACATGCTTGTCTCCATGTTCTCAAGGACACTGGCTGAGTGACTGCATTGTGTACCATTTACAAGATGCACTGCAGCAACTTACCAAGGCTCCTTCAACAGTAACTTTGAAACCCACGAACTCTAGCACCTAGAACTAGGGCAGCAGGTGCATGGGACCTCGACCATCTGCAAGTTGCCCTGCAAACCGCACACCATCCTGACTTGGAACTATATCACCGTTCCTTCACTGTCGCTGGGTCAAAATCCTGGAGCTCCCTTCCTAACTATGGTTGTACCTACACCCCAAGGACTGCAGCGGTCCAGAAGATGGCTTGTACCACTTTCTCGAGGGCAATTAGGGATGGGCAATAAATGCTGACCTAGCCAGCGATGATCACATCCCATGAACAATTAAAAAAAAAAAGCCTAGATTTTGGACTCAAGCCTTTGTTATGGTGCGATTTTCCCCACAACCTTCTGACAGGCAAGTGTGCTACCACAGAGCCATGGTTGACCCATAAATCAATTCTTCAATGCCATAGAGCAGTGGCATTAGATTTTGAAAGAAGTATACATGAGCTCCCTCTCCTTCCCCGATGGCTCGAGAGTTTATCTTGGTTATCTTGAGTTGCTGAGTAATAGAGACCAGAAAGCTTCTTGGCTCAATCCCTTGTCAGTGATAAGTTAGCTGATCCCAGCAGCAGGTACAGTCAGATAAATAAATTTGCTCTTAACAGGCCTGCATTCAGCAAAAGAAAATCATCTAGCATACCTGCTCCTGGTTTTTCAGTACTAACACCTCCTGCAAGTCTCCATAATGTTGAGGGTTAATCAGATTGGGTTGATAGCTCCTAGTATCAAACAACTTCTGTGTTCTCTGAGATTTAAGCATGAGTAATGGCCATTTGAGTGAGATACTGGAGGGATGCATCCTTGGAACTATATCCCAAATAAGAGTTACTGCCTTAAGTAAATAGAGAGGGGGGGGGGAAGATTTTTTTCTTGCCTTGAAGCCAAGCTTTTAAACTTCAATTTTGACCTGAAACCTTGTATCACCTGTCAATACTTGAATATACTCTATTTATTGTGCTCGTCCCACTTGGCTCAGTTTCTCTTAGTTATTTTGATACCAATCATGAATTATCTTTTATTGTCTTAGCAGTTCCAAAGTCATTGACACAGTTGATGCAGTATAATTCCAAACTCAGTTCCATCACATGGTCCCCACCAAGGCAGTTTTGATGCCTGGTTTAGTTTTTCAAATTGTTAAGAGTTGTTAGTTCATCTTTTTCTCCCCCCTTTCATTCAGGATTCTTTGGGCTTTGTCCTTTCTCCACTCCTCCTTTCTTTATCCAGCACAACTGAAATCTTAGCTTACACTCAACATTCATCAGTTTTCTTCAAAAGAAAAAACCTTGCATTCATAACCTCCTAGCCTTCTTGCAATACAATGGTTGCTTCGTCAATTTGTGAGATTCAATGAAAATAATTTTTCTTAGAATTCTTCAATTCTCCCTATCTCCATATCCTCGTCTAGGTCTACAGTCTTTCACTCCACCATTGATGGCTGTGCTTTCAGCTGTCTGAGTTTGAAGCTGTGGAATTCTTTGCTTAAACATTTCTGTTTATCCATATCTCTCTGCTCCTTCAAAGCCTTCCTTTTTTGACCAAAGTTTTGACCAAGCCCAAATTTTTTTGACCAAACTTTTTAATCATCCCTCATAACTCCTCCTTTTGCTCAGAGTCAGTTTTCATCTGATTACGTTTGAGAAAGGCACTTGGGGATGCTTTACTACATTAAATGTGCTATATAAATATGAGTTGTTGTACGTTAAAGACACTATACAAATGCAAGTTGTTCAGTTATCATCTGGCACCACATGTTCATGGGTGTCACCTCTCATCTCTGGTTCCACCCTCAATCTTGCTTCATCTTTTAACATTTTTGGCCTCACTATCTTCTAACGGAATTTGCACAGCTCTATTTTTGCAGTCTTCAAAATAAATTGCTTCTTCTTTGCTGGGGCCTCAACTTTTTACAATTTAAATAAATGACTTGGATGAAGGGACTCCAGATATGGTTGTTAAATTTGCTGATGGCACAAAGATAGGTAGGACAGTAAGTTATGAAGAAGACATAAGGAGGCTACAAAGAGATATAGATAGGTTAAGTGAGTGGGCAAAGATCTGGCAAATGGACTATAATGAGAGAAAATGTGAAATTGTCCATTTTGGCAGGAAGAATAAAAAAGGATATTATCTACATGGTGAGAGATTGCAGAGCTCTGAGATGCAGAGGGATCTGGGTGTCCTAGTGCATGAATCGCAAAAGGTTAGTATGCAGGTACAGCAAGTAATTAGGAAAGGTAATAGAATGTTATCATTTATTGTGAGGGGAATTGAATAAAAGTAGGGAGGTTATGCTTCAGTTTTACAGGGCATTGGTGAGACCACATCTGGAGTACTATGTACAGTACTGGTCTCCTTATTTAAGGAAGGATGTAAGTGCATTGGAAGCAGTTCAAAGAAGGTTTATTTGACTGGAATGGGCGGGTTGTCTTTTGAGGAAAGGTTGGACAGCTAGGCTTGTATCTGCTGGAGTTTAGAAGAGTAAGAGGCGACTTGATTGAAACATCTCAGATTCTGAGAGCTCTTGACAGGGTGGATGTGGAAAGGATATTTCCTTTTGTGGGAGAATCTAGAACTGGGGTCACTATTTAAAAATAAGGTGTCCATTTCGGACAGAGTTGAGGAGAAATTTTTTCTCTGAGGGTCTTGAGTCTTTGGAACTCTTACTCAAAAGGTGGAGGAAGCAGAGGGCTTTAAATATTTTTAAGGCAGAGGTAGATAGATTCTTGATAATCAAGGGGGTGAAAGGTTATTGGGGGCAGGAATATGGAGTCGAGGTTACAATCAGTTCAGCCATGATCTTATTGAATGACGGAGCAGGCTCAAGGGGCCGACTGGTCTTCTCCTCCTCCTAATTTGTATGTTCATGTCCTTTTAATCGCTCCACTGTTGCCAGCCATGCCTTCAGATACCTGGGATCTAAGCTGTGAAATTCTCTCGCTGAGTTTCTCTGCCTCGTTACCTTTCTCTCTTCCTGCAAGACACTCCTTAAAACTTGGCTCCGTAACCACCTATTACAATATTTCCTTCGTGGCTCTGTGAAAGAAATTTGATAACACTCCCGTGGAGCACTTTGGGGAGTTTGCTTTCCTTAAAGGCACTATATAAATGCAAGTTGTGTCTTATCCTTTATCCCCCTCTGAAAGCCAACTCTGATGAATTCTTGAATACTGGTCCAATATTTTGGGAAGTTCTTCTCTCCCCCCCCCCCCCCCCCCCCACATTCCTAGACAAAGCAAAAGTCTGTCACCTTCTTGGGGGAGGCGGTGGCATAGTGGCAACGTCACTGGACTAGTAATCCAGAGTCCAGGCTAATGAACACCAGTTCGAATCCCACCATGGCAGATGGTGAAATTTGAAATAAATTAAAAAGCTAGTCTAATGATGACCATTTTGTAAAAACCCATCTGGTTCACTAATTTCCTTTTGGAAAGGAAATCTGCCATCCTTACCTACATGTGACTCCAGACCCACAGCAATGAGGCGTGACTCGTAAAATGCCCTCTGAAATGGCTCAGCAAGCCAGTCAGTTCAAAGGCAATTAGGGATGGGCAATAAATGTTGGCCCAGCCAGCGATGCCCACATCCCATAAGCGAATAAAAAAAGTGATTTTTTTTTCTCTCTCTCTGACACACACACACACTCTTTATCAGTATTGCTATGTAGTCAATGATCCTTTGATCTATAGGTGAATTAAACAATGCAGTTGTGTTTTTGATCATATGGTGTACTGCATTTTTAACAAGTATTTTGGGTATAAAATTCCTGGCTTCTCTGAAATTTTCCTTTTTTCAAAAGAATTTGCAAATGTGATGCTGGGGTTTGGTGACAATTATGTTCTATTACCTATTTTTTCTGTCCTTTTTTTTTTAAAAGAAGGATGCACAGCAAGATGGTGTGTAAGGTGTACCAGACTAATTACTGGCATTGAACAGTACTAGGGAATACTGCAAATATCCAAAATTCAGAGGAGTTCTATGGTATTGTAAACTGTATAGGAACAGACAAACTAGTATTGAAGTCACTTTTTCTCTTTCTCCATCCATTCATGCCACCCACCCCATCATACATGTGTTTAACTTCTAGTACCTATTCAAATATGAAACTTCAATTTGAAAAGCTGTTCAGGTTCATTCTCCAGTTTGTTTTCAACATATATAAGGAATAAAAACATAGAAATCCTGTTGCAACATGAGGAAATGCTGGCAGATGCATTGAGATGCTCACTGATGCAAACTGGACAAATGATGCTTGAAAACTTTTGCTGAAGTGGAGTATGCCTCATCAGCTGTAAGAAATTTGGATTCATGTATAAATGATTTAGCATATGTTTAGTGGGAGGAATATGCCAAATAAGTTAGCTAAAAGAAATAGGGTCAGAAACTGAACTTAAACTGTGAACTGAAGGACCATATTTGCCAGAACATAAGGCGCAACAGGATTATAAAAGGAAATATTTAGCTAACATATGGGCGTAATCTTTGGACCATCAAATGAAAAAAAGTGTGTCTTATAGTCCAGCAAATACGTTAAGTATTGCACATGCTGCATTTGAACACCCATATGCAAGAACTCGACAGAAGAATACTTTTGTTGGTCAAATCTCCCCTGGTTCTAGATTCCCCAACCAGAGGAAACAGTTTGGCTCCAAGAATTTTGTAGGTTTCAATGAGAGCACCTCTCACTCTTTAAAACTCTAGAGAATACAAGCCCAGTTTCCCCAATCTGTCTTCATAAGACAGTCCCACCATCCCGGGAACAAAAGCTTTTCTTATTTTCTTAGGGAATTAATTTGGCATGTTGCTTGGTAGAATTTTGAGAGAAATAACACAGCTCCTTCAGTTCAAATCTCAGAACGCGCTCTCTGCTCAAACCAGTCTGTACCAGCTAGTTTTCAAAAGTCAAATTGCAACATTGAATCACTCAACCTCTTGCTGCTGTTGCTTGGCAACCAGAATGCACTCTGGCAGACTCAGTCTGCCAGAACTTCTGTCTTAAAGGTGCACTGATCTTTTTACAGTTTTAAAGGCACACACAAGAGGAGATAAAAAACAAGACCGTGACAACTCTGCCCTGGTGAAATGAAACGCCATTTCCGAAATGCGTTTCATTACAATGCAAAAATTAGAAATGGAAAAAAACACTAACTTTTTTTTCCCGCATTTATGCACCATTCACTCTACCAATAATTTACAGCATTTTCTTTATACCATTGCCAACTACATACATTAACATGGCTAAATCCATGACAAAGCGTCAGCGATAACATTATTTTTCCCCAAAATATGTACAACCCTTCGATAATGCTGTAACAACAGGCTCCATCTAAAGATTCCAGCATTTCTGTTTTTAAACTTTTCCACAAACGTTAATGGGTTATCGTCAGTTTGAGAGTCAGTAAAAGTCCCAATGTTTCTTTTTCCACAGTAGAATACCTTTTTGATGACTATTTAGTTTTCTGGAAAAAAAAATACCCCGCTGGTTTTTCCGATTTGTCATCTTGCAATAGGTCTGCACCAATCCCCATGTCGCTAGCATCGATCACTATTTTAAAGGATTTAGTGAAATTTAGAGCAGCCAACACTGGCTTATTAGTTAGAATTGCCTTTAGCTTTTCAAAAGCTGCCTGGCATTCATCTGAGCATACTACTTGGTTTTTCTTTTTTTGTAGCGGACCGGTTAATGGAGCAGCCACAGTACCTTATGGTAGATTGTGGTTTTCCCATCATTTGAGATGTCTGGCATGTCCTACAAAATTGTCTCACATCCGTTGTAAGACCTGGCCAGTAATAATGTTGGTTTATGCGTGATTTGGTCTTCTGAATTCCCCTATGTCCTACAGAAGGAATACCTTAATAATCCATGGCAATATTTCGATGGTACCGCCATCTATTCAACAACTGTCCAGTCTTCGACTGCAGGTCTATGAGGCGGTCTCCATTTCCTCCTCAAAATCCCGTTTGCCATGTAATAGCCTTCTGGAACTGCTTTTGCCTCCGCTTCTGTCAGAGCTGTTTGTGCCATTCGGTATATCTCTGGATCAGCTTGCTATGCTGCAATGATAGACGATCTGTTAAACATCTCATTTGGATTATCTAAATCCCCAAATAAGGTTTCAGATACTTGGCTATTTGTTTGTGGTGCCACTTTTACCTCTGACAGTCGATCCTATTTAGCCATTGCTCGGGTGACTACACATGCAGGAAATATTCACAGAATCACAGAATAATACAGTGCAGAAGAGGCCCTTCAGCCCATCGAGTCTGCACCGACGAATTAAAGACACCTGACCTGTCTACCTAATTCCATTTTCCAGCACTTGGCTCATAGCCTTGAATGTTATGACGTGCCAAGTGCTCATCCAGACTGTCACCACCCTCTAGGTAAAAAAAGTTCTTCCTCAAGTCCCCCTTAAACCTCCTGCCCCTCAACTTAAACTTGTGTCCCCTCGTAACTGACCCTTCAACTAAGGGGAACAGCTTCTCCCTATCCACCCTGTCCATGCCCCTCATAATCTTGTACACTTCGATCAGGTCACCCCTCAGTCTTCTCTGCTCCAGTGAAAACAACCCAAGCCTATCCAACCTCTCTTCATAGCTTAAATGTTCCATCCCAGGCAACAACCTGGTGAATCGCCTCTGCACCCCCTCCAGTGCAATCACATCCTTCCTATAATGTGGCGACCAGAATTGCACACAGTACTCCAGCTGTGGCCTTACCAAAGTTCTATACAACTCCAACATGACCTCCCTGCTTTTGTAATCGATGCCTCGATTGATAAAGGCAAGTGTCCTATATGCCTATCTCACCACCCTATTAACCTGCCCTTCTGCCTTCAGAGATCTATGGACAAACACGCCAAGGTCCCTTTGTTCCTCGGAACTTCCCGGTGTCAGGCCATTCATTGAATACTTCCGTGTCACATTACTCCTTCCAAAGTGTATCACCTCACACTTTTCAGGGTTAAATTCCATCTGCCACTTTTCTGCCCATTTGACCATCCCGTCTATAACTTCCTGCAACCCAAGACACTCAACCTCACTGTTAACCACTCGGCCAATCTTTGTGTCATCCGCGAACTTACTGATCCTATCCCCCACACATAGTCATCTATGTCGTTTATATAAATGACAAACAATAGGGGATCCAGCACAGACCCCGGTGGTACGCCACTGGACGCTGGCTTCCAGTCACTAAAACAGCCGTTTGTCATCACTCTCTGTCTCCTCCAGCTAAGCCAATTTTGAATCCAAGTTATCAAGTTACCTTGTATCCCGTGTGCATTTGCTTTCTTGATAAGTCTCCCATGTGGGACCTTGTCCAAGGCTTTGCTGAAATCCATGTAAACTACATCAACTACACTACCCCCATCTACACACCTGGTCACATGCTCAAAAAATTCAATCAAATTTGTTAGGCATGACCTCCCTCTGACAAAGCCATGCTGACTATTCCTAATCAAATTTTGCCTCTCCAAGTGGCGATAGATTCTCTCCTTCAGAATTTTCTCCAATAGTTTCCCTACCACTGACGTGAGACTCACAGGTCTGTAGTTCCCTGGCTTATCTCTACAACCTTTCTTAAATAGTGGGACCACATTAACTGTTCTCCAGTCCTCTGGCACCTCCCCTGTGGCCAGAGAGGAATGAAAAATTAGGGTCAGAGCCCCTGCAATCTCCACCCTTCCCACAGCATCCTGGGACACAAATCATCCGGACCTGGGGATTTGTCCACTTTTAAGCCTGCCAAAACCTCCAATACCTTGCCACTCTCTATGACAATTTGTTCAAGAACCTCACAGTCTCTCTTTCTCTGAGTTCCATTTCGTCATCCTCATTCTCTTGGGTGAAGACAGATGTGAAGTATTCGTTCAACACCCTACCAATGTCCTCTGGCTCCACCCACAGATTTCCCCCTTGGTCCCTAATGGGTCCTACTCTTTCCCTGGTTATCCTCTTCCCATTGATCTACTTATAGAATATCTTGGGATCTTCCCTACTTTTACCAGCCAGAACTTTCTCATATCCCCTCTTTGCTCTCCTAATTGCTTTCTTAAGCTCCATCCTACACTTTCTGTACTCCGCTAATGCTTCCGTTGATTTGCTCTCCTTGTATTTGCTAAAAGCCTCTCTTTTCCTTCTCATTGTACCCTGAATGTTTCTGGTCATCCATGGTTCTCTGGGCTTGTTGCTCCTACCTATTACCCTAGAGGGAACATGTTGGGCCTGTACCCTCCCCATTTCCTTTTTTGAATGCCCCCCACTGCTCTTCTGTAGATTTCCCAACAAGTAACTCTTTCCAGTCTACCTTGGCCAGATCCTGCCTTATTTTACTAAAATTCGCTCTCCCCCAATCTAAAACCATTTTTTGCAACTTATCTATTTCTTTCTCCATAACAAGCTTAAATTATATCATGTTGTGGTCGCTATCACCAAAATTATCCCCCACCAACACATCAACCACTTGTCTGGCTTCATTCCCCAGAATTAGGTCCAGCACTGCACCCTCCCTTGTTTGATCCTCTACATATTGAGCTAAAATGTCCTCCTGTATACATTTTAAGAACTCCACTCCATCTAAGCCCTTAACATGATGACTATCCCAATTAATGTTGGGAAAGTTGAAATCACCTAATATAATTACCCTATTATTTTTACACACCTCTGCGAATTGCGCACATATTTGCTCCTCAATTTCCCGCTGACTATCTGGGGGTCTATAATAAACACCTAGCAATGTGGCTGTCCCTTTTTTATTCCTAAACTCTACCCATAATGCTTCGTTTGATGCCCCCTCCAAGATATCATCTCTCCTTACTGCAGTAACTGACTCCTTAACTAATATTGCAATACCCCCTCCTCTTTTACCCTCTCCTCTGTCTCGCCTGAAGATTCTATATCCTGGGATATTGAGCTGCCAATCCTGCTCCTCCCTCAACCATGTCTCGCTACTATAATCACAATTCCACCTGTCAATCCTTGCCCTTAACTCATCCGTTTTGTCTGTAATACTCCTGGCATTAAAGTAGAGGCCATCCATCCTGGTCTTACTCCCTTCAAATTTACTTCCGCTGTAGTCCCTCTGACTTGTTTACTTTCCAGTGTTTAGCTGTGTCCCTATTCTGCTAGGAGTCTGCGTCCCCTCCCCCTGCCAAATTAGTTTTAACTCCTCCCAACAGCACTAGCAAACCCGCCAGCAAGGATGTTAGTCCCCCTCTGGTTCAGATGTAGACCGTCCCACTTGTACAGGTCCCACCTTCCCCAGAAACGGTCCCAGTGGTCCAGGAATCTAAAACCCTCCCTCCTGCACCAACTCTTAAGCCACACATTCATCTGTGCTATTCTCCTATTTCTGTACTCGCTAGCACATGGCACTGGGAGTAATCCAGAGATTACAATCCGAGAGGTCCTGCTTTTTAGTCTACTGCCTAACTCCCTGAATTCTTGATGCAAGACCTCATCCCTCTTTCTGCCTATGTCATTGGTACCAATATATACCATGACCTCTGCCTTATCACCCTCCCCCTTCAGGATGCCCTGCAGCCGTTCATTGACATCCCGGACCCTGGCACCAGGGAGGCAACACACCATCCTGGAGTCACGTTGACAGTAGCGCCTATCTGTTCCCCTGACTATAGAATCCCCTATTACTATTGCTCTTCCTCTCTTTCCCCCTTCCTGTGCAGACAGACTGCTTGTAGTGCCAGAACCTTGGCTCTGTCTGCACTCCCTGGAGGAACCAGCCTGATCAGCCTCCAAAATGGAATACAGATTTGCAAGCGGGACTCCAGGGTTCTCCTGAACCACCTGTCTGTGTTTTTCTTGGACTGCCTGGTGGTCACCATTCCCTTCCTTCCTCAAGTCTCTTCAGCTGCAGTGTGACCACCTCTCTTTATGTGCTATCCACGATGCTCTCAGACTCGCGGATGCTCCACAGTGTTTCCAGCCGCTGTTCCAGCTCTGAAACCCGAGCTTCTAGGAGCTGCAGCTGGACACAGTTCCTGCACACATGCTGGTCCCGGGAACTGGAAATGTTCCCGGATTCCCACATGCAGCAAGAGGAGCAAACTACGGCTTTAAGCTCTCCTGCCATGCCTAAACCCTTTAAATTTAAAACTTTAGAAGACTATTATAATAAAAAAAAATCAACTAAGTCTTGCTAAAACAATGACTTACAATTCAATCCAGTTTGAAAAATACCCACCAGGACTTACTCACCAGTCAGCTGTGCTCTTTGGAAACTCTCAGCTCCCCTCACGCTCTTTGAGGGCAGGTAGGAAATGAAAGGAGCTCCTCGCTCTTTCCTCACCGAACTCCCTCAGTCACAAAACTCCCACTTTAGCACTTTCATGCAGCCCCAAGTCAGCACTCCAGTGCAAAATATTCCCGGAACTTATTTTTGTAATTGCTCCATTTCCTTAATTTCACTTGGTTCCTCTGTCATTATAGGAGAAACTGATACTTTGGATCCAAATTATTTCCTAGGAGTAGATCAATTCCCTCTACTGGCAAACTGTGGACAACTCCTAATAGTTACTATCCCAGATATTAAGTTGCTCTCTAGGTGTACTTTATATAAAGGTACGGGTATATATTCCCCGCCAATTCCATTAACTAAAACTATAGCGTTCAAGGTGCTTTCTGGTGGAAATGTTATTTCTTTCCCCAGCAAGAGTGTTTGGGTTGCTCCTGTATCCCTGAGTATAATGATGGGTTTTCCTGCCTCCCTTACAGGATATAGAGTTACTCTCCCATTTAACAAAAGGTGATTATAACTCTCGGGTATTTTATCCTTAACCTCTACACTCTTTTTAGTTTTACTATCTGGTTTTACAACTGTCGTTAAAGTTATAGCCTGGTCTGCTATACTCTGTCAGAGTCTTTTCCTCTGCATTAGCTTTGCGTATCCCAACAAGTCTCATGGGTTTACCTCAGAATTTCCAGCATTCTGAACAAAGATGGCCCATTTTGTGGCAATGATAATACTTCAGCTTGCGAACCTCACTTCTAATCTCAGCACCTTCCTTTCTAAGGAGGTGATCCTGGGGCATTCTCAGCTGTTCCTCCTTGTCCCCGCTACTTGTCTTCCTTTCACTCTCCCACTTTCTATCCTTCTTGGGTTTATAGGGGTGACGGACAAAAGGTTTTGGCTTATTCGCAATCTCAAAATCATCAGCAATTTCCACTGCTTGCCAAGCTTTCAAAACTTTCAGGTTATCTTCATGAGTTCTCACTACTGAAGGAATGGAGTTTTTAAACTCTTTTTTTTTTTCTAAGAGAATCAACTTTCGAAGGTTTCCATCTTTAATGCCCATATCCAACAGTCAAAATTAATTTGCTTCACCCTCCTCAAATTCTACATGCTTCTGCCCAGCCAATCTCCTTAGGTTCCGAAACTTCTGACAGTCAGCTTCAGCGACTAACTGATACACAGCGAGAACAGTGTTTTTGCCATCTCCTAATCTGCGGAAGCTTCTTCAGGAAACATGGCATATACTTCATGAGCTGTGCCTACCAACCTGCTTTGCATAAGCAGTGTCCAGCTTTCCTTCGGCTGTTTCATCTGTTTGGCTATTTTTTCAAAAGATATGAAAAATGCCTCTATGCCCCTTTCCTCAAACTTAGGAAGAGCTTGTATAATTTTCAACAGCTTTTCGCTGGGTCCTGAGCTGAATTCAGATCCTTCCTGACCCATACTTTCTCTGGATTCAAGACTACCCCTTTGTCTTGGCTCCACCTTTTTTTTAGCCTATATTTCCTCTCTTCTCTTTCACTTTCTCTCTGAAGATTAAGTTTTCTTATTTCTAATTGAATTCTAGCCAATTCTACTGCATCACTCTCTGACTTACGACCTTCTTGTCACTCATCTTCTCCGCCTTCTTCTATTTCCAGATGTTGAGCTATTATGTCAATTATCTCTGCTTTTTTTGGCACCTGATTTCAATTCCAACCCCAACTCGGTGGTCCTGAGGCTTCCGGTTTGCTGATATAGACTGCTGATTCGGTGGTTCCTCTGGGGACAGCGATGCTAATGATTTCTTTCACTTGGTGTCTGCCTGCAGCAGTGATAGGCCTAGTTGGTTATGGCCAACAGGCAGAGTTTGAAGCTTGCAAGGTGGACTAGAGAAATAGAGTGAGAGAGAGAAACCCACTTGGGCCTTCTCTTGTTACTGTCTAGCTGCTTGTCTCAGTTGCCGCAGAGAAAACACACGCATGTTGGGCCTGTCACGTGACTGTCACCCAATAATTCAACATGATGGCTATCAATGTGTATTCCCTCTTGCAACTTAATCAATTCATGTCTAGAAATTCCCTTCTCTCAACGAGGGTCACATTGTTCAGGTAATTAAGTTTGAGTGGTTCGACTGCACCAGTTTAATGTCCTAAGTGGTTGCCTTAATGTCTTGCTAATGGGAGCAGGACAGGTAGTTCACTCAAATTCCCCAGGTAATTTTTCTAGAGGGGATTGGGCAGACAGCTTGTCTCCACCTCGATGCATTGGAATGTTGGGTGTAGTGATGCAAATTTCGGTGACCATTTTAGCTGCTAGCAAAGTCACCTTTTTTTAATTCTTTCATAGGATGTGGGTGTTGCTGGCAAGGCAAGCATTTGTTGCCCATTCCTAATTGTCCTTGACAACTGAATGGCTTGCCAGCTCATTTCAGAGGGCAGTTAAGAGTCAACCACATTGCTGTGTGTTTGGAGTCACATGTAGGCCAGACCAGGTAAGGATGGTAGATTTCCTTCTCCAAAGGACATTAGTGAATCAGATGGATTTTTACAACAATCAATGACAGTTTTTGCCATCATTACTAAGACAAGATTTTAATTCCAGATTTTTTAAATATTAATTAATTGATTTTAAATTCCACTAGCTGCCATCGTGGAATTTGAACCCCTGTACTCAGGGCATTAGGTTCAGCCCCTGGATTACTAGTTCAGTGACATTACCACTATGCCAACATCTTTCCCCCATCTGTTCCTTTTTTACCTTTTTTAAGTTTAATTTTGGTTTCTATCTGGTGGATTAAAAAAAATCATTATTCAACATAGCACATTTCCCTGACACAATTGTTTCTCAAACCTTGCCACCACTGATGTTAGACTAACTGGCCTGTAGTTGCTCGAACTGTTATTTCTTGAATAAGAGTGTCACATTTGCCACTTTTTCCAATCCTCTGGCACTTCCCCTGTATCCAGGGAAGATTGGAGGATTAGAACATAGAACTTAGAACAGCACAGTACAGGCCCTTCGGCCCATGATGTTGTGCCGAACCTTTAACCTACTCTAAGATCAAACTACCTACATACCCTTCATTCTACTATCATCCATGTACCTATCCAAGAGTTGCTTAAATGTCCCTAATGTATCTGCTTCTACTACCACCGCTGGCAGTGCATTCCACGCACCCACCACTCTGTGTGTAAAGAACCTACCTCTGACATCTCCATGAAACCTTCCTCCAATCACCTTAAAATTATGCCCCCTGGTGATGGCCCTTTCTGCCCTGGGGAAATGTCTCTGGCTATCCATTCTATCTGTGCCTCTCATCATCTTGTACCCCTCTATCAAGTCACCTCTCATCCTTCTTCGCTCCAATGAGAAAAGCCCTGGCTCCCTCAACCTTTCCTCGTAAGACATGCCCTCCAGTCCAGGCAGCATCCTGGTAAATCTCCTCTGCACCCTCGCTAAAGCTTCCACATCCTTCCTATAATGATGCGACCAGAACTGAACACAATATTCCAAGTGTGGTCTAACCAGGGCTTTATAGAGCTGCAGCTCTATAAAGTTGTGGATAGTGCCGAAGGATGTTGCAGGGTACAGAGGGACATAGATAGGCTGCAGAGCTGGGCTGAGAGATGGCAAATGGAGTTTAATGCGGAAAAGTGCGAGGTGATTCACTTTGGAAGGAGTAACAGGAATGCAGAGTACTGGGCTAATGGGAAGATTCTTGGTAGTGTAGATGAACAGAGAGATCTTGGTGTCCAGGTGCATAAATCCCTGAAGGTTGCTACCCAGGTTAATAGGGCTGTTAAGAAGGCATATGGTGTGTTAGCTTTTATTAGTAGGGGGATCGAGTTTCGGAGCCATGAGGTCATGCTGCAGCTGTACAAAACTCTGGTGAGACCGCACCTGGAGTATTGCGTGCAGTTCTGGTCACCGCATTATAGGAAGGATGTGGAAGCTATGGAAAGGGTACAGAGGAGATTTACTAGGATGTTGCCTAGTATGGAGGGAAGGTCTTACGAGGAAAGGCTGAGGGACTTGAGGTTGTTTTCGTTGGAGAGAAGGAGGAGGAGAGGTGACTTAATAGAGACATATAAGATAATCAGAGGGTTAGATAGGGTGGATAGTGAGAGTCTTTTTCCTCGGATGGTGATGGCAAACACGAGGGGACATAGCTTTAAGTTGAGGGGTGATAGATATAGGACAGATGTCAGAGGTAGTTTCTTTACTCAGAGAGTAGTAAGGGCGTGGAACGCCCTGCTTGCAACAGTAGTAGACTCGCCAACTTTAAGGGCATTTAAGTGGTCATTGGATAGACATATGGATGAAAATGGAATAGTGTAGGTCAGATGGTTTCACAGGTCGACGCAACATCGAGGGCCGAAGGGCCTGTACTGCGCTGTAATGTTCTAATTCTAATTCATAACCTCGCGGCTCTTAAACTCAATCCCCCTGTTAATGAAAGTCAACACACCATACGTCTTCTTAACAACACTATCAACTTGGGTGGCAACTTTGAGTGATCTATGGACATGGACCCCAAGATCCCTCTGTTCCTCCACACTACCAAGAATCCTGTCTTTAAGCCTGTATTCCACATTCAAATTCGACCTTCCAAAATGAATCACTTCACACTTTTCCAGGTTGAACTCCATCTGCCACTTCTCAGCCCAGCTCTGCATCCTGTCAATGTCCCGTTGCAACCTACAACAGCCTTCCACACTATCCACAACTCCAGCAACCTTCGTGTCATTGGCAAACTTGCTAACCCAGCCTTCCACTTCCTCATCCAAGTCATTTATAAAAATCACAAAGAGCAAAGATCCCAGAACAGATCCCTGCGGAACACCACTAGTCACCGAGCTCCAGGCTGCATACTTTCCATCTACTACCACCCTCTGTCTTCTATGGGCCAGCCAATTCTGTATCCAGACAGCCAACTTTCCCTGTATCCCATGCCTCCTTACTTTCTGAATGAGCCTACCATGGGGAACCTTATCAAACACCTGGCTAAAATCCATATACACCACCTCCACTGCTCTTCCTTCATCAATGTGTTTTGTCACATCTTCAAAGAATTCAATAAGGCTTGTGAGGCATGACCTTCCCCTCACAAAGCCATGCTGACTGTCTCTAATCAAACTATGCTTTTCCAAATAAATCATAAATCCTGTCTCTCAGAATCCTCTCCAATAATTTGCCCACTACCGACGTAAGACTGACTGGTCTATAATTCCCAGGGTTATCCTTATTCCCTTTCTAAAACAAGGGAATAACATTTGCCACCCTGCAATCATCTGCTACTACTCCAGTGGACAGTGAGGATGCAAAGATCATCGCCAAAGGCGCGGCAATCTCTTCCCTCGCTTCCCATAATATCCTTGGGTATATCCCGTCTGGCCCCGGGGACTTATCTGTCCTCATGTCTTTCAAAATTTCCAGCACATCCTCCCTCTTAACATCAACCTGTTCGAGCATATCAGCCTGTTTCACGCTGTCCTCACAAACAACCAGGTCCCTCTCACTAGTGAATACTGAAGCAAAGTATTCACTTAGGACCTCCCCTACCTCCTCCGACTCCAGGCACAAGTTCCCTCCACTATCCCTGATCGGCCCTACCCTCACTCTGGCCATCCTCTTGTTCCTCACATAAGTGTAGAACGCCTTGGATTTTCCTTAATCCTACCCGCCAAGACTTTTTCATGTCCCCTTCTAGCTCTCCTAAGTCCGTTCTTCAGTTCCTTCCTGGCTACCTTGTAACCCTCTAGAGCCCTGTTTGATCCTTGCTTCCTCAACCTTAAGTAAGCTTCCTTCTTCCTCTTGACTAGCTGTTCCACATCTCTTGTCATCCAAGGTTCCTTCACCCTACCATCGCTTCCTTGCCTCATCGGGACAAACATCCAGCAGTCGCAGCAAGTGCTCCCTAAACAACCTCCACATTTCTGTCGTGCATTTCCCTGAGAACATCTGTTCCCAATTTATGCTCCCCAGTTCCTGCCTAATAGCATTGTAATTCCCTCTCCTCCAATTAAATATTTTCCCATCCCGTCTGCTCCTGTCCCTCTCCATGACTATAGTAAAGGTCAGGGAGTTGTGATCACTATCACCGAAATGCTCTCCCACCGAGAGATCTGCCACCTGGCCTGGTTCGTTGCCAAGCACCAAGTCCAACATAGTCTCCCCTCTAGTTGGCCTATCTACATATTGAGTAAGGAAACCTTCCTGGACACACCTGACAAAAACTGCTCCATCCAAACTATTTGCACTAAGGAGGTTCCAATCAATATTAGGGAAGTTGAAGTCACCCATGACAACAACCCTGTTACTTCTGCACTTTTCCAAAATCTGCCTCCCAATCTGTTCCTCCGTGTCTCTGTTGCTATTGGGGGGGTCTATAGAAAACTCCCAACAAAGTGACTGCTCCCTTCCTGTTTCTGACTTCCACCCATCATGACTCAGTAGACAAACCCTCCTCGACGACCTCCCTTTCTGCAGCTGTGATACTATCCCTGATTAGCAATGCCACTCCCCCACCTCTTTTACCTCCCTCCCTATTCCTTTTCAAACATCTAAACCCCGGAACATCCAACATCCATTCCTGCCCCTGTGATATCCAAGTCTCCGTAATGGCCACAACATCGTAGCTCCAAGTACTGATCCATGCTCTAAGTTCATCACCCTTATTCCTGACACTTCTTCTTGCGTTAAAATAGACACACTTCAACCCATCATACTGACTGCAACTTTGCCCTGTCTACTGTCTAACCTTCCTCACAGGATCTCTGCACTCTGTATCTTCCTGTTCAACAGCTACCCCATCCACTGATTATTGCAAGCCCTTCCGCTATGTCCGCTCCATTTCCTTTAGCAACCTGGGATGGAAGCCATCTGCACCAGATGACTTATCTACCCTAGGTACAGCCACTGTTTTTTTTTTCAGTACCTCCCCCCTCAATGTTTACCCCATCCAGTGCCTCTACTCTTCCCGCTTCTAGCGATATTTTGTCAGATTCCATTTCCTCAGGAAACACTGATAGAAAGTACTTATTAAGTATTCTAGACTTGTCCTGCGCATCCCTAATAGGCCCCACTCCACCTCTTACTGCCCGTTTACTATTTATATACCAGTAGAAGATTTTTGGGTTGTTGTAGTGCAGCTGTAGCAGATCTTGTATTCCTGGTTTAGACAGAGTCTGGACTTGGCATTAGCAATATTGCAATTTCTTTCACAACTTGGCATGAAGTAATGCTCCCTTACTAAGTACAGTGCTGTTTTTGGTATTTGGAGTCCAATAAGCATGAGAATGGTTATTCAATATCTTTGCATTTTGTCAGATAAATGCACACTAATCCCTCCACTTGGTTAGATATAAGCTTAGTGTAACATGGAAATTAATGATGACGAGTAGGACTGAAATTTCCTGAAGATTTCTGCTCTTGCTCTCCTTTTTTTTCTAGCAATCTTCACAACTTGCTGAGCTCCAAATAGACCAAGTCTGGTTATCGAGTGAAGCAGGTGACTGTTTTTAATGAGATTTTATGAGGAGTGGTTGTGTTTCTTGCCTGTGCCCTTTGAGGAAATGGCTTGCGTGGGAGGCTGTGGGGTGGGGGGGGGGGAGAATCACTTCTAATTTCCTGTGCATTGATGACACATTTGCCTCTGCAACACTCATTGCCCTTCAAAAGTAATTAATAATGTGAAATGCTGAGATGTTTCAGTGTGATAAAGGCATTTTTAATGAGAAGCATTCACCTTGGATTGCCCTTCCCTTGGACCCTCCACTTACACTGGGATATGCTTTGATTGGCATTGACCACCTTTGGGACCTCAGAGTGAATTTACACAACTTTCATATATACAGACTTTCTGGAAGGGGATATTGATTGCTGTCAGGAATGGGTGGTGGGTGCCTGGAACGCGTTGCCAGCGGAGGTGTTAGATGCGAACACGATGGCGTCTTTTAAGATGTATCTCGACAGATACATGAATGGGCAGGAAGCAAAGAGATACAGACCCTTAGAAAATAGGCGACATGTTTAGGTAGAGGATCTGGATCGGCGCAGGCTTGGAGGGCCGAAGGGCCTGTTCCTGTGCTGTAATTTTCTTTGTTCTTTGTTCTTTGAAAGTCTGGCTTTCCCAACTTCCACTGTCTTAATGCCTCTGGAATCGGGCTGTGAACCTTCCTGATCTAGTTCACCATGTTCAGCACAGTGCATTTGCTCACAAAATGATAGAGGCATTATAAATTCTGGTGGTGCTGGATACACTTCATGAATTCCTTGCAAGTGCTTCAATAATTGGAATGCTAAACTCTCATTGTACCTTATTATCATAGTATTATCATAGACACATGCCAAATGGAAGCATCTATTGATTGTATTTTAATACACAGGTGCTGAACATTAGTGTAAATAATTGATGTCATTTTCCATTTATCGTCCCAGAATCTATCCAATACACAAAGCAATCAACTATCATGCTTGAGCTTCATGTCAAATTACTCACTTCGAAAGCTGATTATTAAAGCAATCCACTTAAAGAAATTATAATTCATAGACATAATCAAACTAATCACCAACTCAGTAAGTGGTTAACCATAGACTCATATTACAGCTGCAAGGATCAACTGACCTAACAGTTCAAATGCTCTACAGTTGTTGCCTGAATAAAAATACAAATTTCAAAAAGACAATCACTTAACTTGTATGACGTAAACCCAGTATAATTTTTTTTTTAATCCTTTACAATTCTTGTCAGTGTTTTTTTATGATGGTCCAATTTTTAATGTTTTTTTTTGCCAAACTCTCTCTTCATTTCTGGCATTATCACCTACTGGGATATAATTCAATGGGCACAGGAATATTTCCCCTCTCATCCTAAATAGTGAGTCTTGGCAAGCTGTTCAAATGTGTGTGACAACATGGCTGAGCCCAAACTAGATCTCTGAGATAATTCCAACACAAGCTATTGAAGAATTGTGAATGGGGTTCCTGGCTACTATTTTTCCAGGTCCAGAGCAATAATGTCCATACCATCCAATCCAACCAAGTCACTGTTCCTAAGACGAATAATATGAATGTAGACCTAGAACTTTGTGTCTGTTTGGACCAGCATAGCATCAGGCCATGACTTTTTTTTGGCCAGTATTCCATTTTGGGACGCTGAAAATCTTGTTCCTGTGATCCAGTCACTTATCTTTGTATTAGCAGTAGGCATCCGTCTGTCTTGGAAGATGATAGACTGCGCCCGGGGTGTATGTCACTTCTGAGTTCAACATCATCTGTTGTGGCCGACTCGTGAGTGGCATTCCCTTCACAGCTGGCACAGGTGAAGTTCGTGGGCCCAAGGTCAATTGATTGTTTTTTCCTTCACCGGGCGCTCTGTCCCGCCATCTGGTCGTTTCTTTTGACCTCTGCTCTTTCCACGCCTTTCCTAATAGCAAGCTCGCCATAGAGCATGTCTTTGGGGATGCGGCAGTCATCCATTCGGCGCGTGTGTTCCAGCCAACCGAGTCGTCACTGACTCAAGAAGGCAAACCTGCTAGGGATCCCTTTATGCTGGTTTACTTCCATATTTGGTATTTTGCCCTGCCAGGAGATGCTTGATATCCATCTGAGGCAGCAGAGATGGAAGCTATTGAGTTGTTTTAAAAAAAAAAATTAGTCCATCTATTTTATAACTTTGATAATCAAGTGGTATCAATTGCACAATTTACTCTTACTGAGTACAGTATCACTTCCTTGCCATGCCAAACAGGCATCAAGGTGTTACTCTCTGGCATATTCATCCTACTATTCTGCTACTCAAATGTCTGTGTATTATTGTCTGGTACTCTGATCAATGCTTTTGGCTGTCCTAACCTACTTAAAGCAATTCTATATGTTGGTTACCTGGTTAAAGTCCTCCAGAAATACTGCTTAGTTTCACTCAGTCAGCAAGGTTTTTCTGGTAGTATTCAATTACATCCAATTGTGCAGGTATTAATTTTGCATGTTGCTAAGAATTAATGACTTCAATCTCCAGCAATCCAAGCCTTTGTGTTTTTACTAACAGTGTACATCACATTTTTGACGCCCATTTCTTTTTCCAATTTTAATGACTCCAATATTTTTATTTGCTAATGTGAGAGGTTAGATATTGAGCTCACGATGTTAGCTGAAATCAAACCCAGTCATACTGTGGAATTACTCACAAAGTTCTCCAAGAGTAGTAAAATAAATTGTATTGATATAGCTTTCTTGTTCTCTGGGTGTCCCAAAGCCAGTGAATTGCTTTTGAAGTGTAGTCACTGATGTCATAGTGGTAGGACAGCAACTTTCATTGGTATAGAAGTTTAGTCAGACAAAAATCTATGCCAAGCTAAGGGAGATATCAAGGGTAACTGAAAGCTTCATCATAGGAATGGATTTTAAGGAGGGTCTCAAAGGGGAAGATATAGAGGCAGAAGTTTAGGGGGGGAATTCCAGAATGTAGGGCTGAGGTGCCTGAAGGCATAGCTGCTAATAAGGTAAAGGGAATATGGGATGCACAAGAGGCCAAAGTTAGAGAAGTGCAGTTTTCAGAGGGTTGTGGGAGGAGGTAACAGATGGGGAGGGGTGTGGCCATTAAGGAATTAAAACATGAAAGCAATTTTAAATTTCAGGCATAGGGAGACTGGAAGCCACTGTATATGTCAGCAACATGATTGGTGAGTGGAGTAGGATGTGAGCATATTTGAGATGAAATTTATAGTAAGTCAAGGATGTGAGGCGAACCAGAGGGACATTGCAATAGTTGAATCTGGAGGTGCCAAAAGGCATGGCTGAGGATTTGCAGCGGCAACTGGGCTAAGGTTGGGGCAGGGACAGGTGATGTTACTGACGTGAAAGTATTTGTGATGGAGTGGAACTAGGTGGACAATTCTGCTGAGCTGGAGAACAGAGGAATGGCTTTGGAGGAGGATAGTACCTTTTTTTTTTACTCGTTTTGTGGGATGTGGGCTAGCCCAGCATTTGTTGCCAATCCCTAATTGCCTTTGAGCTGAGTGGCTTCCTAGGCCATTTCAGAGGGCATTTTAAGAGACAACCACGTTGCTGCAGAGACCTTACGAAGGGATAATGCACCATGATCACAGGATGTCATTTGTACTTTTGTTTGGGCCATTTCAATACCATGGCAGACTGAGACATCTGATTTGGAGGGATTCAAACGTGAAGTTGCAGGAAAGATATTTGGGATATTCAGGAACTTTGGAGAAGAAAGTTGGAGATAGGTTGTTAGTTTGCAAAGATGGGGGATGGGGCGGGGTGTTGAAATAGGTTTGTCTTTTAGGAGGGGTTTGGTGCCTTCGGTTTGGAAGTAGAGGGACAGTATCTGAAACACAAGAATATAAATTGGAGCAGGAGTGCACCATTTGGCCCTTCCTGCTCTGTCTTTCTGTAAGATCATGGCTGATCATCTACCTCAACTCCAACTTAATGCACTATCCCTATGACCCTTTGGCATATATTCCAAAGGAATGAATTACAATGTCAACTAGTTTAGGGGCCAGGGAGAGAAATTGGTCAGCTGTTTAGTGAGAATGAGATCAATGGACAGAAAGTACGTTTCTGATGAGACGAGATGGAGACGCCATGATGGGAGCTAGGAGAAATCGGATAACATTGTGGATTTAGTGCTAGCTAAGGAGAGATGATAGGCTTGATCGAAATGGGAAGCAACAGAGGCAGCTACATGGATGGTCTCAATCATAGTGACAAAAAAGTCAGTGAGCTCTTCAAATTTGTTGGAGGTGGAGAGAACAGGGAAAAGGGTTTTAAGACCAAGATTGGTAGTGGAGAAACAAAGCTAGGGGTTACTTTTGCTTTCCAACATGAATAATTGACAGTTTTGGCAGAGTACAGCAAGACCCAGTAAGTAGCCCTTTGGTGGTGCAGGTAGATCTGATGATAGATAGCTATATCTGTTGTGCATCCTTATATGTTCAAGTCTGTGACTCTTAAAATGGGGTGGAGATGTGAATCACCCCAGGTGGATCAATCAGAACTGAAGAGAATTAAGGTTTTTCTGAGGACCAGAGTATCCAAGGCATATGTGTGCAACAGTTAAGCATGTAGATAGCTGCTGTGGTGAAATGTTGGGCCAAAGGTGAGGTCATTGGGATTTAGAGTGCAATTGTAAGTGACCTGGGGAGCAGTTGTTTATTTTTCCAAAGGACCAACACAGAATGAAATGAGTTTTTGAAGTTGGGGTTGCAGGGAGAGGGTGGGGTGGTAGGCAGGAAATGAATGGATTCAGGGAAGTGTTTGAAGTTGCGTTTTGTTGGTGAGTGTGTGTGTGTGTGTGAAGATAGCAAGTCATGGCATGGGGTGGGGTGGCTGTAAATATGGGTAGGCAAATTTAAAAATAGAAAACCGTGATGATGCTTTATCGAAGATCATTGGTATCTCAATTTTAAAAAAATGTTATTTTAAGTTTTCTTCTTTTGTCACTTCCTTTTAAAAGCGGTTATTGGTTCCTTTTGATTATGACTTCAGTCTCTTTTCTCTTTCAGTGACCACTAAGGTGATGAGTACTGATGGAGTCTCCAGCATTGGTGGTGACGATGACAGCAGAAGATTTGATGATGTGGTGCCATATAGCGATGATGAGACGGACAATGAATTAGATAGTTCTACTGAAAGATTGGAAGATATAGAGCAAAACCGCATCAACCAACAGACCGAGGAGGGATGGCAACCAAAAAATGGTAAAGCTCAATTACAATCAGTAATTATGGAGATTGTTTAAATTGACATGTTCTGTGATTAGGTTATTGCCACCTTAGAATGTCCAAAGAACAAATAAGTTAAGGAGACCAACAAGAATTAAGATTATTTGCATCTGTACGAGAAAAGATTGAAAAATCCATACCAAAGATGCATGAGTGTGAATGCTGGAAGCAGTCAAAGGCAGATAGCAACTTGAGGCTGTTCAGGCACTTGGAAGCTATAATGTTCAGGATAGCTGAGGAACATGGTTAACCTCTGATGAAAAGTGATGGGTATCAAATAAAATGTTTAGGAAGATGAGATTAGACAATAAAAGAACTGAATATCTGCATAAGTCAGCAGGAAGTTGATTGTAATCTCATTGATGCAGTGATAAGCTTTCCACTAAATGAGACTGGCTAGCGGAATGTAGTCCATCAATCTCCTGGGCTGAAAGGGCTTACAAACAATAAATCTCCAGGGACAAGTAGCACATAGCTTGGGTTGCTGGGTGAGAAAAGGGATGAAACTCATCAAGTACTGAAGATCATTATGGTGAAACCATTGAATACAGGGAGATCCCCATCAGCTTGGAAATGAGCCAACATGGTGTTGATTTTCTTCAAAAAAAAACTGAAGCAACACAGCCCCATTAGACCTGCAAAATAATGGAATCGAAAGTTAGGAAAAAATAGAGGACAACCTCATTGGTAGCCAACCTGATTTTTGGAAGGGGGTTCTTACCCATCCAACTACTTTGACTTTTTCAGTCAGTAACATCTGAAATTGACATCAAAAATCCTGTAGTGTATTGTACCTGACTTTTCAGAAAGGCCTCAATAAATTTCCACAGGTAAGCTGTGACAACAGCTTAAGGCAGTTGGTATCCCAGATAAAACATATACTGTGGATACTTAAAATAAAAAATAGAAAAGGTTGGAAATGCTCAGCAGGTCAGGCCACATTTGTGTAAAAACAAGTCAGTTAAACTCTTGGGTCTTAAGACCCTTCTGCAGATAAGTAATGAACTGTGAGAGAAGAAGCAGCAGGTAGTAGTTGAGGGAATTGTGCCAGGTTTGGAAAAGTCCTTGGTTGTTGCAAGTTGTAGAATCATAGCATGGTACTTTAGCTAGCGCCACAGAAGAGATGGCACAGGCATGATGGGATGAATGGCCTCCTCTGCACTTTCTATGATTTACCCGTGGAAAACTTTTAGGTCTCCCTCTAATGTCTGGATGAATATACTACGGGCAGAATTCTGGCACCTGAAATTCAGTACAGGTATAGGATGTTGCATATTGTAAAGCAGTATAGGGTCACAGTAAAATGATGTCAAACTGTAAGGGGCGTAATGGAGGACTCAGTAGTGTTTATGGTCAGATGTTGCAGAATGGCAATTATTTAAGTAAACATTATGGTTAGCTAGGTTGTCCTATCAATACAGAACAAGTCTTGAAGTCATTATTCTGCAGCTATATGAAGCTTTAGTTAGGCACATATTGACTACACTGTTCAGTTCTGATCATCAAAACATGCAACAGATATCCAAGCTCTGGAAACTGCAGAGAAGGGCCACAACGATCCTTGTGTTTTAGGATTAGATTATGAAGAAAGGCTAGAGTAACTTTGACTCTTCAGTATTGAAAGATGTTGAGTGGCGAGAGATGTACTAGATAATAAATTGAACGGAAAAGATTAACCGATAGCACTATGTTAGGTTTAAAGTGCAAATGAAGGATAAAGGGATCCAAGTACAGACTAGTTAGTAAAAGGACAAATTCAGTTCTAATTAGGAAATAGTAATAGTAATATCTGGAATGGTAGGGACATGGGGGGAGGGGGCAGTAGGAAAAGCTACAGAATTATTCAAGAGGCAGCTGGATCATGCGATAAGAATACTGTTGTACAAGAAGGAACTCAATGACTTCCCTAGCCTATATTTTGATATTTTGGTGAAAGTCTTAAAGATTTGGTTAAATCCAATAATGTAAGGCTTCAGAGCCATTTATCTGGAATGCTCCTTCTCTAAAATCATGGACCATAATTTTGAAAGACAAATACCATTTGTGTAATTTGTCTGCAGGAGGGAAGATGAAATCCATTTATTCCACTTAATGAGGATTATATGTCGTCTGAATGCCTGAAAATTACAGCACTATTTCCAGTATATTTGAAGTTAACTTCAAGCTAAGCTTCCTAAGCATAGCAATTCCCTCCCTAAACCTCTCCATATCTGTCCTCTTCTTTTAAGTCTCTCCAGTAAACCTACCTCTTTGATCAAGCTTTTGATCACCTGTCCGAATATCTCATACAACTTGGTATCAAATATTTTTTGGTAATTCTCCTATAAAGTGCCTTGGGAGATATTTACTATGTTAAAGGAGCTATATAAATGCAAGTTCTATGCTTTGCTGTTAATGGAACTCGTTACATTTAGGGTCTCTTTAATTCCAGAGTAGTTTAGCATTTCATCCTACATATTGTGCCAGACTTGAGGAAAGATGTGAAGGCATTAGAGAGAGAGTGCAAGGGTTCCAAGGATGAGGAACTGCAGTTAGGTAGATAGATTGGAGAAGTTGAGACTTTTCTTTTCCTTAGAGAAGAAAAGGATGAGAGGAGATTTGATTAGAGGTATTCAAAATCATGAGGGGTCTGGACAGAGTAGATAAGGAAAACTATTCTCATTGTTGGAAGGATCGAGAACAGGGCGCAGATTTAAGGTAATTGTCAAAAGAAGCAATGGTGACATGAGAAACCTTTTCACGCAGCGAGTGGTTAGGATCTGGAATGCACTACCAGAGAGTGCGGTGGAGGTAGGTTCAATCGAGGCGTTCAAAAGGGAATTTGACAGTTATCTGAAAAAGAGGAATGTGCAGGCAGGGAAGTGGCATTTGGTAAATTGCTCTTTCGGAGAGCCAGTGTAGACACGATGGACCAAATTGCCTCCTTTGGTGCTGTAACCATTCTGCGATTCTGTAATTGAATGGAATCACTGTGGAATGCATGCAGGACATCCCAGTAATGTAGATAATGGGAACAATTCAGAACTGTTAACTGTTAATTTCTGCAATTACCACCAACAACAACTTGCATTTATACAGTGCCTTTAGAAGTAGAAGTAGAACATTACAGCGCAGTACAGGCCCTTCGGCCCTCGATGTTGCGCCGACCTGGGAAACCATCTGACCTACACTATTCCATTTTCATCCATATGTCTATCCAATGACCACTTAAATGCCCTTAAAGTTGGCGAGTCTACTACTGTTGCAGGCAGGGCCTTCCACGCCCCTACTACTCTCTGAGTAAAGAAACTACCTCTGACATCTGTCCTATATCTATCACCCCTCAACTTAAAGCTATGTCCCCTCGTGTTTGCCATCACCGTCCGAGGAAAAAGACTCTCACTATCCCTCAAAGAACTCCCTCGCACCCCAATGCCTTTAAAGTAGTAAATCGTCTAAAGGCACTTTACAGGAATGTACTTGGGCAAAAGTTGTCACCGAGTCCAAGAACACATTTGGACAGGTGACCAAACGCTTGTTCAAAGTAGTAGATTTTAAGGAGGAGGGAGAGGCGGAGAGGTTTGGGGAGGGCATTTTTGGAAGTTGGAGCCTAGTTAGCTGAAGGTTCAGCCGTCAATGGTGGGGTGAAAGAAGTGGGATAAATACAAGAGGCCAGAGTTGGGGGAATAGAGTTATAGGAGAGTTACTATCTGAGAAAGATTTTGCCTCTGCAAAAATAAAAAATTTTCTCCAAGAAGCAAACTGCACTACAAATTGGTGTTGTTGAATAACCCAAGGTAGAAAAGTTAAACATCACTCTTTCTTAAATGTCTTTGTTTTCACTATCAATATTTAAGATCTTTTTTGTTTTCCCTTTACTCTACCTTCTATTTCAGAATATACATGGAAAGTCAAAGCAAATGACAGAAATTTTTGTAATCAGTTCACTGTAAAGAAGTATGGCTGCTTTAAGAAAAACAAATACTCGGTGAGTATACTCATCATGGATAGTTTTTGTTTGTTACTCATGGTCTGCCTAACAATAATAACTTTTGCACACCTTACAGCTCAAAATCTTTCAATAAATATTATATCATTATGCATTTGTCCACGGTCCAGGCATAATATTTAAGGTCTCATTATGTTGAAGCATTTTCATATGCATTTTCTAATCTGTAACAGTTGTCCAATTTCATTTCTAGGGGAATGCAATCCGGACGTACAAATACAATTTTTTGACCTTTATACCACGTAACTTGATGGAACAATTTAAAAGGGCAGCCAATGCTTACTTTTTGATCCTTCTCATTCTTCAAGTAGGTGTTTTTTTAAAAAAATGAATGTTCTAAACTTAAATTTTCTACATGATCTCTCTTCTCCTCAGTGTTGTATTTTTAAAGTATATTTTAGAAGCAGTTGCATTTATATGCAATATGTAAAATATCACTGCTTCATTTAAAGATTCATTTTCAGTTTTCTGGCCAACTCTGAAAGTACTTGGACTTTGTGTATTCTCCTCTCCATTGTGCTTTGTGGAAAGCAAATGTTTATTGTAAATCTGAGGCAATAAGGCATGTTGGGTTTGCTTTTTAAAAAAAAAAACATAATTCTCAAATGTGCCACAAATTGTCACGGTCATTAAATTGAATTATTCTGAAATAAAAACGGGCACCTTTCATGACCACAGGTCATCTCAAAGCGTTTTACAGCTAATGTGTAGTCTTTGTTGTAATTCAGGAAACACAGCAGCCAGTATGCACATAGTAAACCCTCACAAACAGCAATGTGATAATGACCAGATAATGTTTTTTTTTGTGTGATGTTGATTGAGGGATAAGTATTGGTCAGGACACCGGGGGTGGGAGGGGTAACTCACCCGCTTTTCTTCAAAATAGTGCCTTGGGATCTTTTATATCCACTTGAGCAGGCAGATGGGGCCTCAGTTTAACGTTTCATCTGAAAGACGCACCACCAGCATTGCAGCACCCTCTCATTTCTGCACTGGAGTTTCAGCCTTAATTTTTGTGCTCAAACCCTGGAGTGGGACTTTAAAACAAATCCTTGTGACCCAGAGGCAAAACTTGTTCTAGCCATAGTTCCAAAGAACCATAGGCATCTCTCCCCATAAGAGAGAGACAGTTGGTGATGTATAGCTTGAGGGCCACCACTCCACAAGTGTGGGGCAAGGCAAGGAGGCAGGCCTTCATGAATTACCACAGCCAGTACCGAGATTGAACCTGATGTTGGCATCTTTTTGCATCAAATGCTAGCCGTCTAACCAACTGAACTAACCAACCCAAAAGTGCTACAACTGAAATAACATGTCCATCAGTATCTGAAAGGGAAAGCTAAGACAATGTTTGAGGTGAGTTCTAATGAGAGGCCTCACCTGAAACAATACTTTTTACTTCACAGGCACTGATTTGAGGTGCTGTGTATTTCTTGGATTTTTTTTTTCCTTTCAGGTTCCCAGTGCTTGGAGTTTTACTACTTTGAGCTTTCTGAAAATTGCACATCACTCATTTGATTATTTCCTTGGAAGTTGAGTGTTTTGATCTGGGGGAAGGGAGATCTGAAATGGTTTGTTTAAAGACATGTTAGCTGCACCAGTGGAAAAATTAGCATGTTTCCGAATTGCAAAGTTTGTGTGTGTGAGAGAGAGCATGTTATATAACAACAATAACAGGAATCTAAATCATTTCAGATTCATGAAATCCTTTATCATGAGAAATTAAAGTTTCAGCTTTTATAAGAATTTTTTTTTTTGGTTTTCTCTTCAGGCCATTCCACAGATCTCAACCTTGGCTTGGTACACTACATTGGTGCCTTTGGTGGTGGTGCTAGGAATAACAGCAGTGAAGGATCTTGTTGATGATATTGTAAGCTTTTACTTTATTTCTTTGTCCATCCATGCATTCTAAAACATCAGCTAATAACCTTGAACCTTGTGCTTACTGTATCTGGACACAGCAAAACCATCTCAGCATGTTCTGTACACTGGAGAGGCACTTCAACTTGAAGATTTCAGATTAAACTACCACAGAGAGCTGGCGCCATCTGCCTGTCAATTTGTTATAGCTGACCCTTTAGCAGCAGTGTGTTTGCAGGCATTAATAAATGGTCACTTCAGCTGCTTCTCAACAGAACTACTACATGTTGCATCAAATGCTGGTGTCAATCAATGGCTTCTAATTGCAGAGTAATACCATGGGATCGATTAACATGATCATGGTACAACTTGCCTGGAAATGCTGATCCTTGTTGCTTTGGGCATTTGCACACAAATGAGTTGACCTTACCCAATAACAAAAAAGACAGCAACAACAACTTGGATTTCAAAGGCACCTTAAACATAGTTCATTGTCCCAAGGCGCTTCACAGGAGTGTTAGCTAAAGAAAACTAACATAATGTATCCTTCTTTGGCTTGGTAACAGATGATCAAAACCTTGGTGAAAGAGAGGTTTTATGGAGCATCTTAAAGGAGTCCAAGAATAGAGAGATTTAGGGAGGGCATTCCAGAGTTGTGGGCCTAGGCAGCTGAAGGCATGGCTGCTAATGGTGGAGCGATTAAAATCGTGGATTCACACAAGGCCAGATTTGGAGAGTAGAGAGAAGTCGGGGTTGTAGGGTTGAAAGAAGTTACAGAGCTACGGAGAGATGAGGTCAAGGAGGGATTTGAAAATGAGGAAGAGAATTTTAAATCTGAGGCATTGCCTGTAGGCCAAGGAGCACAGGGGTGATTGGTCAATGGAATTTGGTGTGAGTTTATACACAGGCAGCAGAGTTGTGGACGAGCTTAAGTTCATGTCAGGTTGCAGGTGAGAAGCCAGCCAGAAAAGTAATGGATTAGTCAATTCTAGATGTAACAAAGGCATGAATGAGCTTTCAGCAGCACCTGAGTTGAGGTAGGGTCAGAGTCGGATGATGTTACGAAGGTGGAAGTAGGCAGTCGTGGCGTTGGAGCAGACATGTAGTTGGAAGCTCATTTTGGGGTCAGATATGACACCAAGGTTGTGAACAGTTGGTCCAGTCTCAGACAGTTGCGAGGGAAAGGGATAGTCTATGGCTAAAGAACAGTGTTTGTAGTGGGGTCCAAAGACAATGGCTTCAGTCTTCCCAATATTTACTTGGAAAATTAGCTTGGGTCTTTCCAATATTTTATTGTCTTTGGTTCCTACCAGTACTGATGAGCAGTGTGAAGAGAGGTGGCACTGAGACATACTTGGGTGTTATTGGAATACATGCGGACCTGGACTTTGCCACTGAAATAGCTCACCTCATTGTGTTTTGGTGTTCCCAATGCTTTGATTATAATTTGCACGAACAAAAGGGGATGTGGGGTCTGAAATTTTTAGTACAAGTAGAGATGAGGGGAGGAGAGAAATGGCAGAATTCTGCGTACATTTTTAAAGGTGATTGTAGATTGCAAAAACGTGTAATTTTGATATTTTAAAAAGTTTGTGGAGGATTTGAAGCTTAATGTGGCTAAGTCTCATGGCTCTGACAACTTTCATCCCAGAGTTATGGAAGAATCAGCTTGCGAGTCGACATGGTGGATGTGGAAAGGATGTTTCCTCTTGTGGGAGAATCTAGAACTGGGAGTCACTTGAAAAAAATAAGGGATCGCCCATTTAAGACAGATGAGAATTTCTTTTCCTCTCAGGGTTGTGACTCTTTGGAACTCTTCCTCAAAAGGCGGTGGAAGCAGAGTCTTTAATAAATATTTTTAAGGCAGAGGTAGACAGATTCTTGAGCAATGGGGTGAGCGGTTATTGGGGGTAGGCAGGAATGTGGAGCCAAGGTTACAATCAGATCAGCCATGATCTTGTTGAATGGCGGATCAGGCTTGAGGGGCCTGGTGGCCTACTCCTGCTCCTAATTTGTATGTCCGTATGAGTTGTATTGTTGATATTTTTCAGAGTTTGTTGGACTTGGGCCAAATCCCAAAGGATCGTTAAGTAGCAAATGTGACTTCCCATCTTCAAGTGAGACTATGGAGAGATTTGAAGATGTGGATGAGGATTTTGAGTTTGATGCTGTGGGTGAGGAAGAGAAAAGTGGGAGTCATTTGTGTTGGCAAGGAAAGGGGTGATAAGTGAATAGAACTTGTGGCAAGATAGAATTCAAGGTGAATTGGAGCTTGAGGGTGGAACTTGCGTAGTCAACCAGGAGGGTGTCAGGGAAAAATAAAGCCCGAGTTAACAGGGCGTTGATAAGAGTTTGACTGCCAGTGAGGGCAAGGTGAGGACAGAGATGGGTGATGAAGTGAAGATGAAAGTAGGTGATCTTGCTGATGGAATGGATGTGGGGTATCTTAGGGTTGTTAAACCTCCAGGATGCCCTGGAATCTCCAGGAATTAACAATTAATCTCCTGGATGCTCCTGCAACCAACCCGCGAGAAAAATCCTTAGGCCTTGTGAGAAATTGTGTTCTACTTTAAATTTTCTTTGGACAATTTTGTTCTTTTAGTTGTAAAAATATTGGTGATGGGAATGAGCAGAACAGTTGGAGGCAGTAGGTCATGTGATGAAACTGTGAGGAATACTTTAAACCAGAGCTGGCAACTCCAGGTTTGAGACTCAGCTTTGAGTTGAGCAGAACCATTAGGTTGAGTTTGAGCTTGAAATGAGGAAGAGGGGTGGGATCATGGCCGAAGATCTGTTAGAGTGCTGGTAATGAAATAGCCCTATGCTTAAAGCCAATGATTTATAGTTTTCAGGGTAAAATGAATACAATTGTGTAATAACTTAAAACACCAAAAATAGCCTTGGAAAATGTCATGCCATAAACATGGAGTTTGATTTATTTAGTCAGCATAGCCTGTTGTCCAAATTATAGTCAGGCAGAATGGAATACCCATAAAATTCCAAGTTGTTTATTCAGTCACCAGTAAAGTAAGCCCAGATCATAATGATTAATTACATTTTTTTTTTCATGGAAATAGCATTTGGGTCAATTATTCTTTCCCTCGCCCTCAATTTTCCATCCTTTTCAGAGGTGCTGACTCATGCTGTGGTTCTTCATGTTTTGCGTATACCAGAACAGTGGAAATTGGCAAGTTTATTTGATGATCGGGATATCGCAGTCAAGCCTGATTTCAGATTTCATCTGACATCGATTTGTGCATTTACCAGTCAGGAGCTTGCAATTTGTTCATTAGCCAGAGGTGCCAAGGCCAATTGTTCTGTCCATCTAATTTAGGACAAACTAGTGATTAACCTTTTGGCTCAATTTCACACCAAGCAGTGTCTAAGCAATTGAGTCACCAAGCTACTGGGAGGTACTTATATTGCATGGTACAAAGGACATAGGAAACTCATGATTGGAAAAAGGTGCTACAGTCTACACTGAATAATTTTGCTTATTTGTCTTGTATATCATAGGCAAGACACAAGATGGACAGAATTGTCAATAACCGGATATGTGACGTCCTACAGGATGGCAGGTATTATGAATTTTTTAAACCTATTCACAGGGTGCTATGTGTAAGTTAAGAAATGGTATGAACAGTATATAAATGGTCTGATGAAAGGTCACAGACCTGAACCATTAACTTTGCTTCTCTCCACAGATGCTGCCAGAGCTGCTGAGTTTTTCCACCACTTTTTGTTTTTGTTTCAGATTTCCAGCATCTGCAGTATTTTGCTTTTATTTTATTATATAAATGTCAATGGTATGTGTCAAAAATTCTGAAATGTTTCTAGCTTTTTACCTAACAAGATTGAGGTATTCTAAGAAACTAGACTGTTCAAGTCTACCACTAAAAGAGATTCTCTTTACATTCATCACAGCCAATGAGGTGAGCTTAGTCCCGTTGCCTAAATATATATGATTACATCGGATATACAGTCCAGAAACAGGCCATTCAGCCTAACTAGTCCATGCTGGCGTTTATGCTCCACTCGTGCCTCCTCCATCATTCCTCATCTAAATCTCATTGTAACCCTCTATTCCCTTCTCCCTCATATGCTTGTCTAGCTTCCCCTTAAATGCATTTATACTATTTGCTTAAACCACTCCCCGTGATAGCAAGTTTCTTCTGAATTCTCTATTGGATTTCTTGGTGATATCTTATATAGATTGCCTCTGGTTACGTTCTTCCTCACAAGTGAAAACATTCTCTCTCTCTATCCATTCATCAAAATCTTTCGTAAGAATGAAGAACTCTATTAGGTCACCTCTCAGCTGTATTTTTTTCAAGAGAAAGAAGACCCAGCCTGTTCATCCTTTACTGATATGTAAACCCTACATTTTTGTGGTATCATCTTTGTAAATCTTCTCTGCACCCTCTCCAGTGCCTCAATATCCTTTTTATAATATGGCTTCCAGAACAGCATGCAGTACCCTAAGTGTGGTCCAACCAAGGTTCGGTACAGGTTCAACATTACTTCCCTACTTCTCCATTCTATCCCTCTAGAAATAAAGCCCAGTGCTCGGTTTGTTCTTTTTATTCTTTCATGGGATGTAGCCGTCACTGGCAGGTCAGCATTTGTTGTCCATCCAGAATTGCCCTTGAACTGAGTGGCTTCTTAGGCCATTTCAGAGGGCATTTTAAGAGTCAACCACATTGCTGTGGATCTGGAGTCGGATGTAGGCCAGACCAGGTAAGGACAGCAGATTGCCTTCCCTAAAGGGCATTGTTGTAAAAACCCATCTGGTTCATCAACCACTGATAATTTCATGGCAGCATTACAAAGAACAAAGAACAAAGATAATTACAGCACAGGAACAGGCCCTTCGGCCCTCCAAGCCTGCGCCGATCCAGATCCTGATACTGATGCTAGTTTTCAGTACTAGATTTTTAAAAAAATAATTAATTAAATTTATTAATTAATTGAACTTAAATTCCACCGGCTGTTGTGGTGGGATTTGACCCCATGTCCCCAGGGCATTAGCCTCAGTCCTGGAATTACTAATCCAATCAACAAAATTCCATTCTGAAGAAACCCCAGATCATGCATACATTTTGTAATCCAAGAAATACTGCATAAAACAATTGAGAAATGCTCGAGTCTCTTCTAGGGCAGAATGTGTGCCTGAAGTGCATTCAGCTCAATGAAGTTCATGTGTTCTGTGCCTGAGAAAATCCATTAAAATTGGAATAGCAACTGTTAATTTATATTAACTGTCATTAATTGTATGCAGGTGATGGGCATTGACTTGGCATTCACCTTGAGCCCCTGATATATAGGCACAGACTAAAACTGTGGTTGTTGGGTTAGGAGGCGTATGCCTGCAATGTGTAACTCTGTAAATAAATATTGAAGTGTGTCAAGATTGGCTCCAGTTCTAACCTTCAGCAACTAGCTTTCTGGAATGGAACAGCAACTGCCAAGGAAAGAAAGCCATTTCAGCAGAGGTGTAGTGACTTTCCTGCTGCAAAATGAACAAAAAAATCAACTGTCCAGTATGCAGCAATGCAGGGTTGTAGATCTTCTCTTAAAAGTTGCACCTGAAGCTAAAGCCTGCCTTGGGTATAAAATTAATGCATGACCCGACCTGAAAATAACAAACATACTATTGAAACAGAAAAAATTCATGGATTAAAATGAAAACAATGCGGAACAAAACAGTACAGTCCAGACCTAACCCGAGCCCGAATGCTGGACACAAAATACAGACCCGACTTGACCTGAAACCGACACATGTAGTTGGTTTTGATCGGATTCGGGTCGGTAGCCAGGCTTTACCAGGAGCAAGCCAACCTATGTGTATTTTCTGTGAAACGTTGAAAGTTGGAAATTGTTAGTTTGATTTCTAAGAGTCAATTCTTTCTGTTACTGGGCTACAAAAACAATAAATGAGATGTATTTCTACATTTTTAGGTTTAAACCAGAAAAATGGAGAAACATAAAAGTTGGAGATATTGTACGCCTACGGAGAGATGGTTTTATTCCAGTAAGTTTCATTGTTTGAAAAAAAATGTTCTGAATTCTTCTGGAGTGTTGGGTTACAATTTTTTTTCTAATTATTTAGGCTGATTTACTACTACTGTCCAGTTCAGAGCCCAACAGTCTTTGTTACGTGGAAACAGCTGAACTTGATGGGTGAGAACTTGTATTTGCAACAAGCCTTTAATTCCAGGGTGGGAGAGTACTTTTTGGGAAAAATCTAAGCACCTTGTTTCACTGCACATACCGCAAAGTAGTTAATTCATGATTCAATTAATGAATGGCCGGTTGAATTTATTGCTTCGTGGGTGCCATAATCTGCCAATTTTGACATTTTGATGCTAATTTGGACTGCTCATTTCATTTTACTGCTAAAGGCCATTTTATTTTACTGTAATAATTGCTTATAGCTATAATTGGTTTTGTTGGATGGAGGTTCAACTGTAATTATAGATTTTAAACTTTAATTTATGCAGTTCAGCCCTTCTCTCTTTTTCTCTTTGCATACAATAAGTAACGTGCAGTGATTCTTATGGTGGCCATTTGTAAAGACAGTAGTGAGATGAATGGTTGGGTAATGTGCTTGTAATGATGCTGGTTGAACAAGGATGCTTGGTCAAGAATCCAGAAAAGTTTGCAGTTTCTCTTTGAATATTGCTGTGTGACCTTTACCGTTCCATTTGAACCACCAAAGCAAATGGACAAGGCCTTTGTTTCATATACACTGACAACCACCTTCAGCAGCGTTTGCTGCTGAAATTGCTGCTTCCTACAGCACCTTCCTCCAAGTAATCCCAAATTGTCCCTCAATGTTTTTTTATGTGAATGTCTGGAATTCGTGTACTAGTGCTTGTGCAGAGGTGAAAAGCTGACTATTTGAGCAGAGGGTCCACCTGTGTATAGATGAGTCGTAGGCTGGCTAATGTATTACCCGGCAGCCAGCAGCAGACAGGCAAGGAAATTAAACCTTTCTCTGCTTTCAGCATTATTTTTGATTTTTGTTTCTACAATCTAAAAAATACATGCGGGTGACCTCCTGTCCCTAGTTAGTGGCCACAGCAAATTTGGTTGCAATCTAAATATATTAACTTTTAGCTTAACCTTTTTATATAATCGGACTGCAACCAAATTTGACCTGGCCTCTGAGAGACCATGTACTTGTTCTGAAGCTGCTTTTCCTGAACATCTTTGGCATAAGCATACCCTCAGTGTTCCAGACTATAGCTGTGGTTTCTATCCATAAAATGAGAGATTCTACTGAAAGCAACCTGGAATCTTTCTAATCTGTCTTAAGGTGGCTCAAAGCATTTACCTTTATACAATGTGGTAGTTAATCTGTTTGTACTTTTTAGAAATAAATGTTAGCCAGGACAGCCAGCACAGTGTTGTAAAAGGCAGATTATGCTTGACTAATTGTTTTTTTTGATGTATATAAATGACTTGGATCTTGGAAAACAGAGTAAAATTTCAAAATTTGCTGTAACCAAACATGTAGGTGTGGTACACAACAGGACATAGATAAGACTAGCAGAATTGGCAGACAAATGGCAGATGGAATTTAATAGACAATTGTGGGGTGATGATTTTTGGCAGAAGGGATAGGGAGGAGGAAAGGTAACAAAGACTAAATGGTACAGTTCTAAAAGAGTGTGCAGGGACATAGGGACCTAAGGGTTCATGTGCATAGATCTTTGAAGGTGGTAGGAGATATTGAGAGAGTAATTAGCTAAGTATATGGGATCTTGGGTTTCGTAAATAGAAGTATAGAGTACCAAAACATGGAAGTTATGCTGAACCTTTTATAAAGCTCTGGTGAGGCCCCAACTGGAGTATTTCATCCAGTTCTGGTCACCACACTTTATGAAGGATGTAAGGAACCATGTGAGTGTGCAGAGGAGATTTACCAGAATGATTCCAGGGATGAGGGATTTTCACTTCAAGTTTCTGTTAGAGAAGCTGGGGTTGTTCTCCTTGGAGCAGAGGAGATAGAAGTGTATAAGATTATGACTGGTTTAGATAGAGTAAATAAAGAAAAGCTGATGCTACAAGTACTAGGCACAGATGTAACGCTTTGGGTAAAAGATGCTGGGGGGAATGTAAAGAAGATTTTTTTTTTCACATAGCGAGCGGTAATGATCTGGATCTTGCTGCTGTCGAGGGTGATGGAAGTAGATACTATCAACAATTTCAAAAGGAAATTGTATGGGAACTTGAGAGAAATAAACTTACATGGCTGGAGTGGGGGATTGGGACTGATTGGATTGCTCTACAGAGTGCAGGCATGAACTCGAAGGGCCAAATAGCCACTTTCTCTGCTGTTATGACTCCATGGGCTGAAGTTTATAATCGATGGCGGGCAAAAGAATGGTGGCCCGCCTGTGCAGGCCGCACACCAAAGAGCAATTCCGAACGCGGTGAGTCATTTAAATAACCGGCGCGTGCCCCCCCCCCCCTCCCCCCACCCCGATCATGTGGAGGGGGCTGGCTGTCCATCCCCGGCAATGGCATCAGTTGCCTGTGCACAGGCGCTGATGACATTTTAAAGGGCTGTCAGCCCTACTATGAAATTTTAAATATTTATAGGGAAATGGAATTAAAATAAATACATCTCTCTTGCTCCTCTCCCATCCCAACCAATAACAATTAAATTAATTATTTGCCCTTTCCTCCCTCCCCAAAATGCTTACCTTTACTATCTGACCTTCCTCCCACCCCTCCAAACTGTCAACTACAACCCTTACCACCATCCCCTACACCCATGGCGCTAATTTGACCCCTCCCTGCCCCACACACAAGTGTTCCGCCTCGTTTCCCCGGATGGGGATCCAAAGGCACGGCAGCCGCCGGGCTGAAGATTGCAGCGGGACATCAGGAGGTGACGTAAGATAAATTAATTCACTTATTTTAATTTATTTAAATTGCAGTCCCGTTGCCAAGTGGAAGGCCACCACGAGGCCTCGCCATCTGTAATATCAAGCTGGGCCCTGCTGGCATCGAGGTCCATCGCAGGCCTCATCCAGGGCCATCTTCAGGCCCCCCCCCTGCCACGGATCCGGATGTCCAGTGCTCTTTAAAATTGAGTCCCATGACTCTGGGACACAGAGCATTTTACGTTCATCTCAGTACAAAAATGAAGACAACCTTGCTGAGCAGGATTGTCAATTTAATGTTGCCCTGTACCAAATAATTACAGCATATGTTGTTACCATTAGGAAATTGGTTGAATGCCATCTCCTCTCTATTAGCTGTAAGATTCACATAGGAACCTGGGTATAAAGTCAATGTTCTACCCAATGGCTCTCCATTGGGGAATATAAACAACTATTCTTGCAAAATGGAAAATTGACCTATGCTTGAATTATTTATTACTACTCAGTTTTGTTAATGGATCTCATTTCATTATGCTTTCAGTGAAACTAACCTGAAGTTTAAAATGTCATTGGAAGTTACAGACATACTGCTTAAGAAAGAAAAGGATCTGGAATCTTTTGATGGTGAGTGTGTTTACAACAATGTAGTCACACTGGTTGAACACGAAGTTCAAATTTGAAAAGAAATGTTAGTGTCAACAAATACATTTGAAATCAATGGCCCGGATTTTGTGATCAGCAGTGATTGAACAGTGTTTGCCATTCATTATGCTTACAGCTGCCCACAGGCTTTTGAGTGGCAACTTGCAGTTACTAGAGATCCTTTTCACCAAGGCGCCCTCTACAGGGTATCTATCGTGTGAGCCGGGCAAACAACAGCAGGTCTCGTCAGCCATTTGAGTTGAAAAATTCTGAGTGACACGCAGAATTTAAACCAGCAAGTATTAGTAAGACACTGGGCAATAAATGCTGGCCTGGCCAGTGATGCCCACACCTCATGAACAAATAAAAAAAAAATTCAATTAATTGTACAGAAAATGAAATAAAGTGAGAGAAAGATGGGATTAAGAGGAAAGAGACACAGAAAGTGTAAAAAAAAAATTGATTTAAAACAAAAAAAAATCTCCAACAATAAGTTCTTCAGCAATGAGACTCCACACTTTAAAAAGAAAATTTTCACTGCCAGAGAGTTTGTTTGGCAGGAATTAAGACTTCATACCTTTTAAAAGTGCACTTACACCTGAAGGTACCAGCAGAAATTTTTTCTGGCATGTTTAGTGGATAAGTACTAATTTCACAATCTTTTCAGCATCAGAAGAACATGAGAAATAGGAGCAGGAGTAGACCATATGGCCCATCAAGTCTGCTTCGCCATTCAATACGACCATGGCTGATCTTGGGCTTCAATTCCACTTTCCCGCCTGCTTCCCATATCCCTTGATTCCCATATCCCTTGATTCCCTGAGAGACCAAAAATCTGTCTATCCCAGCCTTAAATGTATTCAACGATGGAGCATCTGCAACCCTCTGGGGTAGAGAATTCCAAATGCTCACAACACTTTGAGTAAAGTAATTTCTCCTCATCTCAGTCTTAAATGATCGGCCCCTTATCCTGAGACTCTGCCCCCATGTTTTAGATTCCCCAACCAGCAGAAACAATCTCTCAGCTTCTACCCTTTCCAGCCCCTTCAGAATCTTGTATGTTTCGCGAGATCGCCTCTCATTCTTGTAAACTGCAGAGAATAAATGCCCAATTTACTGAGCATCGATTCAGCCGGTGAGGTAGTGCAGCTTGTGGAACATCAAGGCATGTGTGGACACTGACATTTGCTGTCCAGTTTACTCCATGATAACACTGAGAGCTTCACCATTATTCTTAGTGCAAAATCTGGGCCAATGTGTATGAAACCTTGCCTTCAAAAGTAGCACTCTGATGTAAAGGAATAGTTGCCTGTTGCAAGATGGATTTCTGAGAGAGCCTCTGGAGGCAAAATTTGAAAGCAAATGTTAAACTCAGGCTGCTGATGCCCCATGACATGAGCATTACACTTTTGTTTTGGGTGGGTTGAGAGCCTGCCTTGGTGTTTCTGCATTGTTGACCTCTATTTCCCTTCCCTTTTTATTGAGGGCTAGTTTCGCTCTCAATAAATTACAAACACTCCACCTGAGCAGTTGTGGCTTCATGCATGCACAGTTTAAATTGTGCTGCACATTGTACAAAATTAGTAATTTTAGGGTCTTGCCTTTTTTGGAAGATGTTTAGTACTCTGTTAGCCTAAAGACAAACAACGATGTTTGTTCTAGGTTTAATAGAATGTGAAGAGCCAAACAATCGACTGGACAAATTTATAGGAACCCTATACTGGAGGAACCAGAGTTATGCCCTGGATGTGAACTCAATCCTACTGCGTGGCTGCACAGTCCGCAATACAGACGCGACTCATGGAATCGTAATATTTGCAGGTATTTCACCATGTTTATTTCGGCAATTCTTGGATTAACATGATTTGAGAAGGTACCCCAAGCTGGATTGGTATTTTCCCACTTGTTTAGAGCATGTCTGGATTTTTTTTAACCGTCATAAATATTCTGCAGTTGAGGTTGGGCTATGAGCTTCTGAGAAAATCGATCAGAATGTTTCATAAGTTCCAAAGTGTTTTCCAATGCTCGTTTTTTTTTTTTGGCACATGTAACTACCTTGGATTTTTTTGAAGCCTTAAAATAAATTTGTTTGCTATATATGTATAATTACTGTAGCCCCATTCCTTCCATAGGCCTTGATGTGCAAGGAAAGCACTGATCGTGATATCTGACACTGCAGTTCAGTTTGCTACCTTTTTAGCATTTAGGATGGTAAGGTTGCTGAGATAGAAAACACCATTCGAATAATAGCCTTTGCCAGAATAATAATAAGCCTATTGTACTACTGTCTTGCAGGAGCTGACACCAAAATCATGAGGAATGGTGGAAAAACAAACTTCAAAAGGACCAAAATTGATCAGCTGATGAATTACATAGTTTACTTGGTAAAAGAACCTTATCCTGATGTGCAATTATGCAGCAGCATTTTTTTTTACTTCAGTGAAATGAGAGATTTATATGTGCAATTCTCTTTCTTTCTAGATCTTTCTGTTCCTCATTCTTCTGTCAACTGGCCTTGCTATTGGACACACATTCTGGCAAAGCGAATTTGGCAATTTCACCCAATCCTGGTATCTTGATGATGGGGAGGACGATCCACCTTCATACAGAGGTTTCATTGCCTTCTGGGGTTACATCATTGTTATGAATACACTGGTACCCATTTCACTTTATGTCAGGTAAATGTGTCTTGTTCTGTTTTGTTGAATTTGTGTGCCTGCGTGAAAGGAAAGAATCCCTATAAGGCACATGGTTGAGTGCATGACCTTTCCTTTTTAAAAATTCATTCACAGGATGTGGATGTCACTGGCAAGGCCAACATTTATTGCCCATCCCGAATTGCCTTTAACTGAGTGGCTTGCTAGACCATCTTGGAGACCATTTTCTGGTTATTCTCTTATTTGCACTAACAAATTAACAACAGTTATGTTACTGGCTTAATAATCCAAAGGAGACGGTGTCTCCTTTGCTGTCATTTCTGATTCCATGGAGAGCTATGTTTGAAAAGTCCTCTTTCTGCTAACAACTTGTGGTAAATCAGTGTGTTCGAGAGAAAAGAAAAGGTTGAAACTTAAAATATCACTAAATTTATGAAAAAAGAATGAATGGATTGCATTTGAAGCGATAACATGCAAGTGGCTTCACCTGCTTGCGCTGTCTTCCTGATTTTTTTTTTATAAGTAGACAATTCTCATAACATTCTTTGTAATCTCTCCCTTAGTGTTGAAGTGATTCGCATGGGTCAGAGTTATTTCATAAATTGGGATCTCCAGATGTATTATGCTGAAAAGGATACTCCAGCCAAAGCACGCACAACCACACTGACAGAGCAGCTTGGACAGATAGAGTACATCTTCTCTGATAAGACAGGAACTCTTACGCAGAACATCATGGCATTTAAGAAGTGTAGTATCAATGGCACCAAATATGGTATGTTTCATGCTTTGTGATGTAAAGCTAGATCATAACCTGTTCATCTCTAATACCGCCTGGATACGGTGAGGTTTCTCTGACTGCAGTTTCCAAACCCGCGATCTCTGTTACCTAGTGGAATAAGGACAGTAGATGCATGGGAACACCACCTGCAAGTGTTATCTGAAAAGGAAGAATGTACAGGGCTATGGGGTGAAGGTGGGGGAGTGGCATAAGGTAAATTGCACTTTCGAAGAGCGAGCACAGACAAGACGGACCTAATGGCCTCCTTCTGTGCTGGAACATTTCTGTGAAGTGACACACCAAGCTGACTTGGAAATATATCTCCATTCCTTCATCACTGGATCAAAATCCTGGAACTCCTGACATAACAGCACTGAGGATGTACCTATACCCCACGGACTACAGCGATTTAAGAAGGCGACTCACCACCATCTGAAGGGCAATAGATGCTGGCATTGCCAGCACTGCCCACATCCCATGAATGAATTGAAATATTAAAAAAACAGATTTTACTGCATATCTCACGTGCTAATATTGTGTTTGTCTTGCAGCATTGCTGCAGGAGATGGCCATAATCTGGGTTTAACACTGTGATATAAATGAAGTTGCCTTGAGTTGATTTCTCACCAGGTTCCTAAAGTGAAATCTGAACAATGCATTGTAAGTCCTTTGCGGACTACATTACCCAAATATGTGTCTTTGTGGGCTGCATAGCTGCATATCATGGAGCCTCAAGGGCCATGAGTAATCTTTCAATCTACGTTCTTCCAATTGTATAATGCAATTTATTCACAATGCAATCTGTGGGTTCTGGGATGCTTAGGTAGGCAGTAGAAAAGTAGAAGTATAAATAGAAACTGTTACTAAATGCTGAACCATGGAGGTGTGCACAGGAAAGTACAAATAGAAGCAAGAATGTTAAAAAAATAAAAATAAAAATAAAAATCCAAGATGACTGGTATATTGTTCTAAAAGATGATCCAAGAAATTGAGCCCATGCAGTAATTTGGGTAGCTGTCTTCCCTGACAGTAACTGCAGTTTATGACCGCACTAAATAGAAATTTGGCATTTGATAAGGTGCCACATAAAAGTTTATTACACAAAATAAGAGCTCATGGTGTAGGGAGTAACATATTAGCATGGATAGAGGATTGGTTAGCTAACAGGAAGCAGAGAGTAGGGATAAATTAGTCATTTTTGGGTTGGCAAGCTGTAACTAGTGGAGTTTTTTTTTTATTCATTCGTGGGATGTGGGCATCGTTGGCTATGCCAGCATTTATTGCCTATCCCTAATTGCCCTTGAGAAGGTGGTAGTAAGCTGCCTTTTTGAACTCCTGCAATCCATGTGGGGTAGGGACACCCACAATGCTGTTAGGAAGGGAGTTCCAGGATTTTGACCTAGCGACAGTGAAGGAACAGTGATCTAGTTCCAAGTCAGGATGGTGTGTGGCTTGGAGGGGAATTTGCAGATGGTGGTGTTCCCATGCAACTACTGCCCTTGTCCTTCTAGGTGGTAGATATTGTGTGTTTCGAAGGAGTCTTGATGCGTTGCTGGGTGCCACAGGGATCAGTGCTGGGGCCTCAACTATTTACAATCTATATCAATGGCTTGGATGAAGGGACCGAATGTAAGCTTGCTAAATTTGCGAATGACACTAAGATAGGTAGGAGAGGTAAGTTGTGAAGCAGACATAGTCTGCAAAGGGATAAAGATAGGTTAAATGAGTGGGGAAAAATTTGATAGATTGAGTATAATGTGGGAAAATGTGAATTTGTCCACTTTGGCAGGAAGAATAGAAAAGCAGTATATTATCGAAATAGAGAATGCAGAACTCTGCAGTACAAAGGGATCTGTGTGTCCTGGTACATGCATCACAAAAGGTTAATATGCAAGTACAGCAAGTGATTAAAGGCAAATGGAATTTTGGTGTTTATTGCAAGGGGAATGGAATATAAAAGGGAAGTTTTGCTACATTGGTGATTGGTGAGACCACATCTGAGTGCTGTGTACAGTTTTGGTCTCCTTACTTAAGAAAGGATATAATTGTGCAAGAAGCAGTTCAGAGAAGGTTCACTTGACTGATTTCCTGGGATGAAGGGGTTATCTAACGAGGGAAAGTTGGGCCTGTATCCATTGGAGCTTAGGAGGATGAGAGGAGATTTTATTGAAGCATTTCAGATCCTGAGGGGACTTGACCGGGTGATGCTGAATGGATGTTTTCCTCTCATGGGAGAGACTAGAACCAGGGGACACAGTTTAAAAATTAGGGGTCTCCCATGAAGACGGAGATGAGGAGAAATTGTTCTGAGGGTTGTTGGTCTGAAGAATTCTCTTCCCAGAGAGCATTGGAGGCAGGATCATTGAATATTTAAGGCTGAGTTTGATCAATTCTTCATTGACAAGGAAGTCAAAGGTTATAGCAGATAGACAGGAAAGTGGAGTTGAGGTCACAGTCAGATCAGCCATGATCCTATCAAATGGCGGAGCAGGCTCGAGGGGCCTACTCCTGCTCCTAATTCATATGCACGTATGTATGTAGAGGACTGTGGAGGCTCAGTCATTGAATGTATTGAAGACAGATGTTTTTGGATACTAAGGGAATCCAGGGATATGGGGATAGTGCCAGAAGGTGGAGTTGAGATAGAAGATCAGGTGTGGTCTTATTGAATGGCACAGCAGGTTCAGGAGGCTGAATGGAGTAGTCCTGAACCTATTTCTTGTCGGCAAACCTCAATGCTTTGTTTCCAATTTCTGAATCCAAGTCATTTATGTATACGGTGAACAACAGCACAAAAATCTGCAGGACACCACTTCCCACTTTGTCAATCTGAGAAACATTCCTTTCCCTTCCAACCTTGGTTCTCTGGATTGAAAGATGACTTCAAAGCAATCTGCTGCTTGATCATGACTCAATACACCATGACCTTTACAATGAGTGCATTGTGCTTTATCAAAGACCTTCTGAAAGTCCATGTATACCACATCCATTGCATTGCCTTTGATACTCTTTCAGTTACTACTCTTAAAAAAAAAAAATTCAATAGTGTTGGGTTAAGCATGGCCTTGCTGATTTAAAAAAAAATTATATTCTCTGTCTCCAGATATTTTGTTAGCTGATCTTTTCACGAAGATTCCAGTGTTTTTCCTGCCAGTGAGGTGAAGAGAACTGGGGTGTAGCTCCTTGGTTATTTCAACTTCTCTTTTGAAAGATAGGAATGAAACTTGCTGTCATCTGGCACCAATCCTTTTTTTTTTTAATTGAACTTTTATATTTGGATACCAATGCCTCTGCTTTTGCAAATTGGATGTTCTTGGATCCACTAGCAGAAGAGAGGCTGGAGTCACTGATCGCTCAAAGCAAATGGCCAATAACCATCTGAATATTTCTGCTGTAAGCAGCACAGTCAGTAGCAACGGGTTCTGTAGGACCGTCACAGTGAAGTCCGTGGGTGATGAATGAGTTTAATTACTAATGCATTGTGCAGACTGCCACTGATGGCTCCAGGTTCTCAGTACAATCTTCTGCTTCTTCTACAGGTGAATTACGCAACCGTGCGGGAGACAAGACTGACAAAGTAGAGGTAAACCTAAATGGTTACTTAATTTTAGTATGTCAGTTACGTGAGGGTGAAGTTACTGAAATCGTGCTGCGGATATTTGAAGCATACACAGCTCTGTTGATGTATTCCTCACTGAAGTTGGTTCTCAATTTTTAGGATGGTGTCCAATTATACAAGATATTTCTTTGACCAGAAATTTTCCTCTGATCTTTTTTAATGATTAGTTAATGAGCTCCGGTGAAATTTTAGTCATTTTTTGCAGTGGTAAAGCTGTTTTGAATAGGTTAATAACATCATTTTCAAGATCATGCAGAGGAATTTCTTCCTTGGACATGATCCAATAAGTTGAAAGCAATCCATTCATCTTACCTCTACTTAACAAGTGTAATTTGTTTTAGGATGCACTAATACAAGGGGCTGCTCTGTAAGACTAGGATAAAAATGACATTTGTTTAATTCCTTTGTCACTAAATTCTAGAAAAATTAAGATTGTTCCCCCCCCCCCACCCCCCCCCCCACCCCCCACCATCACCACCCTCTCTGAAGTGTCTATTTTATGTTACAGGTGCTATATAGATGCACCTATAGATGGATTTGTAGACAAGCTGATCATTGCATAATGAGTGTAAGGAAGTGGAGGAGGAACATGACGGGATTAGGCATTAGCCTTGAAATTCTTGCCAGAGAAAGGAAGGATAAAGTGTTGAGTTTTCCTCTTCTCTGTTCCCAGTCCAAGGTGTGTCAAATGGAGTTTACAAAGGATGGGGGATAGAAAATTGGTAGGATGAGCTATGGGTGACCAATCTTGGGTACCTCATGACAGTCAGATTTGGCTCATCAAAGATAAGAGGATTTTGAAATGAAAATTGTAAATAAACAAGCAACCTTATCTAAACATGCTTCCTTCATTAATTTAAATAGCTAAATATTGAATTTTGTGTAAACTAAGGTTCAATACGAGACGTTTATCAGCAGTTGATGGTTATGCTTTCTGGGATCATAACCCTGACTTTCTTTCTTCTGAAGGAGAGACATGCAAAAGAGTGGAGAGGGAATTCCAGAGGTTGGTGAGACAAAGGAAGTGGGTATGCATAAGAGGCCTGAGTTGTAGGAACAGAGTTGTCTGGCTGGGGAATGTTAGAGATAAGGAGACATTACAGCAATAGGAAGGGGCTATGCTATATGGAGGCATTTGAACACTGGGATGTGATTTATAAAGTGAAGAGTTAGTGGTCTGTGAGCCAATGTTTTTTTTTTCATTTTGGGGAATGTTTTTGGTGAAGAACCACTTGGTAAAGGCTTTAATATGTGATCCAACAATCAGACTGAGTTGTATTTTTTCGTTTCCTGAATGTAAATTTGTTAATTAATATCCTTCACACTGATCTTGTTCAGATTTTACACATACTTGGCTTATATCTGATCACAGTCACATTTTCCATTTCAGCATGCATTGTTGGATACAAGTTTTCTTCTGGAGAAGAATGATGGTTCATTATCTCTTGATTTGTAGAAGTCCTTTTGCTTACATGGTTAGAATGAGAGGAGACGACTATTTGGGAGGGGGAAAGTTGGTGAAGGGTGGGTAGAAAGAGTTATGTTTCCTTTGAAAAGCAGATTTTCACTTCAATTTTTCTGCTCATTGGGCATTGGCAGACTTTCCTGTTTTTTCATCAAGGTGGCCTCTCTTTTCCTCCCACAACTTCTGCACTGGCAAACGCTTGGTTTTTGGTGATCTCAATCTCCATCTTAGCTAACCGAGCTCTCTCCTCCATTAACTTCTCTCTCCATATAAACTCTCCTACCCATATTCATGACCACTCCCTGGACCTTGCCATCTCATGTGTTCTCTCTATTGCCATCATTTTGGTCATCTCTGACTAATTACTTTTGCATCTGCCCATGAAATAAACTCTCTCCCCAAGTCACTTACAACTGTACTATCAAATTACCAGCTGTCCAGCCTTTGCCCCTCCTTTTGTTACAATACCTGTGCAGCTTTCAACCTGTTGCAGCACTCCCTCATCAGTACCTTTTGCCGCCTTCTCCTTCTTTGGCCTCCTTGTTTCGAGAGACAATGGGTAAGCGCCTCGAGGTGGTCAGTGGTTTGTGGAGCAAACCACTTTTGCCTATATTCAAGGAAAACCCATACATGACTCATCCTGGTCTTTTTCCTTGGGTATGGCCCCTCATCTTCACTCCCTCAAGTCCAAGAGCACAACTTGAGTGTATCTGGCACACAGATGATTAAGATATTTATTGCCAGATCTGGATGGACCACACCAAACACTTAGGTCTTGTTCCCTGTACTTTCCAGAAGTTGTGAGCAGTTTAAGCAAATGTAATAATGACTGAACTGCTAATCGTAACTTTACACTCTCTCCCCAGCCCCCTCCACAGCCTCTTTAATATGACCAAGGAGATCATGGACTTGATTATCACTAAGTGACACCATCCATTCAGCCACTTCTGCTGAACCCTTGATCTTTTACCTTGCCCACCAAGGCTCCTCCTGCCTTAGCTCTGAACAGATGTTTCTGTCTAGTTTTTCTCTTGTTATTCACTTAAGGCTTGTGGGCATCACAGAGTTACTACAGAATAGAAGGAGGCCATTCAGCTCATCGAATCCATGCTGACTCTCTGTGGAACATCCAGTCAGTCTCAATCTCCTGCTCGAGCCCGAATGCCCTGCCAGTTTATTCCCCACAAGTGCTCATTCAGTTTCTTCTTGAAGTCATTAATTGTCCCCGCTTCTATCATCCTTGTAGACAGTTCCAGGTCATTATCACCTGCTGCATAAAATAGTTTTTCCTCACATCCTACCAGCATCTCTTGCCCTAAACCTTAAATCTGTGTGCCCTAGACCTGTACCATCAGATAATGTGGACAGCTTTTCTTTGTCTACCTTTATCTAAACCCATCATTATCTTGTACCCCTATCAAATCTCCCCTGCTCCAAAAATCCCCCATCCCTAGCAAGGCCAGCTATTGCTACCCTTGAGAAAGTGTTGGTGAGCTGTTCCCCTTAAACCGCTGCAGTACATGTGCTGCAGGCGCATCCATGTTGCTGTTAGGAAGGAAGTTCCAGGATTTTGACACAGTGATGGCGAAGGACTAGTGATATAGTTCCATGTCAGGATGGGGGGGCAGGTGGTATGGGAATCTTGGAGGTGGTGGTGTTCTCATGCACCTGTTACCCTTGTTCTTCGTGTAGAAGTTGAGGGTTTAGGAGATGCTGTCAAAGAAGCCTTTGCGAGTTGCAACAGTGCATCTTGTAGTTGATATGAACTGCAGCCACAGTGTACTGGTGGTGGAGGGAGTGAATGTTGGATGGGGTGCCAATCACATTGGCTGCTTTTTCCTGGATAGTGTTGAGTTTCGTAAGAGTTGTAGGAGAAGCAATTATCCAGGCAAGTGGAGAATACTCCATTACACTCCTTACTTACGCCTTGTAGATGGTGGAAGGTCAGGGATAAGTCACTCTCCAAAAATATCTAGCTTCTGACTTGGTCTTGTAGCCACAGTGGCTACACAATGGCTGGTCCATTTAATTTCTGGACAATGATGACCGTCGAAATGATGTTGGTGGAGGATTTGATGATGGTAATGCCATTGAATGTCAAGGGGACATGTTTAACTCTCTCTTTTATTGGAGATGGTCATTACCTGGCAGTTGAGTGGCACAAATGTTACTTGCTGCTTTAGCCAAGCCTGAATGTTGTACAAGTCTTATTGCATTTGGGCATGGACTGCTTCATGATCTGAGGAGTGTTGAATGAAACTGAGCACTACTCCCATCAGTAAACTTCCCCAATTCTGACCTTATGAGGGCTGGAAGGTCATTGAATCAGCTGAAGATGGTTGGGCCTAGGACTTTGTCTTGAGGAACTCCTGCAGTAATGTTATGGAGCTGAGATGATTGGCTTAATTCAATTTGTGTCCTTGCTCAACTCATGCCCTCTCATGACCATGAAACCCACCGACTGTGACTTGCCCCTGTATCCACTAAAATGCTGACCTCCCAGTTCCCTTCCTGGCCCCCGTGCTAGCTGGCATTATACATGGATCCTTCTCCTTGCCTACTGCTCTCATCTTTCAAAATAGCATCATAACTTGTTTCTTAAAAAAAAAAAACCTCCTTGACTCCTCTGGCCTTGCAAAACTATTGCCCCATCTTCAACTTCCCTTCCCTCGCCGATGTCCTTGAACATGTTGTTTTTCAATCTGTGTCGATCTTTTCCGCAACTCCCTGTTTGATTCTGTCCTATCAGATGTGCACCACTGCCATAGTCTTAATTGATAGTGCACCAGGACACTGAGAATATGTCACTCCTCCTCATCCTCTCAACCCTACCTGCAACCTCTGGCATTGTTGATCACACAATACTTCTCCAAAGTCTCTCCTCTGTTGACCAACTTAATGGGACTTGCCTTGCTTGGTTCCACTCTTGCCAAGCCAGAACATCATCAGTTAATGCCCTTGCATTGTTACCTCTGGAATTCCCCAAGGGTCTAATCTTGGCCCCCTCCTCTCGCACATTGACATGCTGTCCCTTGGTAATGTTAATTGATGACATGGCATCAGGTTCCAAATGATGACACCAAGTTCTAATTCTCCAACGCCCATCAGACTCTTCTGCCATCTCTGTTGTCAGACAGCTTGACTGACCTCCTTCCTTGAGCTGCAATTTCCACCAGTTAATCATTGTGATGACCAAAAATATTTGTTAAATAATCAATAATAAGCTGAAGACAATCTAAAATTCAAGCATCATTTGTTCTGCAGCTTGTGGACTTCAGCTGGAACAGCTATGCTGATGGGAAGTTCAAATTTTATGATCATTACTTGCCTCAACTTATCCAATCAAGAAAAGATCCAGCAGTGGCAGAGTTCTTTAAACTTATTGCAATATGTCACACTGTAATGGTGGAAGATAATAATGGTAAGTTAAGAACAGGGGCATGCCCCATGTTGAACAGTGTTATGAAGTTAAGTTTTGGTACAAATACTTGGAAATGTGTGAGCTACTGAGGGAACAAGCACTGATAGTACCTTTTGATTGCTGTGCCTGATCTTTTCATAAAGAATCCTTTCTTTTCTAGGTTTAACTAATTGTAGCTATTCCTGTTTCATTGTTTTATTGCCATGTTTATGCTGTTGAAAGAAAGATATAACTGGAATTTCACAGTCCAGACTGCCATTAGGGAAGCCATGATTCCATGCTAGCAGGAATAGCTAGCAGAGAGTCGGTCGGAGATGGAGTTAAAATATTGTCAGCCCAATGCTTTGACCCATGGTACCGGAATGTGGCATCCTGCTTGTGGTGGGGGTGATCAGATCACACATTGACCCCTATCGAGCCTCCTTTTCTGTTTACCGTTCCAAAGTGCTTCACATAAAATATATTGCTTTGAAATGCAGTGGATGTGCAAGGTGCAGCATTTTTTAAACAGAAAGAAAGATCTGACCAATAGCCATGACTAATTAAGATGTTGCTTGAGCGAGGAATGTTGGCCAGAACAAGAGGGAAAGGGTTCCTTGCTCTTTCAGTAGTACCGCAGGATCTTAAACATCCACTTCAAGCACCAGAACAGGCAAGTTGGGGCCTTAAGTTTCACGTATCATTCAATAGATGCATGCATGCCAATTGCAAAACTTAGAAAAGCTGGCAAACAATTTCAAAGTAGTGGATAATCTGTACAAATGAAACTACCTTGAATAATAATGTGTGACCGAGGCAATTGCTTCAAGGCAACTGAATGAGGTCAATTTTATTAATTTGACTTTCAGTATTTGTGTTAGTATTTTAGGGTCACATTCAACAATTCAGTTAGCTATCTGTGAAAACCGATACCTAGTGACCTCACTTCTGACATATGGAAAGAAGTAGGCATAATGGAAGTGCAGTGGGCTATGTGCTTGTCATGAGTTTATCAGCAAAATTCTATCAATGGGCTGGAGGGAACCTGAAGACAAGTACATTTTTGCATCAGGGACTTTAGATATTTCTCAAGGCACTGCAAACTCTGACGGTACCAAATGTATTTCCTGGTACGGTTACAGCCCCCTGAAGTGTCTGATTATTTTTTTTCTTGTTTTTTGATTACTTAAAGCATTTTCCAGCAATTTGGTGTTTGCTGTAATTCTGCTACTACATTTTGGGACTAAAGTGATGGGGAGTAGATCATACTAGATTCCCCCAGTGAGCCTGCCAACAACAAAATATCATTTTTGAAAAGGGGCATATTTCATTTGGTTCATTTAGTTCCTCATCCACCTTTACACAAATTTTGCAACTGGATGACGGATCTCCAGACACAATTGAAGATTTGACCTTATAATTCCTAGCTGCCAGCTTCTCATTCGGGAATTATGCAGCACTAGGTTAAAAGCCTTATGAAAATTAATAAATCAACCTCAATGGGGTTCTGAAGATATATTTGTTCTGTGATGTCTCTTAAATTCCTACCTGTTCGTCACAGGATAAAAAAGCATCCTAGGCCTCCAAAGCATCTAATGCATATTCCATAGTAACCAGCAAAACCATGTTGGGAGCTGTTAATACCAGTCGTAACTTCACATTTGTACACAAGCAAATTTAACATAATTCTGGAGTGACTTAGTGGGAAGTCTCAGAGGAAGTACCTCATCTCAGAAAAAGGTGTCACTTATCATGGCTTTCTGATATTAGAAAGCAGGAGAAGTGGACTAGTTACAGAATAATGTTTACTTTTGTAAAATTTATTCCATTTTTAAAATATAAATATAAATTTTTGATCTGAAAACAATAATGCATTTTCTTTAGGCTTCCTCAACACAGTCTAAAATGTTAAAAGGTGTTCAATTCTATCAGGTTGGTGGGTAGAAATACCTCATGGAAGATGAGTTGTCCATCACAGGGAAGAAATTTAGCACTGGGATCTATCTTGATTCAGTCTCCTGTCGGTTATTGGGGCAGTGATGATAACTTTGACAAACCTTGGCTTTCATGGATCTTCATCGGTGAATTGGGAGGGGAATTGATTTTTTTTTTAAACTTGGTGTTGCAAACTTTGTACTGCAGTTGGACCACATTGTCTTTTGCATCTGTGAACAGGGCAAATTGTATATCAAGCAGCCTCTCCAGATGAAGGGGCCCTCGTTACTGCAGCCAGGAATTTGGGGTTTGTCCTTCTTTCACGTACGCAAAATGCCATTACAATAAGTGAACTTGACATAAAAAGGACGTACCAAGTGCTCGCTATGTTGGACTTCGACAGCAACAGAAAACGCATGTCCATCATTGGTAAGTTTAAAAAAAAATTGTCACTTTCAAGGTATAGAACATAGAACAGTACAGCACAGTACAGGCCCTTCGGCCCACGATGTTGTGCCGAACCTTTAACCTACTCTAAGAACAAATTACCTACATACCTTTCATTCTACTATCATCCATGTACCTATCCAAGAGTCGCTTAAATGTCCCTAATGTATCTGCTTCTACTACCACTGCTGGCAGTGCGTTCCACGCACCCACCACTCTCTGTGTAAAGAACCTACCTTTGACATCTCCCTGAAACCTTCCTCCAATCACCTTAAAATTATGCCCCCTGGTGATAGCCCTTTCCACCCTGGGAAAAAGTTTCTGACTATCCACTCTATCTATGCCTCTCATCATCTTGTACCCCTCTATCAAGTCACCTCTCATCCTTCTTCGTTCCAATGAGAAAAGCCCTAGCACCCTCAACCTTTCTTCGTAAGACATGCCCTCCAGTCCAGGCAGCATCCTGGTAAATCTCCTCTGCACCCTCTCTAAAGCTTCCACATCCTTCCTATAATGAGGCGACCAGAACTGAACACAATATTCCAAATGTGGTCTAACCAGGGCTTTATAGAGCTGCAGCATAACCTCGCGGCTCTTAAACTCAATCCCTCTGTTAATGAAAGCCAACACACCATATGTCTTCTTAACAACCCTATCAACTTGGGTGGCATTTTTGAGAGATCTATGGACATGGACCCCAAGATCCCTTTGTTCCTCCACACTACCAAGAATCCTGTCTTTAAGCCTGTATTCTGCATTCAAATTCGACCTTCCAAAATGAATCACTTCACACTTTTCCAGGTTGAACTCCATCTGCCACTTGTCAGCCCAGCTCTGCATCCTGTCAATGTCCCGTTGCAACCTACAACAGCCTTCCACTCCAGCAACCTTCGTGTCATCGGCAAACTTGCTAACCCAGCCTTCCACTTCCTCATCCAAGTCATTTATAAAAATCACAAATAGCAGAGGTCCCAGAACAGATCTCTGCGGAATACCACTGGTCACCGAGCTCCAGGCTGACTAAGAAGGCTGATGAACAGACTACATAAGTAATTTGAAAACTCTGTTCAGCAAAAAACTCTGCTTCAAATTCCATATTCTATCTATTACCAAAACATAGCTTCTATCTCAGCAGCATTACCCACCTTTGCCTGTACCTTACACTACCACCGCTAAAATCCTTATCTATGCCTGCCATTTCTAAACTTGACTTCTTAACACCTTTTTGCCAGCCTCGACAATCCATAAACTAAAATTGTTCAGAATTCCACTGCCAGCATCCTGTGCTAAACTGAGCCTAGTTTATCCATTCTCCTATCTTCATGAATCTTAATTAGCTTCCGGTCCCCAATAGATTGAATTTAAAACTCTTGTAACAGCTACAAATCCCTCCATGGCCTCACTCTATCATAACTCTGCATTATATTCCAGTCAGAATTCCCCTTCAGTACTGATTCTGGCCTCCTGTGCATTTAACTCTGCTCCAATGCAAGTGGTAGAGGCTTCAGCCACCTCTGCACTACTCTCTGAAAGTCCCTTCCCACCCACTGTCTACCTCCCTCCTGGCCTTTTAAAGGCCTTCTCAAAACAGATGTCTTCAACCAAGCTTTTACTATCATCATCTAACTATTTTACAAAGATTTGAGATCCACACCTTTTCTCTCAATGTTTGGGCTATTATTCTACACTGAAAGTGATGCACTTCTAACAGTTTGGTACATCCTGAAGTTGTGAAAGGCATTATATAAATTGTTATTTTCTTTTTCTTTCTGCTGTCTATAAATGCAAGACGCGCAAGAGCAACTAGCGAGAGCCTGAGGTATTGTAACATAGAGCGGCGCAGTGGTTAGCACCGCAGCCTCACAGCTCCAGAGATCCGGGATCGCATCTGGGTACTGCCTGTGCGGAGTTTGCAAGTTCTCCCTGTGACCGCGTGGGTTTTCGCCGGGTGCTCCGGTTTCCTCCCACAGCCAAAGACTTACAGGTGATAGGTAAATTGCCTGTTGTAAATTGCCCCTAGTGTAGGTAGGTGGTAGGGAATATGGGAATACTGTAGGGTCAGTATAAATGGGTGGTTGCTGGGTCGGCACAGACTCGGGCCGAAGGGCCTGTTTCAGTGCTGTATCTCTAACTAAACTAAACATAAAAATCGACTTAAAAGCACATCTTCATTACTGTAGGTATGACTGCGTCAGGAGTGCTATCTATTTTGCCCTAATTTTTTAAAATATTAATTGACCTCCCATGGCATTGGTCATAGGTGCTGGCTAAAAGTTACGCCAGAATAGAATCTAAGAATCGTTACAGCATAGAAGGAGGCCTTTTGGTCCATTGTGTCCATGCCTGCTCTCTGCAAGAGTAACTTAGCTATACAACTCCCCAGCCCTTTCCCTGTAGCACTGAAATTTTTTTTCCCTTCAGGTTCTTATCCAATTTCCTTTTGAAAACCACTATTGAATCTGCCTCAACCACACACTCAGGCTGTGCATTCCAGATCCTAACGACGTGCTGCATTTATTTAAAAAAAAAAGCTTTTCCTCATGCCACCAATGTTTTTTTGCCATTCACCTAAAATCTTTGTCCTCTGGTTCTCGACCCTTCCATCCATGGAAACAGTTTCTCTCTCTCTACTCTGTCTAGACCCCTCATGATTTGGAACACCTTTATCAAATCTTGTCTTGATTTTCTCTCCTCTAAGGAGGACAACACTCGCTTCTCCAATCTATCCTCTTAGCTGAAGACCCTCATTCCCGGAACCATTCTTGTAAATTTTTTCTGCACCTGCTGTAAAGCCTCCACATGCTTCCTAAACTGTGGTGTGCAGAATTGGAGACAATAGCCTGATTGAGGCCGGACCAGTGTTTTATAAAGGTTCATCATAACTTCCTTTCTTTTGTACTCTATACTTCTATTTATAAAGCCTAGGATCCTGTATGCCTTGTCAATCACTTTTTCAAACTGCCCTGCCGCCTTCAACCATTTGTGCAGATAAACTCTCAGGTCTCTTTGTCCCTGTTTCCCCTTTTAGAATTGCACCTTTTATTTTCTATTGCTTTTTCCTTGTTCTTCCTCCCAAAATGTATCACTTCACACTTATTTATTAAATTTCATTTGCCCACGCATCTGCCCATTCCACCAGCCTGTCAATGTCCTCCTGAAGTCAATACCTAAACCGTTCGCTTCCAAGTTCTGTCATCTGCAAATTTTGAATTTGCGCCCTCTGCATCCAAGTATGTCATTAATATGTATCGTGAAAAGTAGCAGTCATGGTACTGAATCCTGGGGAACACAAATATATATCTGCCACCAGTCTGAAAAGCAACTGTTCACCATTACTCTGTTTCCTGGCACTCTGCCAACTTTGTACCATGCTGCCGTTGTCCCTTTTTTTCCCCCATGGACTTCAACTTTGCTGTGGCACTTTACCAAACAATTTTGGGAAGTCCATGTACACCAAATCAACCACATTACCCTCATTAACCCTCTTCGCAAAAAAAAAAATCAAGCTAGTTGATTAACCACGATTTGCCTTTAACAAATCTGCACTGGATTTCTTTAATTAATCCACCCATGCCCAAGTGACTGGTAATTTTGACCAGGATTATCATCTCTAAAAGCTAATATCTCCTCTTTATCAATATTGGAGATTAGTTGGGCAAGTAGGAGTCTAGACTGAGCAGTGGCTTCTGGGGTGTTGCGGGGAGATGGATGGGAAATGGAGCATTTAGGCAGAAACCTCCACGATGGTTAGGGGTGAAGCACCTGTAGGGCAGAGTTAGATTGCAATGGGAAAAGCAGCAGTAGATGGAACCAAGTTAAGCTGGTGGAAAACGGCCAGCAAAAAGATGCATCTGTACGCAAGAGAGAAAATCAAAAATTGGATATTTAGTGCCTACTTCAGATAGGAAACGCAAATAAGCCAAAGGTATATCTGTTCATGTTGAAAAGTTGGTGAATTATGTTCAACTGCTTGATTAACAGCACTATGACTTAAATGCTTTAAGTTTTTGTTTTGCTTAAAGGGGAGTTACAAACTGTTGCCATTATTTTGATATATTTGCAGTGAGAGAGCCAGAGGGTAATATTAAACTCTACTGCAAAGGTGCTGATATGGTGATATATGAGAGGTTACATCCCAACAGCCCAAATCGTGATTCGACTGAAGAAGCTTTAATGGTGAGGAAGAGACTTAAGTTATTTACAAATATTTTCTTTTTGTTGCATGTATTTCTAATCTGTTGATCACGGATATAGCCCTGATTTTTTTCCTCCTATCAATTGTTAATCACCTTGAAGTTCCGAGGCTGCCTAATGAATTTAGAAACAATGGTGATTTTATTTTTATTGTGGTTTAGGATTATTTTGATTATTTCTGCATTGAAGGATTTGAATATAATGTATTTTGCAGCATTACTTTTGGTTTGTAAGTCCACTCTGGTTTAATATCCAACTTGTAGTCGCATGCTGGAGCTGTTGAGATAAAAAGGGGATGACTATGCTAATTACTTCACCCAACAGGGTAATGAACAGCCACTGAGCCTGTTGCTAATGAGAAAATGGACCATGGAGGATTCCATATCTCACTTCCAGTAGACATTCCCACCTGAACTTTGGGAGAACTAACGTCATTTCTGGAGGGCACTGTTCAGACATTGCCATCCCTTCATGGGGGTGGAGTTGTGAATTGGCAGCTCTGTTGACTGATTCCTCCCCTAGTCAAGGGAAGTCATAGACTCAATACAGCACAGAGGAGGCCATTCAGACCTTCGAGTTCATGCTCGGTCTCTGCAGAGCAATTCAGTCAGTCCCATTTCCCCGGTTCTATCCCCATAGTCCTGCAAGTTCATTTCTCTCTAGTGTCTATCCAATTTCCTCTTGAAATCATTGGGCTTGGGCTAATAAGTGGCAAGTAATATTTGTGCCACACAAGTGTCAGGCACCTTCTCAAACAAAAGAGTATCTAACCATCTCCCCTTGATGTTCAATGGCATTACCATCGCTGAATCTCCCACTATCAACATCTTGGGAGTCACCATTGACCAGAAACTGAACTGGGCCAGCCATTTAAATGCTGTAGCTACAAGAGCAGGTCAGAGGCTGGGAATTCTGTGGCAAGTAACTCACCTCCTGTCTCCCCAAAGCCTGTCCACCATCTGCAAGGCACAAGTGAGGAGGGTGACGGAATACTCTCCACTTGCTTGGATGGGTGCAGCTCCAACAACACTCAAGAAGCTTGACACCATCCAAGACAAAGCAGTCGGCTTGATTGCACCCCATCCACCATTCACTGCCTCCACCACCAACGCATAGTGGCAGCAGTGTGTTCCATTTACAAGATGCACTGCAGCAACTCACCAAGGCTCCTTTGACAGCACCTTCCAAGCCCGCGACCTCTACCATCTAGTAGGACAAGGGCAGCATTTGCACGGGAACACCACCACCTGCAAGTTCTCCAAGTCACACACCATCCTGACTTGGAACTATGTCGCTGTTCCTTCACTTCCACTGGGTCAAAATCCTGGAACTCCCTTCCTAGCAGCACTGTGGGTATAGTTACACCCCAAAGACTGCAGTGGTTCAAGAAGGCGGCTTTTCACCTTCTCTAAGGCAATTAGGGGCGGGCAATAAAGGCTGGCCGGACCAGTGATGCTCACATCCCATGAAAGAATTTTAAAAAAACTTCCTCTTGAAGACACTGATTCTGCTTTCACCACCTTTGTGGCCAGCGAGTTCCATCACCTTCTCGAGGGCAATTAGAGATGGGCAATAAATGCTGGCCGAGCCAGCAACGCCTACATCCCATGAACAAATAAAACCCTCGACTGCACTACTCTCTCACTATGTCCTGCCACCTTCAAAGATCAATGCTCTGTCCCTGCACACTCTTTAGAACTTTGCCATTTAGTCTATAATGCCTCTCCCTATGCCTTCTGCCAAGATGCAAAACCTCACACTTCTCTGTATTAAATTCAATCTGCCACTTGTCAGCCCATTCTGCTACCTATCTATTTCCTCTTGCAGTCAATTGGTATCATCCTCACAGTTTGCCACACCTCCAAGTTTGGCATCATCATCAAATTTTGAAATGTTACTGTATTCCAATATCCAGGTCATTTATATATATATATATCAAAAAATAACAGTGGTCTTGGCACTGACCCTTGGAACACCACTGTCTACCATTCTCCAGACTGAAAAACAAGCATTTACCATGACTAGCTGTTTTTTATCCAGAAGCCAATTTTTTTTTTATCCGAGCTGACACTGACCCACCTATTCCATGAGCCTCAATTTCATTAACTAGCATTTTTATGTGGTACTTTAACAAACGCTTTCTTAAAGTCCATGTAGACAGCATTCCCTTCATTGACCTTCACTGATACTGTATCAAAAAATACAATTAGTTTCATCAAGTATGACCTGCCTTTTACAAATCCATTATCCCTAATTAACTCAAACCTCTCCAAGTGCCTGTTGATTTTGTTTTCCCTGATTATTGTTTCTAAAACCTTACCAACCACTGATGTTAAACTGACCAGGCTGTATTTACTAGGAATGTCCTTAACCCTTTCTCTGAATAAGGGTGTCACATTTGCCACTCTCCAATCCTCTGCCACCTCTCTCCTATCTGGGCAAGATTGGAAGATTATGGCAAGCCCTTCCATGATCTCCACCCCTACTTCCTTTAGCAACCTGGGATGCAAGCCATCCAGACCAAGTGACTTATCCACTCCAAGCATAGGCAGGATGTAGTGGAAATGCTGGCTATCAGTTTTCACCCCATCCATTACCTTTACCATTGCCGCTTCTGCTGATATTTTGTCAGCATCTTCTTCCTTCGTAAATACCGATACAAAGTACTCAGTAAGTATTCTAGCTTTGCCCTGCATCTCTAAGCATATATCACACTCCTTGTCCCTAATAGAACCCACCCCAACTCCTACTACCCGCTTCTTATTTGCATGCCAGTCAAAGATTTTTGGGTTCCCTTTTATGTTAACTGCTATTCTATTTGGAGGTTGAGCTGCCCACTTTCTGTGGGAGGTCCTTGGGGGTGCTTTTGCTAACGCTGTTGGGGAGGGTTTAAACTAATATGGCAGGGGGATGGGAACCAAATGAGGAGGTCAGTGGACAGTAAGGAGGTAGTAACTAAAGCCTGTAAGGAACTAGATAATGAAGTCAGCGTGACGAAGGAGAAGAGTAGGCAGGGAGCAGATGATGAACGCAAAGGGACTGGTGGTCTGAGGTGCATTTGTTTTAATGCAAGAAGTGTAGTAGGTAAGGCAGATGAACTTAAGGCTTGGATTAGTACCTGGGAGTATGATATTGCTATTACTGAGACTTGGTTGAGGGAAGGGCACGATTGGCAACTAAATATCCCAGGATATCGATGCTTCAGGCGGGATAGAGAGGGAGGTAAAAGGGGTGGAGGAGTTGCATTACTGGTCAAAGAGGATATCACAGCTGTGCTGAAGGAGGGCACTATGGAGGACTCGAGCAGTGAGGCAATATGGGCAGAACTCAGAAATAGGAAGGGTGCGGTAACAATGTTGGGGCTGTACTACAGGCCTCCCAACAGCGAGCGTGAGATAGAGGTACAAATATGTAAACAGATTATGGAAAGATGTAGGAGCAACAGGGTGGTGGTGATAGGAGATTTTAATTTTCCCAACATTGACTGAGATTCACTTAGTGTTAGAGGTCTAGATGGAGCAGAATTTGTAAGGCGCATCCAGGAGGGTTTTCGAGAGCAGTATGTAAATAGTCCAACTCGGGAAGGGGCCATACTGGACCTGGTGTTGGGGAATGAGCCCGGCCAGGTGGTTGAAGTTTCAGTAGGGGACTACTTTGGGAATAGGGATCACAATTCCTTAAGTTTTAGAATACTCATGGACAAAGACGAGAGTGGTCCTAAAGGAAGAGTGCTAAATTGGGGGAAGGCCAACTATACCAAAATTCGGCAGGAGCTGGGGAATGTAGATTGGGAGCAGCTGTTTGAAGATAAATCCACATTTGATATGTGGGAGGCTTTTTAAGAGAGGTTGATTAGCGTGCAGGAGAGACATGTTCCTGTGAAAATGAGGGATAGAAATGGCAAGATTAGGGAACCATGGATGACAGGTGAAATTGTGAAACTAGCTAAGAGGAAAAGGGAAGCATACATAAGGTCTAGGCGGCTGAAGAAAGACGAAACTTTGGAAGAATATCAGGAATGTAAGACCAATCTGAAACGAGGAATTAAGAGGGCTAAAAGGGGTCATGAAATATCTTTAGCAAACAGGGTTAAGGAAAATCCCAAAGCCTTTTATTCATATATAAAGAGCAAGAGGGTAACTAGAGAAAGGATTGGCCCACTCAAGGACAAAGGAGGAAAATTATGCGTGGAGTCAGAGAAAATGGGTGAGATTCTAAATGAGTACTTTGCATCGGTATTCACCGAGGAGAGGGACATGACGGATGTTGAGGTTAGGGATAGATGTTTGATTACTCTAGGTCAAGTCGGCATAAGTAGGGAGGAAGTGTTGGGTATTCTAAAAGGCATTAAGGTGGACAAGTCCCCAGGTCCGGATGGGATCTATCCCAGGTTACTGAGGGAAGCGAGAGAGGAAATAGCTGGGGCCTGAACAGATATCTTTGCAGCATCCTTAAACACAGGTGAGGTCCCGGAGGACTGGAGAATTGCTAATGTTGTCCCTTTGTTGAAGAAGGGTAGCAGGGATAATCCAGGTAATTATAGACCGGTGAGCCTGACGTCAGTGGTAGGGAAGCTGCTGGAGAAGATACTGAGGGATAGGATCTATTCCCATTTGGAAGAAAATGGGCTTATCAGTGATGGGCAACATGGTTTTGTGCAGGGAAGGTCATGTCTTACCAACTTAATAGAATTCTTTGAGGAAGTGACAAAGTTGATTGATGAGGGAAGGGCTGTAGATGTCATATACACATGGACTTCAGTAAGGCGTTTGATAAGGTTCCCCATGGTAGGTTGATGGAGAAAGTGAAGTCGCATGGGGTCCAGGGTGTACTAGCTAGATGGATAAAGAACTGGCTGGGCAACAGGAGACAGAGTCGTAGTGGAAGGGAGTTTCTCAAAATGGAGACGTGTGACCAGTGGTGTTCCACAGGGATCCGTGCTGGGACCACTGTTGTTTGTGATATACATAAATGATTTGGAGGAAAGTATAGGTGGTCTGATTAGCAAGTTTGCAGACGACACTAAGATTGGTGGAGTAGCAGATAGTGAAGGGGACTGTCCGAGCATATAGCAGAATATAGATAGATTGGAGAGTTGGGCAGAGAAATGGCAGATGGAATTCAATCCGGGCAAATGCGAGGTGATACATTTTGGAAGATCCAATTCAAGAGTGAACTATACAGTAAATGGAAAAGTCCTGGGGAAAATTGATGTCCAGAGAGATTTGGGTGTTCAGGTCCATTGTTCCCTAAAGGTGGCAACGCAGGTCAATAGAGTGGTCAAGAAGGCATACGGCATGCTTCCCTTCATTGGACGGGGTATTGAGTACAAGAGTTGGCAGGTCATGTTACAGTTGGATAAGACTTTGGTTCGGCCACATTTGGAATACTGCGTGCAGTTCTGGTCGCCACATTACCAAAAGGATGTGGATGCTTTGGAGAGGGTGCAGAGGAGGTTCACCAGGATGTTGCCTGGTATGGAGGGCGCTAGCTATGAAGAGAGGTTGAGTAGATGAGGATTATTTTCATTAGAAAGATGGAGGTTGAGGGGGGACCTGATTGAGGTGTACAAAATCATGAGAGGTATGGACAGTGTGGATAGCAAGAAGCTTTTTCCCCAGAGTGGGGGATTCAATTACTAGGGGTCACGAGTTCAAAGTGAGAGGGGAAAAGTTTAGGGGGGATATGCGTGGAAAGTTCTTTACGCAGAGGGTGGTGGGTGCCTGGAATGCGTTGCCAGCGGAGGTGGTAGACGCGGGCACGATAGCGTCTCTTGAGATGTATCTAGACAGATACATAAATGGGCAGGAAGCAAAGAGATACAGACCCTTAGAAAATAGGCGACAGGTTTAGATAGAGGATCTGGATCGGCGCAGGCTTGGAGGGCCGAAGGGCCTGTTCCTATGCTGTAATTTTCTTTGTTCTTTGATAAAGAAGAGCATGGATAGCTGGTCAGGTTACAGAGAAAATGACCCGTCCAGGAAAGATGAATATTTCTCAGACTGCTGAGAAGGGTCAATGTGGCCTAGTTTTGTTGTTTATTAAGAGACACTGAAGTTTCATTACAGTGACATTTGCTATAATGTGGTCTGTACATGCACTGTAAGATTAAGTACCTTTAATGATTTGTGTGCGGTCTTGACTCAACTGAAGTGTTCATCAGTTTGCCTTCCAGAAAATGCATGTGCAAGGATTATGCTATCCCATTCATTTAGCAGAAGCTTTTCATTGTTGCATCCCTCGGGTTACGCTATTGTATGTCTAGACTTTAAGTACTGAAACCAATCTCCAGATCCTGAAGGCCTGCTTAAAGCAGAAACCACTAACAATAACTCAGGGAAATATCTGAAGCAGACCTGAAATGTTGTGTTTTCAGCCAGGCCTTTAGGTGGAGCACCTCAGTGACCCCATGATGTCAGATGGGAGCTGTATCTGGCTTGGTGGTAATGACTTATTCCTTTATCTCCCCACATCTCTGTTGAATTGTTCGCACATGAATGGTGCAGTTACACATCTGTCACCTTTTGGAGGGAAGGTAATTGAGACAGATGACCTGTTGTCTCAAGCACGCTTCCTTGTAAGTGCTTCTGCTGTTTGGGTGCGGATGAGCTAGTACGGGGCTAAAGCAGCCAATAGTCTCACTATCAGAGTATCGGTTCTTTGAGAGGGGCAAGCTGAATCCTGTCAGCTTGTGGGAATACAATAGTTTGAGATGTTCATGAACTTTCTTGCCTTTCTCTTCCACTTGAAGAAAGTAGCATTGGAGCTTAAAACAAAAGAATACTGACAGAAATTCAAGACAACTAAACTAAACATATCTGTGTTTCACAGGAATTTGCAGATGAAACACTCAGAACTTTGTGTCTATCGTACAAGGATATTAGTGAAGCAGAGTTTGCAGAGTGGGATAAAAAATTTCAAGCAGCCAGCGTTTCCACAAACGATCGTGATAAAGCAAAAAGTGAAGTCTATGAAGAAATTGAAAAGAATTTGTTGGTATGTATAGTTTTTTAATATCTTTTATATATTTGACAGCCTTTGGTCTGTCATGGGCTGACCTGTCATTCAAACTGACTTCTGTCTGTGTCTGACGTGTTTCATAATGTTATGGGAGTTCAGTTTTGCTGCCTCAAAGTCTGTTTTTAAACATTATCATTTTCATCTTGAAGTATTCAGTATCCAAAATTCACAAGTTAAAGTAGGATACAGAGGAAGAGTATTTTAGAGAATTAACCTGTAATCTTAAGTGTAATGGAGAATTTTTTGGCACTTCGCAATCATTTTGGTCTGTTTCAAGCTTTAGAAATGCTTAATTAAAGCTGTTCTGGCAGCACATATTTTAGCCTAGATTTTTCAGATCATATTGACCCTATTAATGGTGTAAATCAGGCAGCCCTGATTAAGAAGTTGAATGGAGTTCTGTTGCACTATTTTATAATTGGCAAACTTCATGACTTTGTGCAATAATGTAGATTTTTTTTTTGTGTAGTACATGCTTTCCTCAAATCTCAACAACAAGGGCAATAAACTTTTTGGGCTTCATTGCTCATTCATGTCATCAGCAGGCCGAATCTCAGTGGTAATGGTGTGCTGTCAGCCCTTGTATCTCTGAGAGTCTCTACATTCAGGAAATGAGGGATGGAAGGGGAAAAAGCTTTCTATTTGTCACCCTATGAAAACTCAACTTTCTTCTTTCATGATTTTACTTGCTTTCATGCCACTTGTTATCCTTTTTGTGTCTTGTGGGTGAACACATCCTTTGAAATAGAAATGCTTAGAATTATGTAAGTCAGTCAATTATAAGAAGGTCACTAATAAATCTCATAAGAAATTCAGGAGAACCTTCTGGACAGAATGTGGAATTAGCTCCCCCACGGAATAGTTGGGGTGACGAGCATAGATGCATTTTAGCTAGGTACATGAGGGAGAAAGGACTAGAGATGTGTATGCTGATAGGATGAGATAAAGTAAGATGGGGGAGGCTGAAGTGAAGCTTAACACAGGCATGAACTGTTTGAATCAATTGACTTGTTTCTATGTCTTACGCATTTGTATTCTAGTATCTTATGATGTAATTTCAGGGTCATTTTTTTTGTTTCCTGCTTTTCCAACATGGCATTCATGCTTGCAATCTATTCCAGCTTCTTGGAGCAACTGCTGTAGAGGATAAACTGCAGGATGGTGTTTCTGAGACCATTGAAACCCTTAAAAGGGGAGATATTAAAATCTGGGTACTAACGGGAGACAAAAAAGGTAACTATTCACTGTAATTACATTTTTATGGTGGTAACTTCAATTCCAACCAATTCCATACTTACGTTTTGGGGGAATTGAGTGAAGTGGCTTAAATGGAACGTTTTAGTTTTTGGACATGGATTCAAATTGACTCAGATTGAGCGGATACAAATATTCTCCCTCTGGTGCCTTGAAGAGCTTAATGTGATTCTTAATTTTTTTAAATTTTTGGCCAGTCTCATCCCAGTTCCGTATCAATTTGGCAATGATCAATATTAGACTTGCAATCTCATTCAGAGAGGGCACAGAATTGCTCGCGATGGAAATTAATCAACGGTGAACAGGTGCTTTTCTGAGGTGGGCTGAGGCATCTTGTCAGAATTCAGTAAGGAACGTTTTACTCAAATTTGAATCTGGCATGGAAATCCTTGATGCTGACACGAGTTAGCGGAAAGCAAACGAGACTCCAGAATGGTGTGTTGCCTCCCTGGTGCAAGGGTTAAGGATGTCTCGGAGCGGCTGCAGGACATTCTGAAAGGGGAGGGTGAGCAGCCAGAGGTCGTGGTCCATATTGATACTAATGACATAGGCAGGAAGAGAGATGAGGTCCTGCAAAGTGAATATAGGGAGTTAGGCAGAAGGTTAAAAAGCAGGGCCTGTAGGGTTGTAATCTCAGATTTACTCCCTGTGCCACGTGTGAGTGAGGGTAGGAATAGAAGGATAAGGCAAATGAATGCGTGGCTGAAGAGCTGGTGTAGGCAGGAGAGCTTCAGCTACTTAGATAATTGGGATCTCTTCTGGTGCAGAGATGACCTGTACAAGAGGGACAGGTTGCATCTGAACTGGAAGGGGACCAATATCCTTGCGGGGAGGTTTGCTCGTACTACTCTGGAGGGTTTAAACTAGCCTTGCAGGGGGGTGGGACCCAAAGTATTAGTCTCTCCAATGAGGTAGTTGAGGCAAATGTAGAGGTTAAAGCAAGCAAGTCCAGTAGGCAGGCCGGGCAGGGGTAGGACAGGGAGTGTTGAAGGTCTGGAGGCTAAACTGCATTTACTTTAATACAAGAAGCCTTACCTGTAAGGCAGATGAACTCCGAGCATGGATCGGTACATGGAATTGTGATATTATAGCTATTACGGAAACGTGGTTGAGGGATGGGCAGGACTGGCAGCTCAATGTTCCGGGGTACCGATGCTTCAGGCGTGACAGAGGTGGAGGTAAGAGAGGAGCGGGAGTTGCACTATTGATTAGGGAGGACATCACAGCAGTACTTGGAGAGGATATCCTGGGGGGAATGTCCAGTGAGGCCTTATGGGTAGAACTTAGAAATAAGAAAGGGGTGATCACTTTGATGGGATTATACTATAGGCCCCCAATTGTCAGAGGGAATTGGAGGAGCATATATGTGGGGAAATCACAGATAAGTGTAGGAATTATAGGGTTGTAATAGGTGATTTTAACTTCCCTAATATTTTATTTTATTTTATTTTATTTAGAGATACAACACTGAAACAGGCCCTTTGGCCCACCAAGTCTGTGCCAACCAACAACCACCCATTTCTACTAATCCTACATGAATCCCATATTCCCTACCACATCCCACCATTCTTCTACCACCGACCTACACTAGGGGCAATTTACAATGGCCAATTTACCTATCAACCTGCAAGTCTTTGGCTGTGGGAGGAAACCGGAGCACCCGGCGGAAACCCACGCGATCACAGGGGAAAACTTGCAAACTCTGCACAGGCAGTACTCAGAACTGAACCCAGGTCGCTGGAACTGTGAGGCTGCGGTGCTAACCACTGCACCACTGTGCCGCCCATATTGACTGGGCCTGCCTTAGTGCTAAGGGATCAGATGGGGAAGAATTAGTTAAGTGCATCCATGATAGTTTTCTAAAGCAGTATGTGGATGGCCCTGCTACAGAAGGGGCTACACTCGACCTTCTCTTAGGAAATGAGGCTGGGCAGGTGGTTGATGTGTCAGTGGTGGAGCACCTTGGGACCAGTGACCATAACTCTATTAGCTTCAAGATAGTTATGGAAAAGGATAGGACTGGTCCTCGGGTTGAAGTCCTAAATTGGGGGAAGGCTAACCTTGATGGTATCAGACAGGAACTCTCAAAAGTTGAATGGGAGAGGCTGTTTTCAGGTAAAGGGAATTCTGGCAAGTGAGAGGCTTTTAAAAGTGAGATAGGAAGAGTTCAGGGCCGGCATGTTCCTGTTAGATGGAATGGCAAGGCTGGCAAGTTTAGGGAACCTTGGTTGACGAGGGATTTTGAGGGTCTGGTCAGGACAAAGAAGGAGGCATATGTCAGGTATAGGCAGCTGGGATCGAGCGAGTCCCTCAAGGAGTATAGGGGATGTAGGACTACACTTAAGGAAATTAGGAGGGCGAAAAGGGGCCATGAGATTTCCCTGGCAGATAAGATAAAGGAGAATCCTAAAAGATTCTATAAATATGTTGAGTAAAAGGGTAGCTAGGGAGAGAGTAGGTCTCCTAAAGGATCAGTGTGGTAATCTGTGTGTGGAGCCACGGGAAATGGGCAGGTCTTAAATGAATATTTCTCGTCCGTATTTACCATGGAGAAGGTCATGGAAGCTAGTGAGTTCAAGGGAGGGAACAGCGATATCCTGGAGCATATCAACATTACAAAGGAGGAGGTGTTGGAGGTTTTGAAGCGCATTAAGGTAGATAAATCCCCAGGGCCTGACCAGGTGTATCCTCGGATGCTATGGGAAGCAAGGGAGAAGATTGCTAGGGCCCTGGCCGTGCTTTTTGTATCATCGTTAGTCATGGGTGAGGTACCAGAAGACTGGACAAAAGCTAATGTTGTGCCTTTATTTAAGAAGGGCAGCAGAAGGATGAGTCAGGGAACTACAGGCCAGTGAGCCTTACATCAATGGTGGGAAAGTTATTGGAAGGGATTCTGAGAGACAGGATTTATATGCATTTGGAAAGGCAAGGTCTGATTAGGGATAGTCAGCATGGCTTTCTGTGTGGGAAATCATGACTCACGAATTTGATTGAGTTTTTTGAGGAGGTGACCAAGAGGATTGACGAGGGCAGGGTGGTGGATATTATCTACATGGACTTTAGGAAGGCCTTTGTCAAAGTCCCGCATGGTAGGCTGGTCCGGAAGATTCGAACACATGGGATCCAGGGTGAGCTAGCAAATTGGATACAAAATTGGCTTGGTGATGCGAGGCAGAGGGTGGTAGTGGAGGGTTGTTTTTCAGATTGGAGGCCGGTGACCAGTGGTGTGCCGCAGGGATCGGTGCTCGACCCTCTGTTATTTGTCATTATATATTAATGACTTGGATGTGAATGTAGGGGGCATGATTAGTAAGTTTGCAGATGACACCAAAATTGGTGGTATAGTGGACAGTGAAGAAGGTTGTCTAAAGTTACAAGAGGATATAGATCAACTGGGAAAGTGGGCAAGGGATTGGCAAATGGAATTTAACGCAGACAAGTACGAAGTGATGCATTTTGGGAAGTTAAACCAGGGCAGGACATATACAGTGAATGGCAGGGCCCTGGGGAGTGCTGTTGAGCAGAGAGACCTTGGGGTGCAAGTACATAGTTCCCTGAAAGTGGCAACAGAGGTAGACAGGGTGGTGAAGAAGGCGTATGGCATGCTTGCCTTCATCGGCCAAGGCATTGAGTACAAGAGTTGGGATGTCATGTCACAGTTGTACATGACATTGGTTAGGCCGCATTTGGAGTACTGTGTGCAGTTCTGGTCGCCGCACTACAGGAAAGATGTGATTAAGCTAGAGAGGGTGCAAAAAAGATTCACAAGGATGTTGCCTGGTTTGGAGGGCTTGAGTTATAAAGAGAGATTGGATCGGCTGGGTCTGTTTTCCCTGGAGCAAAGGAGGCTGAGAGGGGACATGATAGAGGTATATAAAGTTATGACAGGCATAGATAGGGTAGATAGCCAGAGTCTGTTTCCCAAAGTAGGGGTGACTAAAACTAGAGGGCATAGATTTAAGGTGAGAGGGAGGAGGTTTAAAGGGGATCAGAGGGGTAAATTTTTCACACAAAGTATAGTGGGTATCTGGAATGAGCTGCCTGAGGAGGTGGTGGAGGCAGAAACAGTAGCGACACGTAAGAGGCAGCTGGACAGGTACTTGAATGAGCAAGGCATAGAGGGATATGGAATTAATGCAGGCAGGTGGGATTAGTATAGATAGGGATTATGGTCGGCATGGACGCGGTGGGCTGAAGGGCCTATTTCTATGCTGTACGACTCTGACTCTATGAAATAGAACACGATCCGTTCCCCAGTATTAACGTTCCTCATCTGAGTGAGCAGAAAGTTGGCTAAAATATATGTTTCACCAAAAAAAATCCAGCATTTCTACAAACCAGTTCAAATTCATCAGAATTCCATAAATCTTATTTAAGCAAGTGTTTGAGATATAATTTTCGTTCCAGCTGGGGCAGTGAAGTTTCAAATATTTTCCTAAGTAAAACAATGGCCCTTGCGAATTTGGAGTGATAATCTGTACATAGCTACACCACCTCCAAGCGCTTATCCATTGTCTCTCGAGATAAGGTGGCCAAAGAAGGTACAAGCAGACATGCAAAGGGGTGTGTTATTGCCAGACTAGCACAGGGCCAGCATAATCACTGGATCTGCCAGCCCGCAGTTGCTGGTATCATATTATTACCAAGATTCAGCCGTGCCCTCAGTCAATAGTATAGACCCTGAATACGTGCCAGACGAAACTTTTCACACTGCACCAAAGATGGCCTAACAGAAGAAGCTTCTGGTTTATTATGGAAGGGTCCTAAACTCTGGTAAACATATAATACTGTGATGTAGTTGTAGGAATAGCAGTAGGCCTTTCAGCCCCTCACATTGATTCTTTTTTTGTATTACAAGAATGTCAGTGCATGATGTGTGTGATGTAAATAACCTCCAGCTTTTCTGCTTTTTTTTCGCAAACTGGCAAAGACATCGCCTCAGGAGGCTAAATTTTAGGAATTTCACAGGAAGGGGCAGCTTCGATGGGCTGAATGGCCTACTCCTGCTCCTATGTTTCTAAAACAAAGTATGACCCCAAGCCACATAAGGTGATAAGGTTAGATGACCAAAAGCTTGGTCACAGGTTGGTTCTTAAAGGAAGAAAGTGAGATAGAGAAGTGTTGGGAAGGTATTCCACAGCTTAGGGCCAAGACAACTGAAGGCGTGGCCTCCAATGGCAGAACAATAAAAATTGGGGATGCTCAAGAGGCTAGAATTAGAGGAGCACAGATATCTGAGGGTTGTGGAGCTGGAGGCTTATAGCTGTAGGGGTGAGGCCATGGAGGGATTTGAAAACTAGAATGAAAATGTTAAAATCAAGACGTTGTTTGACTGGGAGCCAATGTAAATTAGTGAGAATAAGGGTGTCAGGGGACCGGGACTTGGCACAAGTTAAGACACGGGCAGCAGAGTTTTGGATAATTTCAAGTTACGGAGGGTAGAATATGGGAGACCAGCCAAGAGTGTGTTGGAATAGTCAAGTCTAGAGGTAATGAATGCATGAATGAGGATTGCGGCAGCAGATGAGATGAAACTGGAGTAAAGTCGGCTGATGTTATAAAAGTGGAAATGAGTGGCCTTCGTGAGGGCACTAGGATGAGGTCAGCAGCTTATCTTGGGGTCAAATGTGACACCAAGGTTGCAAACAAACTGGCTTAATCTCAGACTGTTGCCAGGGTGAAGGATGGAGTCAGTAGCTAGAGAATGGAGTTTGGAGCATGGACTGAAAACAATAGCTTCAGTCTTCCTAATATTTAATTGAAGGAAATTTCTGCTCATCCAGTGCTGGATCACAGATAAGCAGTCTGGTAATTTTGCAACAGTGGAGGAGTTGAGAGGTAGTGGTAAGTTTGATCTGGATGTCGTCAGTGTACACGGGAAAACTAACACAGTGCTTGTGGAGTTGAATCAAAAGATCAGCCACCATTGTTCTGAATGGTGGAGCAGGCTGGATGGGCCATGTGGTCTACTCCTGCTCTGAATTTTTTGTTTTCTTGTGTTCAGATGATGTAGATGAAAAATAGGAGGAGGCCAAGGATATAATCTTGGGGGACACCAGAGGTAACGGTGCGGGAGCAGGAAGAGAAGCCATTGCAGGTGATTTTCTGGCTATGATTAGATAGTTGAGAATGGAACCAGGTGAGAGCAGTCCCCGATAGGTGGGTGATAGTGGAGAGGTGTTGGAGGAGGATGGTGCGGTCAACCATGTCAAAGGTTGCAGACAGGTTGAGAAGGACAAGGGGGAAAAGTTTATCTTTGTCACAATTTTATAGGGTGTCATTTGTGACTTTGATAACTGTTTCAGTACTGTGGTGGGGCAGAAACCTGAATGGAGGGATTCAAATATGGAGTTCCAGGAAAGATAGGAATGGATTTGGGAGGTGGCAACACGTTCCAGGATTTTGAAGAGGAAAGGGAGGTTGGAGATGGGATGGTAGTGTTATGGCCAGGTGAGGCAGGGGTCTAAGGCTGCCCTATCAGCTTTTTCCTGGTTTGGCCGTAACAGGGTTTAATTTTTAAAACATCGTGTTTTAGCTTCCCTCTGTGAATCCTTGCTCACGGCTCTCTAATTGTAAAGGCAAAGAAATCAAGCAGACAAGATTTCTCAGATTTAAACAAGAAAGGTGTAAGTTTATAAACCTTAAAACTCTAATTCAGTTAACTACTAAAAATATGTGACGTGACCACGCTTGCATGCATACATGATAAACACCCATTAAATTTCCTTCTCAGTCCTTGCGATGTTCATTTCACCATCTATCAGTCTAATAGGTTAAGAAGTTATGCAGATACCTTTTCTGTTCACTCAGGTCCCAGATGTTCTGCACACAAATAGAGACAGAAGAGGAGAAAGGAAGGGAAAGGTTTGAAGTAATAGCTGGAGTTCAGTTACTGGTTTTGAGTTGGATGTAAAGTGTTTGATTGAAGTTAAGTCTTGCAGTTCTTGTTGGGTCCCAGTGCACACTTTCAAACCTGTTTAGCTGGTTTTCTGCCATGAGGCTTAAGTTACTTCTGTGGGTCCCTGGAACTTCTCGAGAGAGAGAGAGAGACGGGAAGAAACCTTCCTTCTTTTTTGTCTTCAAATTGCAGTCTGCCCCTTTCTTTGTGGCACAGTTCAAACAACCCCCAGATTGCCAGCAGGTTAATCATGTGACTAGCTCCTTATTTAGAGCAGCCTCACCTGTGAGATGTTGTGGATTCCTTCAAGCTTAGCAGACACTCTCAGTGGGGTGGGGTGGAATGCTGGCTCTTATACATTCAATGTCTCTTAATCAAAATCCATCTGGCGAATTGAATCCTGAAAGGTTGGCAATTCTCATCTTTGTCAAGCCATTTCCTGGTTTGTCCCTGGCATCACTGTTTTCCAACTCACACGTAGTGAGTGCTTCATGATGAGATCAAGGGTTGGTTTTTTGGGATGAGGGTTGATAGCAGATTTAAAGGTGCGAGGGCGTACAGCTGAAGATAGAGGACTGCTTAGGATATTGGCCAACATGGGGAGCAGGAGGGGAGGTTGGGTGGTCAGTTCAATTGGAATAGGGTCACGATCAGCAGACATCTCCAGTTTACCCTCTAGCCCACTCGGAGTGGCAAACTCCATGATGGTGCTTTTAGATGGAAGATGTGAGTGATGGCGCATCCTTAGCGGGGAGACGTGATGTGGAGTAGGTGGCAGCCTGGGGGTGAGGAGGTTGTCTTCCTCCAAGATAATGTCTTCGGGTTCTTGCTACTGAGAGGAAAGAAAAGGGACCAGAGTTACTGGCAACTCAAACTCCCATGAATGGTGTACTTGTCATGGTAGACAGTTGGTTGCCTTAGAATACCAAACTATTAAACCAGGAAAATTATTGTACCATTTTATTAGCTAAAGACAAAATTGAATTCAAAAAAAGTCTTAGTAGGCTCAGCACTTGACCCTCGACTCGACATGTGTACACAATGTAGAATACGAATCAATAAATGGAAGCAGGAATCTGAGAAGTAACCTTAAGTGCCATTGTAAACCATGTGGAAAAGTAAATTGAGAACTACTTCAAATTAAATTCAGAAGGAGACAATTAATTGAAGGTTCATTTGGGAAGCTCTTCACAAAGTGATTAGCACATGGAATGAACTCCCAGACAGAATAGTGGAGGCAAAAGTCATGAAATCATTTCAGAACCAATTAGAAGCTGCAATTATTAGAAACTGTAACGGACAGTCTTTCGTGTTCTATATCGGTGAAAGAAGGTGGGAGAATGGTCTTCTGGATTTGTAATGATTTGTAATAACTTTGTAAAGGATAATGAATTACAATAACTGGTCCATCAAGCCATGAACATCATGCCAATTTCTGGGATTTGTGCAGTGGGATGAACGTTCCTTTCACCTCTGGACCTTGGGTTGAATGCAACACTGACTGAAAGCGTCAAAGTCTCCATTTTACTATAAAAGCAAAATACTGCGGATGCTGGAAATCTGAAATAAAAACAAGAAATGCTGGAACCACTCTGCAGGTCTGGCAGCTGAGAAGCAGAGTTAATGTTTCGGGTCAGTGACCCTTCGGAACTAGCAAATATTAGAAATGTCAAAGGTTATAAGCAATTGAGGCGGGGGTGGAGCAAGAGATAGCAAAGGAGAAGGTGTATATTGGACAAGGTCACATAGCTGACCAAAAGGTCATGGAGCAAAGGCAAACAATATGTTAATGGTGTGTTGAAAGACAAAGCATTAGTACAGATAGGGTGTTAACGGGTGTTAAAGTCTCCATTTTGTCTGCTGGCTGCTCTTGGGCTCTTAATGAAAAGTGTTTGGACAGTTTTAGCCTGGTATACAGGACAGAATTGTCCATAATGCAGTGTGCAGTTGTAAATCTGGCTCGGCAAGGCTGAAAAGACAGCTAATGTGACAACCTTGGCCAGTAATTTAATGGGGCTTTAGTGCTTCTCCAATTACGGGATTTAAAAAATGTACCTATTGAGGGCAGGACTAAGGAATGGTTACTCTGCCTTTCGCCTGCATTAAACTTGAACCTGAATTGCTTGCAAGAAACAACAGGTAGCAAAATCAGAATTGTTCCATTTTGCATCAGTTGCATCCTTCTCCTTGTGCATAACAAAAAAATCAAAACTTCTTTGAATGTTCTTGTTTATATAAATTTGTGCTCTAATAGGTGTTTTTTTTCTTCAACTAGAAACTGCTGAAAACATTGGTTTTTCCTGTCAGTTACTAACTGATGAAATGACTATTTATGGTGGAGAGGACATTAAGTGAGTATTTTTTTTAAATCTTTATAACAGAAAGAAATGCATTTCTATCGTATCTTTCATGACTTCGATCCTCAAAGTGCTTTGCAGCCAATGAATTACATTAGACATGTAGTCACAGTTATAATGTAGAAAACACAGCAACAAATTTGCACACAGCAAGGTCCCACAAAAGATAATGAGATGAATAACTATATCTATTTTTTTTAAATGTTGCTTGAACAAATATTAGCCTTGATATTCTTCTAATGAAGCCTTCGCAATTTTATATCCACCCTAGAAAGCAGAAGAGGCCTTAATTTTATACCTTTTTTCTTTTTTTTAAAAAAAATAGGCCTTTCCACCAGTGCAGCACTCCTTTAGTGCCATACTGAGGTTTAGATTATTTGTTCAGTTGTTGGAATGGGGCTTGAACCCATTACCTAATTTAGAGGTCAAAGGTCTGGCACCTTAGTTTCTATGTAATGAAGGTATAGAATATATTATTCCTATACCTTGTTATATTGAAAGCAAGAGAATCTGAACCTAGTTGCCATTTTATATGTAACTTAAAAACAGTTCTCTTCCATTGTAAGTTACTATGCAGAATGCATTACAAATTTTAGGTTTCTCAACGATTTGCAGCTTTACGTTAGAAATTGAAATTTAATTCTTTTTTAAAATAAGATAGATGGGCAGCCCAGCATCTGTGGCCAAATCTACTGTAATGTGTAATTTCATCCATTGGATGAAGATTTACATCAATTTAGTGGCAGATAGCCAGTACATTTTTGACTTCATGGGTTGTGAGCATCGCTGGCAAGGCGAGCATTTATTGCCCATCGCGAGTTGCACCTTGAGCAGGCGATGGTGAGCTGTCGCCTTGTATCGCTGCAGTCCATCTAGTGTAGGAATACCCACAGCGCTGTTGGAGATGGAGTTCCAGGTTTTTGTCCCAGCGACAGTGAAGGAACAGCGATATAGTTCCAAGTCAGGATGGTTTGTGGCTTGAAAGGGAACTTTCAGGTGGTGGTGTTCCCATGTATCGCTACCCTTGTCCTTTTAGATGGTGCAGGTTGCAAGTTTCGAAGGTGCTGTTGAAGGAAGCTTGGCAAGTTGCTGCAGTGCATCTTGTAGATGGTACACACTGTTGCCACAGTGTGCAGGTGATGGCACAAGTGAATGGTTCGTTGAGGTGCCAATCAAATGGCTGCTTTGCCCTGGATGGCATCAAGCTTCTTGGGTGTTGGAGCTACACTTATCCAGGCCAGTGGAGAGTATTCCATCATACTCCTCACTTGTGCCTTGTCGATGGTGGACAGGCTTTGGCAGGTCAGGAGATGAGTTACTAGCCACAGAATTCCCAGGCTCTGACCTGCTCTTGTAGCCACAGTATTTATGTGGCTGGTTCAGTTAAGTTTTTGGTCAATGGTGACCTTCAGGATGTTGATGGTGGGCAATTCAGCAATGCAAATGCTGTTGAATGTCTAGGGGAGATGGCTCAATTCTCTTTTGTTGGAGATGGTCATTTCCTGGCACTTATGTTGTTACTTGCCATTTACCAGCCCAAGGAGGAGTTGTGAATGGTGCTGAACACTGTGCAGTCATCAGTGAACATCGAACCCACCCCCTCACCATATGTTGGAGGGTAGGCTGAAGATGGTTAGGCCTTGGATGCCATCCTGTGGAACTCCTGCAGCAATGTCCTGGGACTGAGATGATTGGCCTCCAACAACCACAACCATTTTTCTTTGTACTAGGTGTGACTCCAACCAGAGTTTTCCCATGATTAACATTGATTTCAATTTTGCCACACTGTCAAACGCTGCCTTGATGTCGAAGGCAGTCATTCCACCTCACCTCACCTCTGGGATTTCCAGCAGTAGACCTGAATTCTTCAGTTGGGATCAAATAAATAATTATTGGGCTAAATTTGAGTTGCAAAACAATGCATCATTTTATTCATTTCAATATATTTCCATTGCTTTTTAAAAAGGGAAAATTAGGCTGTTCTAAATAGTTTGCAAATTCATTTTGATCCAGAATCCATCAGTTTACACTAATCTTGTGGACAGGCTTCTCTATTATGCTATTTCCTATTTGTTCATATTGAAATGCATTTCTGATATAAATATGTAAAATTGCACATCTTTGGTCTGCCCAAACATTTTCTTGGGTTTAGTGTTATTGATCCCTCATGTAAGTGGATTTTGTGTTCCTTAACGTTACAGGTGAATTCCTGACAGTAATATTTAGTTATACAATAGTGTGACTCAGTCGTAATTTTATGTGAACTGGTTTCCATAAACTTGTATGTGCCATTTGCACAACTGCAATCTTCCAAGATATGAATGATTAAATTGCTTTATTTTACAGTCAAAATGTTCCAGGGAAATTGTTAAATAAAATGTAACCTAGCTGAATTTCATCCCTCCCTGTCATAAACTATGCTCCTCTGCTCTCATGCCAACATTTCCGTCTTTGGTCTGCTCCAGTGTTCCAGTGAACATCGACGCAAGAGCGAGGAGCAGAACCTGATCTTTCGATTAGGCACTCTACAGCCTTGCGGACTGAACATTGAGTTCAAGAACTTCAGAGCATGACTGGCCTTTTAAAAAAAATTTTATATTTTAATTTAATTTAGTTTTTTTTTAACCATGTTCCTATTTTTCAAGTAGACAGTGCTGCTCATTATTCCACTATGAACTTTCTCTCTCTCTGGACTAATGCTTTGTCTTTCACCACAAGCATTGACACACTGCTCATGTCCCAGGACAGCTTTGTTATTTAATCTCTCCTGCCCTCTGCCCGATCACACACCTCCCCTTTTGTTCTCTTTCCCCACCACTACCACACCACCCCCCCTCCCCCCACTTGCTTAAAACCTAATTCTTTTCTAACCTTTGCCGGTTCTGATGAAAGGTCACAGACCTGAAACGTTAACTCTGCTTCTCTCTCCACATATGCTGCCTGACCTGCTGAGTATTTCCAGCATTTTCTGTTTTTATTATGCTCCACTTTCCTTGTCAGTGGGCTAAGTAACTCATTTTTTTCCAGTCAGTCCTATCACTGACTCATCCTAATGCTTGCTGTGGCTCTGCTAAACTAATTTCTTTTGGTAGACTGGCCAAGTTCCTTACCTGCCTCCCTCTGCAGAACTTTTCCTCTTTTCTCTTCTTGAAATGCAAAAATCCATGAGATGGCATTGTATTAACCCAAATGCTCCACCCAATTTCTTAAATCTCTCTTTCATAGGGCAATTGTTTAAAAATGACTTGCTGTGAAATATCTTCATGCAGTCCTTCTCGTATATTACCAGCAGCAGACGGGACTTCGTCAGCTGTGGAAGCCGCCCAGTAATACCTGGGCACTTCGGTGGGGGGGGGGGGGGCTTCCTGATTGGGCACTCTGTGCCCCACAGAGGACCCCCACAGCAGCTCTTGCCACCCACACTGGTGTACCTCCTCCTGATTGACTCCCATCCCGCTCGCCGGAGTCCAGCTGATTGTCCCTGGTGAGGCCCGAAACAGCCATTTTTTGGCGCCAGTAACCATGATCCTCCTGCAGCTGGGTGCAGTCCCATCAGTGGCCACCACTCTCGGTGGCGCTGCTAGTACTGAGGAGCAGCCGGCCCGCTGATTGGCTGGCAGCTCCTGGAGGCAGGACTTGCTACCTCAGAGGGGCGGAAGTCCTGCAAAAGGCCAATTAAGGGCCTGGGCCACATAAAATCTCTGCATGGCTCCCAGGCCCGGTGAAGGCGGACTCGCCCCCGACTCTTGGGGTGGAGGCCCTGCCCACCGGCCTAACATAAAATTCTGGCCTTTGTGTTCAGTTTACTTTCTCACCTAACTTTGTATCATCAACAAATATTGCTGCATTGCACTCAGTCCCCTCATCTAAGTCATTGATATCTATTGTAAATAGTTGAGGCCCAAGCATTGATCCTTGCAGTACTCTGCTAGTTACAGGCTGCCAACGCAAAAATGATCTGTTTATTCCTACTCACTGTTTTTTGTCTTGTACATTAGCAGGTTTTGAGGATTGGTTACCACCAATCTCATGGGGCCCAATTTTGTGTAATAACCTTTTGTGTCACACATTGTTGAATCCTTTTTGAAAATCCAAGTACACTACATCCATTGGTTCCCCCTTAACCACACTGCTAGTTGCATCCTCAAAAAACTAACATGATTTCCTTTTCATGAATCGGTGTTGACCCAATCATATGATTTTCTAAGTGCCCTGTTACTACATTCCTTATAATAGATTCTAGCATTTTCTTCCCTACTGATGTCAGGCTGACTGGCCTATAGTTCCCTGTCTTCTCTCTTCCCTCCTTTCTTGAATGGTAGGGTTACATTTGCTACCTTCCAGTCCATGGGGACTGTACTAGAATCTAGGGAATTCTGTAAGATCAAAACCAATGCATACACTATCTCTGGAGCCACTATCTCTGATGGCCACCTGAGGATGTAGGCCATCAGGTCCAGGGGATTTTTCAGCTTTTAGTCTGATTACTTTCTCCAATATTATTTATTACTTATGCTGATTTCTTTAAGTTCCTCATTCTCACTAGACCCTTGCTTTCCCCATTGCTTCGGGATTTTTTTGTCTTAAATTCTAGAAGACACGCACAAAAAGTTATTTTTTGTGTCTTCTCCATGAAGGTGCATACAGAGTATTTGTTCAGTGTCTCTGCCATTCCCTTATGCCCCAGTATGAATTCTGCTGTCTCTGTCTATAAAGGACCCAAGTTTACTACTTCTAATCTCATCCTTTTTATGCACCTATAGAAGCTTTAACAGTCTGCTTTTATATCTCTTTGCTAGTTTACTCTAATTTCCAGTTTTCTCATTCTTTATCAATTCCTTTTGGCATCCTTTGAATTCTAAAATCCTCCCATTCCTCAGGCTTACTATTCCTTTTGGCAGTATGAGAAGACTCTTCCTTTAATTTAACATTATCTTTAACGTCTTTAATTGTTAGCTACAGTTGGACTACGTTTCCTGTGGGGGTTTTATTCCTTAAGGGAATATTTGTTGCAAATTATGAATTAATTACTTAAATGTTTCCCATTGCTTATCTGCCATCATAGCTTTTAATCTAGTTTCCCAATCTACCTTGGCAAACTTACCTACCTAAATTGTTTTGTTCAGATTTAAGACCCTAGTTTTGGACTTAACTAAATCACTCTCGAGGCTATTATAAAATTCATCATGTTATGACCTTTCTGCTACAGAAGCCTCTTTATTTCAAGGCTATTAATTAACCCTGTCTCAATTCACAATACTAGATCTAAAATGACCTGTTCTCCAGTTGGTTCATGAACATACGGATCTAGAAAACTTTTATTTATTTTCTTGTCATACATTCCATGAACTCGTCCTCCATGCTATTACTGCAAATTTGGTTTGCCCAGTCTATCTGAAGATTCAACTCCCCCATGATTACTGCACTGCACTTGTTAAATGTGTTTCTAATTTCCTGCTTTTCCAACAGTTGAACTACTGTTACGAGGCTTATAAACTGCTTGTTTCTTAGTTCCACCCAAGCTGATTGTAGATCTTTGTTTTCCAAGCTAAGATCCTTCCTCTTTACTGTCTTTATCCCAACCTTTATTATTAGGGCTACCCACCTCCCCATCACACCGCACCCCCCACCACCCCCACCCCTGCTGCTTTTCTATTGTGATTATCTTTTCTAACAGTCAAGTATAATGAAATATTTAATTCCCAACCATGGCCACTCTGCAATCATGTAGCCAGATTCAGCCCATTTACTTCTATCTATGCTATTAATTCATTTATTTTGTTGCAAGTGCTTCATGTATTCAAATATAATGCCTTTAGCTCAACTTTTTTCGACATTTCCCTGATGTCACTAATGTCCCATAACCTTTGTTCCTTCCTGACTGACACTAATTTTGATCCAAATTGATTCTCTACGCTATAGCCTTGACATTTCTTTTAGTCCTTTTGAACTTAACCTTTCCTGAATCCTGCCTCCCTTCATTCATTTAAAGTCCTATCACCCTAGTTCAATTCACCAGGACACTGTTCCCAGCTTTGCTTAAGTAGACCCTAGTGCATGGAGCAACTCTTTCCCCAGTGCTAGTGTCAGTGCAAAGGATGTTAGTGAACCAGGGTTTTTATGACAGTCTGGTAGCTACATGGTCGCCATTATTGATAGCAGCCTTTTAATAGCAGATTTATTTAAGTAATTGAATTTAAATTCCTCAGCTGCCATGGTGGGCTTTGAATTTATGTCTCCAGATCGTTAGTCTGGGCTACTAGTCCGGTAATGGGATCACTATGTTACCATTCCCACCAGTGGCCTTGACATTGTTCCAGCTAACTCAGCATAGGAACTTAGTCTTATGTCATCTTCTTAGACAGTCCCTCGGGAACAAGGATGACTTTCTTCCACTCCAGGGTTGTGAGTCCCTGGGTGACTGAATAGTCCAATTCTGGATCCGCACACTCTGCCACAGTTGGGGCAGGTGGTGTTTGGTGAGGCGAGTTAATGGGATGCTTGAATTTCCATGCGCTCCTTCTGCTGTTTGCATTTGGTCGCTGCCTGGGCATGTCGACATTATCCGAACTGACTGGCACCTTCGCGGATGCTTCTTCTCTGTTTTGGGTGGTCTCAGGCAATAGATTCCCACGAATTAGTGGAGATGTCACATTTTTTCAGGGAGGTTTTAAGGACATCCTTGTAGCATTTCTTCTGCCCTCTGGTAGTCTCTTGCCATGACGGAGTTCGAAGTAGAAAGCTCGTTTTGGAAGTCTTGTGTCAGGCATGCGGGCAATGTGGCCTGTCCAACCTAATTGACAAGCCATGACCAGTGTCTCAATCCTGGGGATGTTGGCCTGAGAGAGGATCCTGATATTGGAGCACCTGTCCTGCCACTGAATTTGCAGTATTTTGCAGAGACACTGCTGGTGATATCTCTCCAGCACTTTGAGATGTCTGCTGTGTAGTGTCCATGTTTTCGACACATACAGAAGGGCAGGTAAAACTGCGGCCCTGTAGACCATGAGCTTGGTGCCAGATTTAAGGTCTTTTGTCATCGAACACTCCTTTCCTCAGAAGACCTTAAAAAAAAAGTTTCCTACTTATTATCAGAATTGTACGATTCAATAACTCAGATTTGTTTACTTGATCTTTCAGTGACATGCTAAATACCATGCAAAGAAACAGGACAAACATGGTAGCAGGAGACGTTAACTCTTACACAAACACGGTCTTCCATGATAATGCAACACCTGCATTGGTAATCACTGGTGCCTGGCTGGTATGTAATAAGTCTTGCTAATATTTTGTGTTTCTTCAGAATGAGAGTAAATCCACTTAAGTAAACAGTGAGCAGTGTAATCCTGGGCTGATTCCAGCCCAAACAGACATAGTTGGGGGGTAAGTGGTAGGTGCAATATTCAAATAATCCACCCATCAAGAAACTGACCAGATAGGGTGCAATACTGGTTTTAACCCCACCCAATTTTATTTTTGATTGAAGTCAACAGTGAATCATCTTGGGAGAGAATAAAACCAGCGTTCTACCCAATCCTATGTATTTCCCTCCAGCACTTTGGCTTAAAATTACACCTAATGGGCTGAATTCGATAGGCCCACCTCCGAAAGTGGTGGCGGGCCAAAATGAAGGTTCCCCCGAAGCCCGGGCTGCACGCCGAAGAGCCGCCATGATTCCAAGTGCGGTGGCTTTTATAAATAGCTGGGCTGAGCCCCATCAGCCGAAAGTGATCTTCATAAAGTGATGGAAGGTGTCATCAACAGTGCCATCAAGCGGCACTTGCTTAGCAATAACCTGTTCAGTGACGCTCAGTTTGGGTTCCGCCAGGGCCGCTCAGCTCCTGGCCTCATTTCAGCCTTTATTCAATCATGGACAAGAGAGCTGAACTCCGGAGGTGAAGTGAGAGTGACTGCCCTTGGCATCAAGGCAGCATTTGACCGAGTATGGCATCAAGGAGCCCTAGCAAAACTGAGGTCAATGGGAATCGGGGAAATCCCTTCACTGGCTGGAGTCATACCTAGCGCAAAGGAAGATGGTTGTGGATGTTGGAGGTCAATCATCTGAGCTCCAGGACATCACTGCAGGAGTTCCTCAGGGTAGTGTCCTGGGCCCAACCATCTTCAGCTGCTTCATCAATGACCTTCCTTCAATCATAAGGTCAGAAGTGGGGATGTTCGCTGATGATTGCACTTTGTTCAGCACCATTCGGGACTCCTCAGATACTGAAGCAGTCAGTGTAGAAATGCAACAAGACCAGGACAATATCCAGGCTTGGGCTGATCAGTGGCAAGTAACATTCACGCCACCCAAGTGCCAGGCAATGACCATCTCCAACAAGAGAGAATCTAACCATCTCCCCTTGACATTCAACGGCATTACCATCACTGAATCCACCACTATCAACATCCTAGAGGCTACCATTGACCAGAAACTGAACTGGAGTAGCCATATAAATACTGTGGCTACAAGAGCAGGTCAGAGGCTAGGAATCCTGAGGCGAGTAACTCGCCTCCTGACTCCCCAAAGCCTGTCCACAAGGCACAAGTCAGGAGTGTGATGGAATACTCTCCACTTGCCTGGATGGGTGCAGCTCCAACAGCACTCAAGAAGCTCGAAACCATCCAGGACAAAGCAGCCCGCTTGATTGGCACACCATCTATAAACATTCACTCCCTCCACCACCGATGCATAGTGGCAGCAGTGTGTACCATCGACAAGATGCACTGCAGCAATGCACCAAGGCTCCTTAGACAGCACCTTCCAAACCCGCGACCTCGACCAACTAGAAGGACAAGGGCAGCAGATGCATGGGAACACCACCACCTGCAAGTTCCCCTCCAAGTCGCACACCATCCTGACTTGGAACTATATCGCCGTTCCTTCACTGTCGCTGGGTCAAAATCCTGGAACTCCCTTCCGAACAGCACTGTAGGTGCACCTACCCCAAATGGACTGCAGCGGTTCAAGAAGGCAGCTCACCACCACCTTCCCAAGGGCAATTAGGGATGGGCAATAAATGCTGGTCTGGCCAGCGCCGCCTACATCCCATGAATGAATTTAAAAAAAAAAATTGACCTTTCTCCCTTCCCCCCCCCCCCCCGCCCCCCCCCCCCCCCCGCAAAGTGCATCAACTGTAAACTTTACCCCTTCCCACCATCCCCTCCACCAATGGGAAGACTTTAGTGCTGCTCCCCCGCCATCCACCCCCTAACAGAAAAACTGACCTGCTCCCCCCTCCCAACCAATGTGGTGCCTTGATTCACCAGACGGGGATCAGAAGGCACGGGAGTGCTGGCCGTCAGCACAAAGATTGCAACAGGATCAGAGGCAGAGGCGGGCTTGCAATTAAGTCAGATAGGTAGAATTATTTAAATAGTTAAATTACGGTCCTGCTGCCAAGCGATGGCAGGGGGCAATCTTCATGCCACACTGCCCCCCAGCATCCTCCAGCCACAGATCCCGAAGTCGCGGCCTCTTTAAAATCCAGTCCAATGTGTCAGCACAAAATACATGAAGAATTTTCCAATAAAACGCCAACTTTATCCCTGTGATACCACCTTCTTCCCTTGAGCCAATGAGATTAGAACAAAAATGGGTAGGAGGGCTATTGGTGTTTACATCTAGCTTGGATAATTTACCCAGCATAGTTTCCTTTGGTGACTTGATCCTGGGAGGTGGATTTGGCCTTGAGTAATTTGAACAAGGTTGTCTCTCTCACCAAGCAGACTGTCTCCACACATCATCCCTGTATTGCAGAGATTGTTTTCACTTCACATTTCCAGTGCCAGTTTCTGTAGATTTGTATTTCTGAGGATGCTACATCACCTAACATTGATGGCTCCTTCCCTTACTATCCAGATTGTGTCAAGGGCCATAGCAAGTTTGAATGATAAGGAGGGACAGTAGGGAGTCCAGGACTAGGGAACATAGCCTAAAGGATCAAACCTTTTAGTAGTGAAGTTAGGAAACACTTCTACATGCAAAGTAGAGTAAGAGTTCAGGAAGACTTTTTGCGAACAGCAGTTGATAGGTCAATTGTTAATATTAAATCTGAGTTTGCTGCATTTTTGTTAATCAAACATATCACAGGAAATGGTGTAAAGGTGGGGTTGTGCAGGTGGGTCACACATCAGCCATGATCTCATTGAATGGCAGAACAAGCTTGAGGGGATAAACGGCTGAAACCTGTGTCTATGTTCCCATGGTGCACTTGTTTTCCAGAATGAAATACTCCGAGAAAAGAAAAGAAGGAAAAACAAATGGTTCAGGCGGCCAAAAACAGAGGACGAGAAGAGGATGCAAATAGAAAAGGATCAGAAAGATGAAACCGCTAAAGAAAAGCGGCAGAAAGATTTTGTGGATTTAGCCTGCCAATGCACTGCCGTAGTCTGCTGTCGTGTCACCCCCAAACAGAAAGCCATGGTGGTGAACTTGGTGAAAAAATACAAGAAAGCCATTACCCTGGCAATTGGAGATGGCGCTAATGATGTTAACATGATTAAAAGTAAGTGCAGGGAGGGCTGTTCACATAAAGATCTCTTGCAAAGCTGTTTTCCTTTCGGTTCTACTTGAATGCTCCGAAGCAAAAAACTGGCCCATCTCTCATGTGAAATGGAATTTTCGCAAGACAAGAAAGAAAATGGAGCTTTTATATTATCGATTCAGTTTCGAACCAGTACATTAACAGGCTTGATACAACATCCTTTTGAGGAATGGTGGCAATCTGCAACAGATTTAACTAATGCTTTATTTTATAACTCTTTTGAAATAGCATGAGAATGGCTTTTTAAAAACATGATATTCCAGTTGTTTTTCACATTCCCTAGTGCATGTTAATTAGACTTAATATGATTTGTTAAATTACTTCAGAAAAAAAAATTACTTTGTTGTTTTTTAACTGAGAAACCTTGATCAAGGGCTCTACTGCAGAAGACCACCAAAATTGAACAACTTAGAGAAGACTAAATCGGTAGTTAGTGGGGGAAATAGAAAAAGTATTTTTTTCTCTACTAAGTGCCTGAAGACATTGGGATATCCTTGTAGGACCTCTTGACTGGCAGCAGTACTTTTTTATACAACTCCCGAAGATTCAATAATAATAACAGCAAAATACTGCGGGTGCTGGAAATCTGAAATAAAAACGAGAAATGCTGGAAATACTCAGCAGGTCTGGCAGCATATGTGGAGAGAGAAGCAGAGTTAACGTTTCAGGTCATTGACCCTTCTTCGGAACTGGCAAATATAAGAAATGTCAAAGGTTATAAGTAAGTAAAGCAGGGGTGGGGCAAGAGATAACAAAGGAGAAGGTGTTGATTGGACAAGGCCACAGATTAGCTGACCAGAAGGTCATGGAGCAAAGGCAAACAATATGTTAATGGTGTGTTGAAAGACAAAGCATTAGTACAGATAGGGTGTTAGTGGACTTGAGATTGAACAGCAGCAAGTACAAACATGAAAAATAAACAGTGGGTAAGCAAACTGAACAAACTAAGATGAAATAAAATAAAATAAACATACAAAAAAATGTAAAAAGAAAAAAAAACTAAAAATAAAAGTAAAATGGGGGGCCTGTCATGCTCTGAAATTATTGAACTCAATGTTTAGTCCAGCAGGCTGTAGTGTGCCTAATCGGTAAATGAGATGCTGTTCCTCGAGCTTGCGTTGATGTTCACTGGAACACTGCGGCCAAGCCAGGACAGAGATGTGAGCATGAGAGCAGGGGGGGGTGGTGTTGAAATGGCCAGCAACCGGAAGCTCTGGGTCATGCTTACGGACTGAGCGGAGGTGTTCCGCAAAGCGGTCACTCAATCTACGTTTGGTCTCCCCAATGTAGAGGAGACCACACTGTGAGCAGCGAATACAGTATACTACATTGAAAGAAGGACAAGTAAATTGCTGCTTCACCTGAAAGGAGTGTTTGGGGCCTGGGATAGTGAGGAGAGAGGAGGTAAATGGGCAGGTATTACACCTCCTGCGATTGCAGGGGAAGGTGCCATAGGAAGGGGTCGAGGTGGTGGAGGTAATGGAGGAGTGGACCAGGGTGTCGTGGAGGGAATGATCCCTTCGGAATGCTGACGGGGGAAGGGAGGGGAAGATGCGTTTGGTAGTGGCATCATGCTGGAGATGGCAGAGGATGATCTTTTGGATATGGAGGCTGATGGGGTGGAACGTGAGGACAAGGGGAACCCTGTCATGGTTCTGGGAGGGAGGGGAAGGGGTGAGGGTAGAGGTGCGGGAAATGGGCCGGACACGTTTGAGGGCCCTGTCAACAACAGTGGGGGGGAATCCTCGGTTGAGGAAAAAGGAAGACATATCGGAAGCGCTGTCATGGAAGGAAGCATCATCAGAGCAGATGCGTCGGAGACGGAGAAACTGGGAGAATGGAATGGAGTCCTTACAGGAGGCAGGGTGTGAAGAAGTGTAGTCGAGGTAGCTGTGGGAGTCGGTGGGCTTATATTGGATATTAGTAGACAACCTATCCCCAGAGATGGACACAGAGAAGTCGAGGAAGGGAAGGGAATTGTCAGAGATGGACCGTGTAAAGGTGAGAGAAGGGTGGAAATTGGAAGCAAAGTTGATAAAGTTTTCCAGTTCGGGGCGGGAGCAGTAAACTGCACCGATACAGTCATCAATGTACCGGAAAAAGAGTTGGGGGAGGGGGCCTGAGTAGGACTGGAACTAAGAATGCTCGACATATCCCACAAAAAGACAGGCATAACTAGGACCCATGCGGGTACCCATAGCGACACCTTTTACTTGAAGGAAGTGAGTGGAGTTGAAGGCGAAGTTGTTCAATGTGAGAACAAGTTCAGCCAGGCGGAGGAGGGTGGTGGTGGATGGGGACTGGTTGGGCCTCTGTTCAAGGAAGAAGCAGAGAGCCCTCAAACCGTCCTGGTGGGAGATGGAGGTGTAGAGAGATTGGACGTCCATAGTGAAGAGGAGGCAGTTAGGGCCAGGGAACTGGAAATTGTCAAAATGATGTAGGGCGTCAGAAGAGTCACGGATGTAGGTGGGAAGAGACTGGACCAGCAGAGTAAAGATAGAGTCAAGATAGGAAGAAATAAGTTCAGTGGGACAGGAGCAGGCTGACACAATGGGTCTGCCGGGACAGTCCCGCTTGTGGATTTTGGGAAGGAGGTAGAAGCGAGCTGTCTGGGGTTGTGGGACTATGAAGTTGGAAGCTGCAAAGGGAGGGTCTCCAGAGGAGATGAGGTCAGTGACAGTCCTGTGGACAGTCGCTTGATGTTTGGTGGTGGGGTCACGGTCCAGAGGGAGGTAGGAAGAAGTGTCTGTGAGTTGGCGTTGAGAAGCTTCTCATTTACCGATTAGGCACACTACAGCCTGCTGGACTTAACATTGAGTTCAATAATTTCAGAGCATGGCGGGCCCCCCATTTTACTTTTATTTTTAGTTATTTTTTCTTTTTACATTTTTTTGTATGTTTATTTTATTTCGTCTTAGTTTGTTCAGTTTGCTTACCCACCGTTTTTTTTTCATGTTTGTACTTGCTGCTGTTCAATCTTCAGTCCGTTAACACCCTATCTGTACTAATGCTTTGTCTTTCAACACACCATTAACATATTGTTTGCCTTTGCTCCATGACCTTCTAGTCAGCTCATCTGTGGCCTTGTCCAATCTACGCCTTGTCCAATCTACACCTTCTCCTTTGTTATCTCTTGCCCCACCCCTGCTTTACTTTCTTATAACCTTTGACATTTCTAATATTTGCCAGTTCCGAAGAAGGGTCACTGACCTGAAACGTTAACTCTGCTTCTCTCTCCACAGATCCTGCCAGACCTGCTGAGTATTTCCAGCATTTCTTGTTTTTATTCCCGAAGATTCAAAGTCTTTTTCTTCCAAGAACTTATGGGGGTGATATTAGTCTTCAGCAGCAGCATCAAATTGGGTGATGACAATTTGCAGCTCATTTTATACCCACCCGAAAGTAAACTGGAGATTCGTTCTTACCCTATTTGTGCTAGAGTCAAAGATCAGTTTCCCCTTCTATGTGACTGGTATGAATAAAGATCTGCTATTTAACTATATCAAGTGCTCAAGGTTCCTGTTTTGTGAACTGACTTTTAAAAAGCTAGTTTTATTCCTTTCTGAAGTGAAGTGAGTTTTTTTTGGTAACTGATGGATGCTTTATATGATTGTTTTAGTTCTGCGTTGCATCTCCCCAGGTTACGTTACTTCCCTCCGGGTACAATAGAGTAAAATCACTGCAATCAGTAAATATTTCACTCTTCCATGGACCCCATTTCTACAAGATCAGGGTGCAGACTGTTGGAGATGCATGTCTGTATTATGCTCAGTCATTTTGAGGATTAATGGGTGTAGATTAAGCTCACAGTGCATAGTGGAGGTGAGAGCAGGTTTGGGTCAATTTTAACTTTTGCAGGTGGTGTTACATGACTGATATCAGTTATACTCCTCTTCCATTTTCCATTCCATTGAAGTCAATGGATAAACTAAATGGCCTTTTGTTGTTTTATGCTTTCTTATGTTGAAAAAGTGAACTTTAATGTGTACTTTTTAAATTGCTGAGATTGGTATGCAGATTGTAAGAATTTTAAGAACATTTCAAAATTGGCGCAACTCCCCCGCAACACAAAACGAACTGACCACTTTAACCTGCTTTCCTTTTCAATGTTGGTGTCTGCTGATCTTAGCCTTTCACGTGGATTTCCAAAGTTAAAATTATATTAACAGGACGAGTTTTTACAGCTATTAACTTACTATTAAAAAACTGCATCAAATGAAACTGGTTCGGTATCTTGATTTGAAGATGGCAATGACCAGCAATTTTCTTTTGTCCCATGCTCCAGCTGCTCATATTGGTGTAGGGATCAGCGGACAGGAAGGCATGCAGGCTGTCATGTCGAGTGACTATGCTTTTGGGCAGTTTCGTTTTCTGCAGAGACTGCTCCTGGTCCACGGGAGGTGGTCGTACATCCGGATGTGCAAGTTTCTAACCTACTTCTTCTACAAAAACTTTGCATTTACCCTGGTTCACTTTTGGTACTCTTTTTTCAATGGATTTTCTGCACAGGTAAAGGCAATTATTTAGTCTGATACAAAAGACTGTCATAATTATGAATAAATGACTAATAGTAGCAACAACTTCCAGCACACTGCTTTACAGTGTGTGAAAATCATAGTTCACTGAATGGGAAGGAGAGGAGAAACAGAAGGAGACAAATATTTATTAAGCTGTTTGAAAGCAGGGAAGAATTTCATAATGGCGACCAATGGATAGAGAGGCCATCATGGTGGTCTTCTATATTTACTACTTCAATTACTACAGTTATCTTTGTAACTATTTTAATTGGCCAAGTATTTACATGCCTGTAATAGAAAGTAAAGGGAATTCCATGATGTTGAAATATGTGTGAGAAGTTACCATCCCAAAAGAAATATCTGTATTTTTTTCAGGGGACTCAAGTGATGCTTTGTATACATATGTCTAAACTATTCTGTGTTTCCTAATTTTTTTTATTGAACTTTGAGGTTTTACATGTGTGAAGGCACTGTATATTTTAGTTGTGCAGTACTTGTGGGGAGGGTACATTGATCATTATGGGGGTTAAATTTGATGACCTCTGAAAACAGCCGTGGAGATCGCGATGTGTGATTCACCTGTGCCTGTTGATTGCAATGAAGGTAACACGCCAACTTCTTGCGACCTGCTGTTGCAAAAAGATTTTAGAATCCAGCCAGAGCTAGCGGTACTGTGGATTGGCATGACACTGGAGCAGTATCGTGAATGGCAAACACCAGTTAAAGCTAGCTGGCATCTCTTAAAGGGGAGCAGGTGCTGCCAGTTGTGCATGAAATGAATCTGACTGGGAATCGGCAAGGAATGGTGCAACATGTGAGAGAGTGGGCTCCAAGGTTTTCAGATGATGCTCTGGAGGTCTTGATGGCGGAGGTGGAAAGTAGGGGGCCCTCCAGACATGCTCAGAAAGCTGTGGGTGCAGGTAGCAGGGGGGGTCAATGCCAGGAGTCAAGCCCCATGGAGCTAGATGCAGAGTCGCAAGAAGTTCAATGCCCTCACACGAGTGATCATGGTCAGTGAACGTATCTTTAAATGCCATAATCTTATCACTCGCCTCAGCCACTGCTCAATTCACCACTCCTCAATCACTTGCCTACCAACAATCTCACTCAATTAGGACTCTTACATGTGCTCCATCTCACCCTCACACACTTAGTACTGCTACAAGCCTTACACTCACAGCTTGCACACATTACCAACTATTCAACTATGATGGACACATTACCAAACAGATTGCACAACATTTGGACACATTTCCCTCCCTTCCAGGATGAGGTGGCATATAACCAGAGGCAGCAGAAGCTAACCGGAGGGGGGCGGGTGAACCTTCATGTCCTGGTACCTGCGGAGGAGATGCTGCTGGCCATTATTGGGATGGCCATTGGTGAGCCCATGGTCAGTGGAGGTACTGAAACCATTGAAGATGATATCCTCATACCTAATCCGCTTCGCATGTCCCACCCTGGCAACAACATACTACTCCTTACAAACTGCAGATGGCGTAAGCATGCACCTCTTACTTGCCTATCCAGCCCACCCCACCCCTTCCTGCACAACATTACCCTTGTGCCTTTTTCCTTTTCAGGTACTTGAGGTCCAACCTGGCAAGGCAGTGGAAGAACTGCAAGAAGTGAATGATGATGAAGACGCATAGGTCCCTTAATTTCACACTCTCAGCCACCAGCTCAGATACTGACACTCCATGTAAATTATAGGATAGCTTAGAGGCTGGATCTGCAGTTGGTGAGACACCAAGCAGGAGTAGTCTGCAGCCAGGACAGGAAGCAAGGATAGTACAGATGCCAACCTGCTGAAGGGTGAGATCTCAGATATTTTGCTGCAGAGAACTCAAATGAGAACTTGGATGGGATAGCCTACAGAAAAACAATGACTGGCATACACACCAAAATGTTTGATACATTAGAAAGTCTGCTGTCAATGTCAAGGAGTATGGAGGAGTCCAGCACCAACTTGTGCAGAGCTTGGAGGCCATCCTTTTCAGCATGGAAGTGGTGGCCAACTCCAAAAGCATCCTTGTGGGCTGAACTGTGATGCAGTGTCTGATAACCAATGTCACCTCGCCTCCCATGGCAGCACAAGCAGCTTGCACCAAAAGTCTCAGAGCTACAGTAGGGGATCAGACTGAAATCATGCAAGCTCAGACTGCAGTCACACAAAGTTAGCTTTCTGCCATCATGGTTGTGGATTACAGTATGCAAAGGGGCTTGAAAGGTGTCACAGCACTCTCCAGCAACCTGTCCTACAGATTACTGGGATGGCTAAAGCACAGCCCTGGCTGGGGTAGTGGTAGTGGCATTGTGGATCATGAACCTGCTGTCCTCTTTCAGGATGACTGCATTTGTCTTCCTGCCACTGCCATTCCACTATAGCCCTTGCTGTTGCCTGTCAGTCAGCCAGCCCGCCCAGGCTGCTGCCCAGGTTGAGATGGTGCAGTTTGAAGCCAGCCTTCTAAGCCCAGAACTGCAGGAGGTTGTCCTCCAAGGTAATCCCCAGTCTCCTCCACTGAAAGGCAGCAGCTTTCCATGCTGCAGCCACTGGGGTAGCACTGTGTAGGAGCACTAGGACAGCCAAAGGCACAAAGGGAATGCAGAAGGATGATTAGTTGACTTTTGTGTGTAATATGGCATGATTTCATTTATAAATTTGGTTTGGAATGTTTATTTTGTGGTGGCTTTTGCATTGTGGCCAAGCGAATGCTGTGATGGTCAGTGACAGAGAGGAAGGTAAGGTGTGGGACTGTTGAATGGGGAGTTCAGACTGCATTTACTGGGGTAGCACTGGGCATTGACCTGAACAATTTTTTCTGCCAATGGTCACATATCATCTGGACATTGAGGGACAAGAATTCCTTTCATTTCTGGTGCAGGGTAGAGTAGACATGTGGCTCCCACAAAGTGAGATATATGCCAAAAATGGCATACTGAAGCCTGCAATTCTCCCAAAGCTGTATGCTTGCTCCACCTGCTTCTCTGATGAGGGAATGAAATGTAGTTATCTCTCAATGAATGGAGATCATCAGTGACCTCTCACGCAACAATGGACGGCAAACTACGAGATGTTGCAAATATCACCAGTTCCAGCCTGGAAGAGCCAGGTGCATAAAAGTTCATCATCACGGACACCTTCACAGTCACTTACAATGCGGCCCTTGACCTGTTCTGAGTTGGTTGTTCTGGCTGCAACAAGTGGCACATTTCAGTGATGCACAGATGTTGCGCACACTGTTGTTCACTGAGGAATTGCCCCCTGAACATCCTGTTGGATATGGGTTCCTGTTGGGTGCTCTTCTCTCCCTCTCATCCTCTCTCTTTCAGCAGCTTCACCTACTCTTTGTAGTCTTTGTTTATTCTCTAAGTCATGCTGTATTCCAAGCATATTATCCACTAGGGCACGTCTGGAAGCAACTGGCTTGTGCAGAAACTTTCAAATCAGCAAATTCTCCTCGAGAACCTGCTGCATTACTCCCTGTACACTCTTGCAACCTTAAACAATAAAAAGCATCAAACACTTGTAGAATCAAAGCAACACCCATAAGAAACTAACCAGCAACTAACCTCAGTAAGTTGTCAATGGTCGCTTCCTACTGCTGAATGCATGTTCAGTTGTGCAAGGTTGAGAGGGCATTGGCTGGGGTGTTGAGTTCCAAAATGGCACTGCTGGATACTTCCAGTGACCGTTCACTGCACATGTGCTAACGCCATTACCACATGGCTTTCGGTGCTCCTCGCCTCAGAATTGTGTGCAAGGAACACAGATGCCATTTTGACCTTCAGAGAGCACCCAAAGAAAGGCTGCGACCGATCCCAACTTCACGCCGCAGGTTTCTAGACATGGCTGTGTCTGCAATGACAGCAATGTATATTCAAATGTTGAGTTAATTGTTCTGTTCGAAGTGGTGTGGTAAACAGGGCAACTGTCTAGCTTAATGTCCTGTTTGGTAGGATTATTAATCTTGTCTACTTTATTTTCTTACCACACTCCAATTTTTTCAAAGTTTGCCAGATCATTGCTATGACTAGCAACTCATTTTTGTTAGAACGCAAGAAATAGGAGCCTTCTCCGCCATTCAATACAATCATGGCGAATCTTGGGATTCAATTCCATTTTCCTGCCCGTTCCCCATATCCCTTGATTCCTTAAGAGACCAAAAATCTATCTATCCCAGCCTTAAATGTATTCAACGATGGAGCATCCACAACCCTCTGGGGTAGAGAATTCCAAATACTCTCAATCCTTTGAGTGTAGTAATTTCTCCTCATCTCAGTTCTGAATGATTGGCCCCTTATCCTGAGACTGTGCCCCCGCGTTCTAGATTCCCTGACCAGCAGAAACAATCTCTCAGCTTCTACCCTATCAAGTCCTTTCAGAATCTTGTATGTCTCAATTAGATCGCCTCTCATTCTTCTAAACTCCAGACAATGTAGGCCCAATTTACTCGGTGTCTCATCCCAGGGACCAATTTAGTAAATCTTCCCTGCACTGCCTCCAGTGCAAGTATATCCTTTCTTAAATGTGGAGACCAAAACTGTACACCGTATTCCAGGTGTGGTCTCAACAAAGCTCTGTACAATTTTAGTAAGACTTCTGTACTCCAATCCCCTTGTAATAAAGGCCAACATGCCATTTGTCTTCCGAACAGCCTGTTGTAACTGCATATTAACTTTGTAGATTCCTTGTACAAATACACCCAAGTCTCTCTGAACATCAACACTTATCAGTTTCACACCTTTTTAAAAAAAAAATTCTGCTTTTCTACTTTTACGACCAAAGTGAACAACTTCACACTTCCCTACGTTATACTCCATTGTGCCATCTCGTTTCCCACTCACTTAACCTATCTATATCTTTTTGCAGCCTCTCTCTGTCCTCCTCACAGCTTACATTTCTACCTACCTATGTATCATCAGTAAACTTAGATACATTACTCCATGTCTCTCTTCATCCAAGTCATTAATATAGAGTGTAAATAGCTGAGGCCCCAGCACTGATCCTTGCGGCACCCCACTATTCACTGCCTGCCAACTTGAAAATGCTGCATTTATGCCCACTCTCTGCTTCCTGTCTGTTAACCAATCCTCTATCCATGCTAATTTATTACCCCCAACACCATGAGCCCTTAGCTTGCCTATTAATCTTTTATGTAGCACCTTATCGAATGCCTTTAGGAAATCCAGGTATATTGCATCTACTGGTTCTCCTTTATCTTGCCCTACTAGTTACAGCCTCAAAAAATTCTAATAAATTTGTCGAACAGGATTTCCCTTTAGTAAGCGGCACAGTGGCGCAGTGGTTAGCACCGCAGCCTCACAGCTCCAGCGACCCGGGTTCAATTCTGGGTACTGCCTGTGTGGAGTTTGCAAGTTCTCCCTGTGTCTGCGTGGGTTTTCACCGGGTGCTCCGGTTTCCTCCCACATGCCAAAGACTTTCAGTTTGGTAGGTAAATTGGCCATTATAAATTGCCCCTAGTATAGGTAGGTGGTAGGGAAATGTAGGGACAGGTGGGGATGTGGTAGGAGTATGGGATTAGTGTAGGATTAGTATAAATGGGTGGTTTATGGTCGGCACAGACTCGGTGGGCCGAAGGGCCTGTTTCAGTGCTGTATCTCTAAACTAAACTAAAACCATGCTGATTTGTTCAAATCATACTATGCTTTTCCAAGTGCATTTTTGAGACATCTTTAATAGTTTCCAGCATCTTCCCAACGACTGATGTTAGGCTAACTGACATGTAGTTCTCTGTTTTCTCTCTACCTCCTTTCTTGAAGTGTTTTTTTACACTTATAAATATGCATTCCTATGTTTCAGAAAGAAATCATTATTTAGATAGTTCAAGAAATCTAATGTTATCTGTTTCTCGTGCACAGACTGCATATGAAAATTGGTTTATCACACTATACAACGTTCTGTACAGCAGTCTTCCAGTATTGATTGTTGGGGTGCTTGATCAGGTATGTTCCATTCATCCATTCAATCTCAATATAATTCATGTGTATTTATTAATTGTACTGGTGCTCATGTAGACAATTCTGTGCAGCAATGCATAATACAAATTAAACTCCAAATCCCTTTCAAACCAAATAGGCAAATCTCATTTTATAGGCACGTAAAGCTAAAAAGTGTGTGACTGAAATGGACCACATCTGTCATATTCTTCTGGCATTCTCCAAAGTATAGTTTGCTTTTTATTTTAGTAATGTTGTTACAGTTTCACTCCACTTTCTCAATTTTTCTCTCTCCCTTTCCCTTGTCCTTAGGATGTCACCGACAAGTTGAGTCTTCGGTTTCCAACACTTTATATACCTGGACAGAAAGATTCTTACTTCAATTTCAAGAAGTTCTTTGTCAGCTTGCTTCATGGCATTGTTGTGTCCATGATCATTTTCTTCATACCTTATGGAGCCTTCCTACAAACAATGGGTCAAGATGGTGAGGCACCAACAGATTACCAGTCATTTGCAGTCACCACAGCTTCATCGCTCATCATAACTGTCAATTTCCAGGTAAGGAGATATTTCATGGATTACCCCCACCATCTCCATTTTTCTCCTCCCCCAAAGATTGGGAGCCTTGGTCATTTAAGATTTCACGTATGTAACTGCCCTCTAATACCTCAACCAAGGGGCTATTCTTTGTCAGCAGTGTATTCGAGTGTGGGGACATCATCCACAGAATGTGAGCTAATGCATTTGGGAAGGTCAAACAAGGCAAGGAGATACACAATAAATGGTAGGATACTGAGAAGTGTAGCAGATCAGCATGACCTTGGAGTGTAGGTCCACAGATTCCTGATGGTAGTAGGGCAGGTAGAAAAGATGGTTAAGACAGCATATAGGATACTTTCCTTTATTAGCCAAGGCACAGAATATAAGAACAAGGAGATTGTTCATATTTAAAGTGGAGGGAAAGAAACATGGAATTGAGCAGGATAAAAGAAAAAGTTTAAAAGTTTATTTCTTTTTTTATATATCTCCAACAGTAATTAAAATCTGAACAAATGAGAATTCCGATCTGTAAATGTTAATTGTCAGTGCTGGAGAGCTTGTTTGGCAGGAATTAAGTCTAATCACACTGTTACACTTGAAGCTCTCATTTTTTTTCTGGTGTGTTCAGTGGATAGTAGAATCAGGGAATGGTTGCAGTACAGAAGGAGGTCATTTGGCCCATAGTATCCGCACAGGCTCTCTGCGAGAGCAACTCGGCTAGTCCCACTTGTCCACCCTTTCCCTGCAGCCCTGCAACTTTTTTCTCTTCAGGTGCTTATTCAATTCCCTTTTGAAAGCCACATATGAATCTACCTCCACCACATTCTGTCAGTGCATTCCAGATCCTAGGTATTTATTTACTGCATAAAAAGAGATTTTCTTCATGTTGCTATTGGTTCTTTTGCCATTCACCTTATTTTGGTGTTCTATGGTTTTCCACCAATGGGAATAATTTCTCTCCATCTACTCTGTCTGGACCCCTTGTGATTTTTAATACCTCTATCAAATCTTCTCTCAACCTTCTCTATAGAGAACAGCCCAGCTTCTCCAATGTAACTGAAGACCCTTAATCCTGGAACCATTCTCGTAAATATTTTCTTCTTTATTCTTACAAGGAATGTGGGCATCGCTGGTCAGGCCCTCATTTATTGCCCATCCCTAATTGCCCTTGGGAAGGTGGTGGTGAGACGCCTTCTTGAACAACTGCAGTCCATGTGGTGTAGATACACCCATAGTGCTGTGAGGAAGGGTGTTCCAGGATTTTGACCCAGCGACAGTGAAGGAATGGCGATATAGTTCCAAGTCAGGTTGGTGTGTGGCTTGGAGGGGAATTTGAAGTTGGTGGTGTTCCCATGCATCTGCTGCCCTTTCCCTTCTAGGTGGCAGAGGTTGCGGGTTTGAAAGATGCTGGTCAAAGGAACCTTGGTGAGTTGCTGCAGTGCATCTTGCAAATGGTACACTGCTGCCACTGTGTCGTTGGTGAAGGCAGTGAATGTTGAAGGTGGTGAATGAGGTGCCAATCAAGCGGGCTGCTTTGTCTTGGATGGTGTTGAGCTTCTTGAGTGGTGTTGAAGCTACACACATCTAGGGAAGTGGAAGTGCCTTGTAGACGGGGGACAGGCATTGGGGAGACAGGAGGTGAGATACTCACCACAGAATTTCCAGCCTCTGGCCCGCTCTTGTAGCCACAGTACTTATATGGCTACTCCATTCAGTTTCTGGTCAATGGTTGCCCCCAGAATGTTGTTTGTGGGGGATTCAATGATGGTAATACCATTGCATGTCAAGGGGAGATGGTTAGATTCTCTCTTGTTGGAGATGGTCATTGCCTGGCATTTGTGTGGTGCGAATGTTACTTGCCACTTATCAGCCTAAGCTTGAATGTTGTCCAGGTCTTGCTGCATCTGGACACCGACTGCTTCAGTATCTGAGGAGTCATGAATGGTGCTGAACATTGTGCAGTCATCAGTGAACATCCCCACTTCTGACCTGATGATGGAGGGAAGGTTGTTGATGAAGCAGCTGATGATGATTGGGCCTAGGCCACTACCCTGAGAAACTCCTGCAGTAATGTCCTGAGACTGAGATGATTGACCTCCAAAAACCATAACTATCTTCCTTTGTACTGGGTAAGACTCCAACCAGTGGAGAGTTTGTCTCCGATTCCCATTGACTTCCATTTTCTTAAGGGTTCTTGATGCCATACTTGGTCAAATGCTGCCTTGCTGTCAAGGGCAGTCACTCTCCCTCACCTCTTGAGTTCAGCTCTTTTGTCCATGTTTGGACCAAGCTATAAGGAAGTCAGGAGCTGAGTGACCCTGGCAGAACCCACACTGAACATCAGCGAGCAGGTTATTGCTTAGCAAGTGCCACTTGATAGCACTGTTGATGACCCGTTCCATCACTTTGCTGATGCTTTTCGCGTACTGGACACACCTGGGCAATTTTCCACATTGTCGGGTGGATGCCAGTGTTGTAGCTGTGTTAAAGTGGAATTGACTAAAATGAACCACTCAATGCTCAGGTCTGTTCCAATCGTCAAAAGGTTTATTTTACACCGGTGGAGAGCAAGACGCTGGGCTTACCATGCGCTTCTCCACTGAACAAAGGAAAATCCACAACGGATATACAGTTGCTCAGCCCAACCCGGCTAGACACAATCCGATCATAACGGTTATTGATTATATACATTACATTCATTACCAATAAAATTACTAATTAGGTATCATGTGATTGTGGGGATAGCTTGTGGTATGCCCTTGACCATCTCAGGATGTTTACCAGGACCCCTTATCAACTATCCTTGAGTCTTCACAATGAATCTTTCTACCTCTGTCAGGCCTGCTTTCCTAGCTGCTTTGTGCAGTCTGCAATTAGACAGAGCAGCTGCCTTATGCACTGATATGAAGGGCCCTCTTTGGTCAGCCTAATTGCCTTTGCTAAGCAGTACCATGCTCAAGACTGCAAGCTAACTAACTTGTCCCACAATACCTTGGGTAAATACTCCATTTTGTAACAATATGTGGCTTCATTTTCATCTTGTGTGTGTATATATGTGTATATTTATTTAGCTGCATCGGCCACAATTTTCCCCCTACAAGCTGTACTGGAACAGCTTGGCCAGGGGCCCGGCCAGTTCTGGAGCACAGGTCTTCAGAACTATTGCTGGAATGTTGTCAGGGCCATAGCCTTTGCAGTATTCAGTGCCTTCAGCCATTTATCCATAACATGTGGAGTGAATCGAGTTGGATGAAGACTGGAACCTCTCTAATGCCTTCACATCCTTTCTAAAGTGTGGTGCCCATAATTGGACACAATACGCCAGTTGAGGCTGAACCAGTGTTTTATAAAGATTCACCATAACTTTCTTGCTTTTGTCCTGTATGCCTCTATTTATAAAGCCCAGGATCCCATATGCCTTTCTAACCACTTTCTCAACCTGCCCTGCCGCCTTCATAATTTGTGCAAACATACCCCCAAGTCTCTCTGGTTCCTGTACCCCCTTTTCAAATTGTACCCTTCATTTTATATTGCCTCTCTTCATTCTTCCTACCAAAATGTATCACTTCATACTTCTCTGCATTAAATTTCATCTGCCACAGGTCTGCCCATTCCACCAGCCTGTCTATGTTCTCTCTAAGTCCATCACTCATGTTCTCATGGTTCACAATACTTCCAAGTTTGTCATCTGCAAATTTTGAAATTGTGCCCTGTACAGCCAAGTCAGGATTATTAATACAGATCAAGAAAAGCAGTGATCCTATCATTGACCCCTGGGAATCCCACTGTATACCTTCTGTGGTCTGAAAAGTACTGCAACTTCACACCATTGGTGTATTTCAGTGCTGAGTCTCTGGGTGAGATACCAGTATAGCGCAGCCTCTGGAGGAGCAGGGCAACTCAGACAGCAACTTCTTGATTGCCGCATTTAACTGCACATGTGCGGCAGCCAAATGTTGCTATCTGATTTACTCTTTAATAACGGCAAGCGCTGATCACTTCACCATTACTTCTACCTCAAATTCCAGGTCATTGTTTTCTGCAAGGTAAGCAATATTATATAGGTCAATACACACTTAATTAAAATCTAAATCAATGCATGAATTGCAGGAGTGATCTGAGTAACGTCATTGTCAAATATTCATCCTTTCAGTGATTTCTTGTTTTCAATTGTATTATACACAAAAAATGACAGACATGTTCGCATAGTGTAAATTTGATTAATCAATACATTTTACATAATGCACTAACTTTATATCATGTAATCCTTTTTGTATTTATATATATATTAATTTCTTTCTTGCAGATTGCTCTGGACACGTCTTACTGGACATTTGTTAATGCCTTTTCAGTTTTCGGAAGTATCGTTTTATATTTTGCAATCATGTTTGACCTTCACAGTGCAGGAATCCACATCATATTCCCATCGGTTTTTACCTTTACTGGTCAGTCAAGTTAGAGTATTTACAGCACAGAAACAGGCCATTCGGCCCAACACATACCTTTGGTGTTTATACTCCAAGCGAGCCTCCTCCCATCCCTGGAAATTTTTAAAACCCAATATCTACAGCAGTTAGTGAGGTGCAATAATTTAAGGTGTTTCTCTTTCACTTCTCATCCAGACAAGTCTCTGTCTCTAATGTTACTTTAGGAAGTGTAAAGAAATTAATTTGGACAGTCTCAATTCTGTTTTAAATGCCTTCTGAGGCTCAGTCTGATACTTTGTAGTTTTTGTCAATTTTTGCCAAGATTGGTAATGTGGGTGTTTAGCCCAGGAAATAACAGTGTCATACTGGATGGAGAAGTGGATTCTTTTTGATGTAGATAAAATGCAGTGTTAGGCAGATTGAAGTGGGTTTTGCTTGGCAGTTGGTCTGTTGCCTGTTGCTGACAATTGGTAGGTGTGGAAAAGTATCCATTTTGCAGTATTATCATCCTTTGTATTGATGTGCACTAAATGCACCAAAACTTAAATCAACATTTGAGCCACAATAATTAAACTGTACATAGATTTCTAATGAAGTATAGTGGGGGAGAAATTTGTTCATGTAGTGCCATGCAGGTCATGGCCCACGGAGCTGCCTGCCCCCTAATTATCATGCACTTACACATCTGCCTACAGAGAAAACCAAGTGAGAATTACAATGTGTTTCCTTTGTAGATGAGTGTTTTATTTTATCACTAATAGCTCCTTCCTCCCCTGAAGATGTTGCTCCACATAGTTTTACTTGTTGAGTTGATCTTCCGCCCTATGATTTTTTTGTTGCTAGTTTCTTTGCCCAGTTGATCATTATTGATGTGTGCCACAACATTCAATATACTCAAGCTTTTTGCCTTCTTAGGCCATAATAACCAATATCTATCCTGTCTAAATGAACAGACTTGCAGCAAAAGCCACTGTGCAGTAACCAGGAATAGGATCCTTGGATGATTTCATCCCCACCACCATCATCCCTAGCCTAGGAACACTGAAGCTAACTATTATACCTCAGTAACTTTCTTGTTTTGAAATCATCTAACTCAGCCCAGGCTTCAGATCATGTGGCTCGCTACCTTAATTTTATCTTAGTGCAAAAATAAATGGAGAAAATTTTTTTTACTATACATGCAGGGATGCTAACAGATTTGTTGCTGCAAAGATCTGGAATGCATGAAAATCCAACCATACCTGAACTGTGCCAACGTAAACTGCAGCATGTATGTCTGTTTGAGTGTAATGGGAGGCATTTTAGATTTGTAGTGATAGTACCGTACAGTTGCATCTGCAATAATATGCCCTGTTCCTGATGATTCATGATTATTGCCTAAATTGTGGTTCTCTGGTGCTGCCCTATCTTTTATGAGAAGAAACGAAAGAAATTGCTTTTATACAGCACATTTCACAACTAAAGAATATCTCAAAGTACTTTTGAAATGTAGTCACTGTTGTAATGTCGGTAAATTGATGCACGAGCTTCCACAAACTCCAATGAGATAAATGACCAGATAACGTCTTCAACTAATATTGATTGATGAATAAATATTGGCTAGAACACCAGGAAAAGCTCTTCTCTTCAAGTAATGCCATAGGGTCTTTTATGGCCACTGGAGAGGGCAGGTGGATCCTCAATTTAGCATCTCATCTGAAAGACAGCAGCTCTGATATTGCAGCATTTCTGCAGTACTGCACTGGAGTGTCAACCTAGTAGATGTGCTCAAGTCTCTGGAGCAGGATGTGAACCCACTGCCTCTGATTCAAAGCTGCTAGTGTCACCACTGATCAGGGCTGGTGCCAAATTACCTTTATGGATCAAAGAATATTTAAAATTGAAGACTGGAGGATAGGCTTGTTAGGCTGCATGCCTCCTCTTAAAAAATATCTGGTGCGGTCCAAAGGTTTTAACGCTTAACCGAGAGCAAAAGGGCTTGTTGCAATTTGATCAACATGAGAAAAGCAGTCTTAAATTAAACTTTAGTTTTGGTCTTTAACTCTGTAGTAATTTAGACTTTATTCTTCACTTAGGTGCTGCTCCCAATGCTCTTCGACAGCCGTACCTATGGCTGACTATCATATTAACTGTGGCAATCAGTCTCCTCCCTGTTGTTGCAATTCGTTTCCTGATTCAGGTAGTCAACCCATCAGAGACTGACAAAGTAAGTAACAAGCTGGTTGTCAAAACTTATGATTTATCATCACTCAATTTAGGAAAAATATGTTTCAATCCATTTTCAGAAAATAACATTTTAGATATTCAGTTTCCTTCTCATGTCACTTTTTTTTTTAGAATAAGTGTTTGCAACTGCTTGAATTCATTTGTGAAGTTGATTTTTTAAAAAGAGTCTTAAGTTGACATTTTCTTTATGTTTATGTTCCTTTCTTTGCGGCAGCAGAATAGGTTTCATAAGAACATGGATGGCCCTACTAGAGAAGGGGCTACACTCGACCTCCTATTAGGAAATGAGGATGGGCAGGTGGTTTATGTGTCAGTGGGGGAGAAGTTATGGGACCAGTGACCATAACTCTGAGCTTCAAGATAGTTATGGAAAAGGATAGGACTAGACCTCAGGTTGAAGTCCTAAATTGGAGGAAGGCTAATTTCGATGGCATCAGACAGGAACTCTTAAAAGTTGAATGGGAGAGGCTGTTTACACGTAAAGGGATGTCTGGCAAGTGGGAGGCTTTTAAAAGTGAGATAGGAAGAGTTCAGAGCCGGCATGTTCCTGGTAGATGGAATGGCAAGGCTGGCAAGTTTAGGGAATCTTGGTTGACGAGGGATATTGAGGGTCTGGTCAGGACAAAGAAGGAGGCATATGTCAGGTATAGGCAGCTGGGATCGCGCGAGTCCCTCGAGGAGTATAGGGGATGCAGGACTACACTTAAGAAGGAAATTAGGAGGGCGGAAAGGGGCCATGAGATTTCCCTGGCAGATGAGACAAAGGAGAATCTTAAAAGATTCTGTAAGTATATTAAGAGTAAAAGGGAAGCTGGGGAGAGAGTAGGTCCCCTTAAGGATCAGTGTGGTAATCTATGTGTGGAGCCACGGGAAATGGGCGAGGTCTTAAATGAATATTTCTCGTCCATATTTACCATGGGAAGCTAGTGAGTTCAAGGGAGGGAACACCGATATCCTGGAGCGTATCAACATTCCAAATGAGGATGTGTTGGAGGCTTTTGAAGCACATTAAGGTGGATAAACCCCCAGGGCCTGACCTGGTGTATCCTAGGATGCTATGGGAAGCAAGAGAGGAGATTGCTGGGGCCCTGGCAGAGATTTTTGTATCATCGAAAGCCACAGGTGAGGTACCGGAAGACTGGAGGATAGCTAATGTTGTGCCTTTATTTAAGAAGGGCAGCAGGGATAAGCCAGGGAACTACAGGCCGGTGAGCCTTACATCAGTGGTGGGAAAGTTATTGGAAGGGATTCTGAGAGACAGGAATTATATGCATCTGGAAAGGCATGGTCTGATTAGGGACAGTCAGCATGGCTTTGTGCGTGGGAAATCATGTCTCAGGAATTTGATTTGAGTTTTTCGAGGAGGTGACCAAGAGGATTGACGAGGGCAGGGCGATGGACGTTGTCTACATGGACTTTAGCAAGGCCTTTGACAAGGTCCCGCATGGTAGGCTGGTCCAGAAGGTTCGAACACATGGGATCCAGGGTGAGCTAGCAAATTGGATACAAAATTGGCTTGGTGATAGGAGGCAGAGGGCGGTAGTGGAGGGTTGTTTTTCAGATTGGAGGCCGGTGACCAGTGGTATGCCGCAGGGATCGGTGCTGGGTCCTCTGTTGTTTGTCATATATATTAATGAATTGGATGTGAATGTAAGGGGCATGATTAGTAATTTTGCAGATGACACCAAAATTGGTGGTGTAGGGGACAATGAAGAAGGTTGTCTAAGGTTACAACAGGATATAGATCAACTGGGAAAGTGGGCAAGGGAGCGGTAAATGGAATTTAATGTAGACAAGTGTGAAGTGATGCATTTTGGGAAGTTAAACCAGAGCAGGACATATACCGTGAATGGCAGGGCCCTGGGGAGTGTTCTTGAGCAGAGAGACTTTGTAAGTACATAGTTCCCTGAAAGTGGCAACACAGGTAGACAGGATGGTGAAGAAGGTGTATGGCATGCTTGCCTTCATCGGCTGAGGCATTGAATACAAGAGTTGGGACGTCATGTTACAGTTGTACATGACATTGGTTAGGCCGCATTTGGAGTACTGTGTGCAGTTCTGGTCGCCGCACTACAGGAAACATGTGATTAAGCTGGAGGGTGCAGAAAAGATTCACAAGGATGTTGCCTGGTTTGGAGGGCTTGAGTTATAAAGAGAGATTGGATCGGCTGGATCTGTTTTCCCTGGAGCGAAGGAGGCTGAGAGGGGACATGATAACGGTATATAAAATTATGAAAGGCATAGATAGGGTAGATAGCCAGAGTCTGGTTCCCATGGTAGGGGTGACTAAAACTAGAGGGCATAGATTTAAGTTGAGAGGGAGGAGCTTTAAAGGGGATCAAAGGGGTAAATTTTTTCACAAAGAATAGTGGGTATCTGGAATGAGCTGCCTGAGGAGGTGGTGGAGGCAGAAACAATAGCGACATTTAAGAGGCATCTGGACAGGTACTTGAATGAGCAAGGCATAGAGGGATATGGAATTAATGCAGGCAGGTGGGATTAGTATGGATAGGCATTATGGTCGGCATGGACGCAGTGGGCTGAAGGGCCTGTTTCTTTGCTGTACGACTCTATGACTATAAGAATATGAGGAGCCATTTAGCCCCTTGAGTCTGATTTATTTACTGGAATTTCCTCCAGGGTGGTTTTGTGACTGGAGGTGGGTTATTCAGGATTTCCACTCTCAAGCCTGGCACATTTTCCTAGGTTGGGCTTCATTAAAAATGCAGGGCGAGTTGCCGAAGCTCAACAAAGTGAGTCTGCTTCAGTCAATAAGTGGCACTGCAGCAGGACCAGAAAAGGGAGGAATAAAAACAAAGTGCTGGAATTACTCAGCAGGTCAGGCAGCATCTGTGGAAAGAGAAACCAAGTTAACGTTTCAGGTCTGTGACCTTGCATCAGAACAGTAAAGGGAGGGGCTGAATATAAAGGAGACTGAAAGCCCTGAAGATGTTGTTGCCTTAAATAATTTAGGAAGAGCCTAACTAGAGGCTACCAACCTGAGTATTGTCAAGGAAAATTAAGGAATTCTTCCTCTTTCACTAACTTGTGCCTATGGCATAACTGGTATTGTCACCTATTAGTTCCTGTCTTCAGTCAGTAGTACAGTGGCAGGAAGGCATAGAAATTGGCCCAGGTGCAGTGCTCTGCTCCCTGCCATCATTTCATTTCCACACAATAGGACCATCAATGTTGGCCTTTATTTCAAGTGAACTGGAATACAAAGGGATGGAAGTTATGCTGCAGTTGTACAAAGCTCTGGTTAGACTGTATCTGCAGTACTGCATTCATTTCTGGGCACTGCACCTCCAGAAGGAGATATTAGCCTTCGAAGAGGTGCAGTGCATGTTCACCAGAATGATACTGGGGCTAAAAAGGTTATTCTGAGGACAGCATACATAGACTAGGCCTGTATTCCCTTGAGTATAGAAGATTAAGGGATGGTCTAATTGAAGTGTTTAAAATGGTTCAAGTATTTGATAGTGTAGCTAGCAAGAAACAATTGCCTCTGGTGGGGAGTCCAGAACAAGGGGACATAATTTTAAAATTAGAACTAGGCAGGAATGATGTCAGGAAGGACTTTTCCACAAAGTGGAAATCTTCCCCACCCCCAAAAGTTGTGGATGCTGGTTTAATTGAAAATTTCAAAGATTTCTAGATTTTTTTTTTTACAAGGCAAGATTATTGAGGGATATGGAGCCAAAGTGGGTAGATGGGTTAACAAAAGATATAATGGAATAGGCTTGAGGGGCTGAATGACCTACTCCTGTTTCTATGTTGCAAAGGGGTGGATAGCTATAAGGGGTTGGTTGGGGAGGAGGAGAAGAAAAATTTCCTGTGCTTTTTTAGGCTTCGCTGTTCTATTTCATCTGCTTATATTTCCTATCGTGGAGGAATGTACAGGCTTACAACTCAGTTGGTTTAGATAAAAAGACTATAAAGGTAATTTGATGAGTCTGCGCTTCTGACTAGGAACCTTACCTGGCACAGCACATTGGAAATGTATGTTGTCCACTATTTCTAACCATGGTCAATGTATGCTACTTTCAGATGGGCACAAAATCAAAAAATTGTTCCATTTAACCTGAATTCTGTGGAAAAATAATTGTTTCCAAACTCCATGGGTACAATGCTACTTTTGTCACAGTGGGAGGAAGAAAAACAAATCGTTAGTGACCAGGATGCTCGGATATGGAAGGAAGGATGAAGTGTTCATATGTTAATAAAAAGCAAGGTTATGCGGGAACTATTGAGCTGGGGTAAAGGAGAGAAAGGGAAGGATAAAAAATGAATAAAATCAAACGGGTTGAAAAACAAAGGATATTGCCAGAATTTCTGCGAAATAAGCGGAGTGATGAGGTGACCAAAATATTGAGGTGCAGAAGGAACAGTTTATTTTTGATGGTGGTGAGGATGATGGGAGAGTGGAGATAACCAGTAGATTTAAAATGTGCACCTCTTAAAGAATCCTTGTTCCCTATAAATGTAGTCATTCAGATTTTAGAATCAAAATGTTACATCAGCTAATTGGAAGCCAACTGCTCCAATGATTGTCTCAGCACAATGTTACATCCAGGTGAGAAAGTGGTCTAGGGTTCCCTTTCAGCCTTCACCTGGTCTTACCATAACCGGGTTTTATTTTTATACACACTGTTTTTAGCTCCCCCTTGTTCACCGCTTTCCAATTATAAGGCAAAGAAACCAGCACAAAGAGGCTTTCTCAGGTTTGAAGAAGAAAAGTTGAAATTTATTAAACTTAAACTCTAATTTGGTTAATGCCTATGGATATATGACACGCCCATGCTAACATGCATACGTGATACACACATTCAGATAGAGTCATAGAGTTATACAGAAACAGGCCCTTCAGCCATCGTGTCCGTGCTGGACATCAAGCACCTAATCCCATTTTCCAGCACTTGGCCTGTAGCCTTGTATGCTATGGCGTTTCAAGTGCTCATCTAGATACTGACTAAATGTTGTGACGGTTCCTCCCTCTACCGCCCCTTCAGGCAGTGTGTTCCAGATTACAATCACCCTCTGGGTGAAAAAAAATGTCCTCACATCCCCTCTAAACCTCCTGCCCCTTACCTTAAATCTATGCCCCCTGGTTATAGATAAGGATAGAAAGAGCAGAACAAAAATAAAGTGCAAAAGTTTGAGGCAATATCTGAAGAGTTGTTACAGTTCTTTGAGCTCACTGTAGTGTCCTTGATTGTAGGTAGCTCTTGCTTTTTGTTGGGGCCCAGTATTCTTCTTAAATCTTGTTCACTGTAGGAGACTTTCTCTCTTGGGGTTCATGGGTTTTCAGTGGATTTTGGAGTTCCGTGAGAAAGAGATGGGAGCAGACAGGAGAGGTTGTGGCGAGCCAGCCAGGAGAGGTCATTTCAATCCAGGAGAAAACAGCTTTCTGCCGGCTCTCCGTTCAAACTCTGCAACAGCCAGTTAACTGGTCTGACCATGTCTGTTTGTGGATTGAATTGGAGCAGGGAATAGCTCCTTTTGTCTACAAGCACTGTCTGTTAATATGCAAAAATGTCTTTCCAGCCAGGCGCCTGGCAACCCCTTGTCACAGGCCTTTTCCTCATCCCAGCAACAATTTGAAATTTAATGTCCATGTGGCAAAATTAATGCGCCTCATTCTTGGCAGGTGGGGGCTTGCATGACAACAAGCATTTGAAACCAACATGACTGAAGCTTTAACCTAGTTTTGGTACAACTTTGTCTTCTGTTAGAAGGAAACGAACTAATAATGTGACAAACCATGTTGCTACAGTTGTCTCTGCTGCTTATGCAGCACTTGCTGCTGTGTGCTTTTGCAGTGCACAACATTGTGACTTTACAGCAAATATTTGATGTAGGTTGTCTTGGCTTTGCCAGACCTGAATCTCTTAGTAAGCTCTTCAATTAATGGGTGTCAGTGCTTTAAACAATTGTTTTGTTTTTAATGACAGATTCAAATGAACCGCAAAAAATATGAGATTGAACTTCTGCCCAAGCCAAGTAGGCCGAGTTCTTTCCGCCGGAATGCATCTATTCGTCGATCAGGCTATGCATTTTCACATCAACAAGGCTATGCTGATTTAATTTCTTCAGGTCGTAGCATCCGAAAGAAAGGCCCACGCTCTGAACCAGATGTCAGCAGTAGGACATATGAAACAGCAGGTGCAAATGCAAGCTGAAACCATCACCATGCTGTTGCCTGCTAAGACTTTTTGTATCAAAAACAACTTTACAGAAAGGAAAACATTGATTAAATAGATATATTTCTCAGGCTATATTGGAGGAAGATTGCAATGCATTTAATGTAAGACTTTCATATTTGTACATTGCGAGATTGAGGATCCTTCCAATTTGCGCACACCAGACGAGGACCATCTGATCTGCAGAAGCCAACCACTAGTATATTTAAACCTGAAAGTGGGATGACTTGCTTTTCCAGCACTGCTCATCAGTTGTTCCACTGCAATATGGGCACCATTTTAAGGATCTTCATTTACAAGGGCTTTTTTCACAGAACAGCAATAAAGAAAATTGAGTTTTGTTTTATTGGCTTGCAATGAATACCTGAACAGATGAGATGTGTTTTTAACGTTTACATAGATGCAGATTTCCATAAGTTAACCAACTTTTATTACCAGTTGTGAATATTAAACCTTTCACCCTTTATTTGGAGCTTTTCAAAATATGAAAGCATGAATTTCCTTTTTATTTTCCACTATTTTAGCAAGACTCTCAAATATATGTTCGAAAAAGCAACATTAAAAATCTGCACTGCCATTTTTATGTTCGGATCCGAAGTTCTTCTACATATTTTTTCAAAATTAGAAATTTAGTCTGAATTTTCCACCTTGTTAACTTTTAAACAAATTTATTATTTCTGCCTTGTCATAAGTTAAAGAATATGTGTATGTACATATATTTTTAGGATTTTTTTCTGTACTAAATAAGAATGATTAAACATTTAAAATTTATTAATTTCTGGCTAATTATTCCAGCAGCATATCAACTCATCATGAAAGGCCATTGGAAAATCCAAATGTGTGCCATTAGGCCTGAGCATAGTGCTGTTGTTACAGATCTTCACATCCCAAAAAATTACAAGATTTTCAACTAAGTACACTGGCACTGCTTGCTCAAATTTTAGAAACTCATGGGAGTCAAAAAGATTATGGGAATCTTTAGTTTCTTCTCACAGATGTGAGGTAACTTGAAGTTAGTCAGATAATGCCTTTTGTGATAGCTGTTTATTTCACATGTACTACCTCTGTTTTTCAGAGCAGCTCATAATAAAAGAGCACAATTGTAATATAAATTGATCAATTACCTGAAATAAAGCCTTTAAGAATTCAGTCTGACATTTTTTCAAAGGGCAGGTGTTTCCCTGGTGTTGCTTCTAGCTGATTTCTAACTCCACCACCATAACTTAATCGAAAGTGCAATGGCAACCCTGTTTAAATGCATGAATAGGTTTTCCACTGCGTTGGGATTTTCTATGAGGGGAGACTGAATGGACAAGATCTATATCCCCCAGAGTTAAGAATAATGAGCGATGTTCTCCATACCAGAAACGGGCAGTAACCTAGGGGCTAAAAAGTGAGGAAATTAAGGATATTGATATCAGTCGAGAAAAAGTATTGGAGAAACTTGAGGGACTAAAATCTGACAAGTCCTCAGGACCAGATGGCCTACATCCTAGGGTTCTAAAAGAGATAGCTGCAGAGATAGTGGATGCACTGGCTATGATTTTCCAGAATTCCTTAGATTCAAGAATGGTCCCGTCAGATTGGAAGTTGGCAAATGTTACGCTGCTTTTCAAGAAAGGAGGCAGCGAGAAAACAGGCCAGTTAGCCTAACATGAGTCAATGGGAAGATGCTGGAAACTTTTATTAAAGAAGTCTTAACATTGCATTCGATAAGGTACCACATAAAAGATTAATAGGCAATATAAGGGTTCATGGTGTTGGCGGTAATATATTAGCGTGGATAGAGGATTGGTTAACAGGAAGCAGAGAGTGGGCATAAATGGGGCATTTTCAAGTTGGCAGGCAGTGAATAGTGGGGAGCCGCAAGAATTAGTGCTGGGGCCTCAGCTTTTTACACTCTATATTAATGATGTGATGAAGAGACAGAGAGTAATGTATCTAAGTTGACTGATGATGCAAAACTCGTTGGAAAGGTAAGCGCAGGGAGGATGTAGAGAGGCTGCAAAGAGATCTTGACAAGTTAAGTGAGTGGACAACAAGATGGCAAATGGAGTGTAATGCAGTGAAGTGTGAAGTTGTTCACTTAGGTCATAAAAATAGAAAAGCAGAATATTTTTTAAAAGGTGTGAAACTGGTAAGTGTTGATGAAGGAATGCACAAAGTTAACATGCAGGTGCAGCAGGCTATTAGGAAGGCAAATGGCATGTTGGCCTTTATTGCAAGGGGATTGGAGAACAGGAATAAAGAAGTCTTGTTAAAATTGTACAGGGCTTTGTTGAGACCGCACCTGGCATACTGTGTGCAGTTTTGGTCTTCACATTTAAGAGAGGATAACATAAGATATATTTGCACTGAAGATTTACTAATTTGGTTCCTGGGATGAGGGGGTTGTCCTATGATGAGAGGCTGAGTAAATTGAGCCTATATTCTCTGGAGTTTAGAAGAATGAGAGGAGATCTAATTGAGACATACAAGATTTTGAAAGGGCTTGATAGGGTAGAAGCTGAGAGATTGTTTCTGTTGGTCAGGCATCTAGAACACGCTCCTGATCTTTGGGCACCCGGTGCGGAGGGGCTTGGGCCGGGAGGAGGATCTCCTCGTCGGTCTGCTCCTGGGCCTGGCCAAGGTGGCAATTCACAGGTCCAGGTTGCGGGCCGTCGGGGGTTCCGTCCTCCCCGATTGCCTGCCCCTCTTCCGCGGTTACGTTCGCGCCCGGGTGTCCCTGGAAAAGGAGCATGCGGTGTCCGCCGGTACGCTTGAGGCCTTCCGCGACCGGTGGGCACCGCAGGGACTGGAGTGCATCGTCGACGCCGAGAATGGCATTTTAATTTGAGTTTTTTGTTTATTTATCTGTTTTAATAAAGTTATTTTAAAACTGTAAATATGTACATAAAGGGGGCCTGAGGGATAAAGGCCCCCTCGATGTGAAAAATATAAAAGGGGCCTGGGGTATAAAGGTCACCCTGTAAAAAAGAAAAAAAAAAAAACGGGGGTTAGATACAGAGTAAAGCTCCCTAAGGAAAAAAAAAACGGGGACACAGTCTCAGGATAAGGGGTTAATCATTCAGGACTGAGATGAGGAGAAATTACTTCACTCAAAGGGTTGTGAATCTTTGGAATTCTATACCCCAGAGGGTTGTGGATGCTCCTTCATTGATTACATTTAAGGATGGGATAGATAGATTTTTGGTCTCGCAGGGAATCAAGGGATTATGGGGAGTGGGCGGGAAAGTGGAATTGAAGCCCAAGATCAGCCATGATCATATTGAATTGTGAAGCCGGCTCGATGGTCTACTTCTGCTCCTATTTCTTGTGTTCCTGTAATCTCACTGAAAATTATAGAATTCTTAAGGGGCTTTACAGAGTTGATAGGGTTGGAGGATGTTTTCCCTTTGCAGGCAAGTCCACAGGTAGGGGTAATGGACTCAGAATAATGGGTCAGCCATTTAGGATTGAAATAAGGCAACATTTTTATAGGGTTGTAAATCATTGGAATTCTCTACCCTGGAGAGCTGTGGATGCTCAGTTGTTGAGTATTTACGAGACAGAGATTGACAGATTTTTAGATAATAATGGACTCAAGGAATATGGTGATAATTCAGGAAGGTGGAATTGAGGTAAAAAGGTCAACCATGATATTGAATGATGGAGCAGGCTCGATAGGCCAAACAGTCGGCCTATTCCTATTTCTTATGGTCCAATTATGGTGCTAGTGGACGGTGTAAATAGAAAGTAGCCATAATGGATCCCAAAAAAAACTAAAGGAATTTCATTAGTTGCTTTTTACACTTGCTTCTGTACTTGACCTAGTGGGCACCTTTTGCTTCACCCTATCTGTGCTATTTTTCAGGCTAGATTGGAAAATATTCCATCAGTTCAGTTATTTGTACTTCATGAATCATGTCTGTGTGTGTCACTCATAAAATCACATTTCGAGAAAAGTAGCTTTTATTTTGCCTTCCTTATGCATCGGAGCATTCATGCACCACACTAATGAATGCAGTCCTTTTTATTTGGGTATTTTCCATTTATATTGGTGTGCTTGTTCACCTTCCTAAAATGATTTCCCTTATTTGGACTGGTATTCTGTAGTAAATTTCAAATATTTCCTGCCCTTTTTCCTGTTAACATTTAGATTGAAGTTCTTACCATAAGAACATAAGAAATAGGAGCAGGACTAGGTCATTTGGCCCTTCAAGCCTGCTCCGCCATTCAATACAATTATGGCTGATCTGATTGTGGCCTTATCTCCACTTTCCTGCTTGCCACAATAACCCTTGATTCGCTTGTCAATCAAAAATCTGTCTAACTCAGCCTTGAATATATTCAATGACCCAACCTCCACTGTTCGCTGGGGAAGACAATTTCAAACACAAATGACCCTCTGAGAAGAAATTTCTCCTCAGCTCAGTCTTAAATGGGAGACCCCTTAATTTGAAACTGTGCCCCCAATTCTAGATTCCTCCACAAGGGGGAACATCCTCTCAGCATCTACCCTGTCAAGCCCCCTCAGAATCTTGTATGTTTTGATAAGATCACTTCTCAATCTTCTAAACTCCAATGAATATAGGCCCAATCTGCTCAACCTTTGCTCATCTCAGGAATCAGCCCAGTGAACCTTCTCTGAATTGCTTTGAATACAAGTGTGTCCCTGCTTAAATGTGACCAAAACTGTACATAGTGCGGTAGGTGTGGTCTCACCAATCCGCTGTACTGTTGTAGCAAGACTTCCCTACTTATATATTTCATCCTCTTGCAAGAAAGACCAACATTTCTATTTGCCTTCCTAATTTAATTAGAGTAGCCATATAAACACTGTGGTTACAATAGCAGGTCAGAGGCTAGGACTCCTGTGGCAAGTAACTCACCTGACTCCTCAAAGCCTGTCCACCATTTACAAGGCACAAGTCAGGAGTGTGATGAATACTTTCTGCTTGCCTGGATGGGTGCAGCTCCAACAACAGTCAAGACGCTCGATACCATCCAGTACAAAGCAGCCTGCTTGATTGGCACCCCATTCACAAACATTCGTTCCCTCCACCACTGATGCACAGTGCCAGTAATGTGTACCATCCACGCGATGCATTGCAACAACTCAAAGCTACTTCAACAGCACATTCCAAACCTGCAATCTCTATGAACTAGAAGGACAAGGGCAGCAGATGCATGGGAACACCACCACCTATATGTTCCCATCCAACTCTTACTATCTATTTTATATCTCTAGCTAGTTTTCTCTCATACTCTAATTTCTTCCTTAGTTAGCCACAGATGGTGTTTCTCCTAGAGACTGTCTTTCTCACTGGAATATATTTTTGCTGAGTGTTATGAAATATCTCCTTAAATGTCTGCCACTTCATCTCTACTGACCTACCTGTTAATCTAACCTTCTAGTTTACTTTAGCCAGCTCAGTTTTCATACCCTTGTATAGTCTTCATAGCCTTTATTCAGTGCCCATGAATCAAAACCCATTTCTCCCACATCAATCTTTGAGCGACACAGTTAACTCCCTAATCTTATTTACCCTATGCCAATTTGCTTGTGGCTCAGGTAAGAGATTATTACCTTTGAGGTTTTGCTTTTTAATTTCGTGCCTCGCTGCTCATATTCCCTATGCAGAACCTCCTTCTAGTCCTATCTATGTCATTGGTAATCATGTGGACTACAACAATTGGATCTTTTCCCTCCCACTGCAAGTTCCTCTCCAACACCCAGCAGATGTCCTGAACCATAGTACCGGGCAAGCAACACAGCCTTCTGGTCTCACGCTCTCGGCTACGGAGAACTGTATAGTCTATCCCCCTGACTATACTGTCCCCTACTACCACTACATTCCTATTTACTCACTCTGCTTGAATGGCTTCTTCTACCACAGTGCCATAGTTTGCTCATCCACCCGCAGCCACTGCTCTCATCCGTACAAGCTGCAAGAACCTCGAACCTGTTGGACAATTGCAAGGGCTGAGGCTCCTCCACTTCTACCTTCTCAATCCCTATACCTGCCTCACTCGCAGTCTCACTGTCCTGTCCCTGGCCACAGACCAAATCAGAAGACCCTAGCCTAAGGGGAACAAAGTGTCCAGGTAACTTCCCCCTCCCTGATGCATCACAGTGTCCATAGCTTGGCCTCCAGCTCATTGCCTCTGAACCAAAATTCCTCAAGCCACAGACACTTACTGCAGATGTGTTTGTCTCGGATCACACAGGTGTCCAGCAGCTCCCACATACTGCAGCTGCAACACATCACCTGCCCAGCCAATTATTTTCTTAATTGAATTTAATGAATGCCTCTCAATCTGCTTGTGCTTATATTATTATTTTAGTTAATATTCTACTTACCCTGATTGAAATTCCCCAGTTTATATAAGATAAATAGGAAATACTCACCAACCAATCACCTACGTGCTTCCCTGTGATATCATACCTCATTTTTCTATTTTAAACGTGGGCTCTCAACCTACAGTCTGGCTGTTGGGTAGCCCCACTCTGCTCTGCTTCTTCCTGCCATTCAAAGTGAAGTCTCACTCTCTCCTGCGCTCTTTAATCCCCCACTCAGCTCTCGCTTCTTCCCCACCGCTCTCAAAGTGAAGTCTTGCTCTCGCCTGCGCTTTTTAAGTCCCACACTGCTCTTGCTCCTTCCCACTGTTCTCTATGTGATGAAATCTTGTCAAAATACAGCTTAAAATGATCTCTTTTTTGCAGACACTTGGAAACAAAACATGAATAGCATAAGCATAAGCCCACAAAGTTCCAATTTTTTTTAACTGAATTCAGGCTCAGCTAATGGCAAGCAAGACATTTTTGTGCTCTGCTGCTCTTGAAGCCTCATACTTAGTGCATTTACACGGTTGCAAACACAGGAAAATCTCACGCCCTAGCAGACAAACTAATATTGCTTGTAACTGCAGACATAGTAAGCACGATGTTTGGAAAGAAGACGCAACAATTAATACAATTAGCACCATTACCGAAGAATACAGTGCCATGCCAAATTAGTAGCATAGCCAATGATATCCGAACTGAATTAGTGAACCAAGCCATTAGCAACAATATTTTGCTCTGCAGCTGGCCGAATCCACAGATGGGTTAATCTGAGTTCACTTGATTTACATATGGTACATTTACGAAGGTGCAATATAGGGGACCAGTTTGTTTAGCCAGTGGCTGCCTACCAGAACAACAGCAAAGGAGATTTTCCAGTTGCTTTACAGCTTCATAAATCACAATGATATTGCCTGGTCACAATGTATTGGCATTTACACCAGGCCAAAGTCAATGACAGGTAGGCATTGTGAAGTAGTGATTGGTACTAGAACAGTTGCTCCCAATGCGATGTGAGGGCATTGCTGTACACATAGAGAAGCACTCACTGCCAAAAGCATGCTTATCCACTTGAAGGAGGTGCTGGACAATGCTGTGAAGATGACTCGACTCTTGAATTCCAGAATAGTTTCCGCCCCATGTAATGAGATGGGAAACTGGCAAAAAGAAAAAGACATGCATTTATATCGTGACTTTCACAGCTACCGGGCATCTGAAAGCACTTTCAGTCATTAAAGCACTTTTGAAGTCTTGTCACTGTTGTAGGAAATGTGGCAGCCAATTTGCACATAGCAAACTCCCACAAACGTGATAATGGCCAGGTATTCTGTTTTGGTGATGTCGATAGGAGGATAAATATTGGTCAGGACACTGAGGATAACTCCCTTGCTCTTCTTTGAAATTGTGCCGTGGGATCTTCTACGTATACCTACCAGACAGGGCCTTTGGTTTAGTGTCTTATCCGAAACCCTAGTCATCTGACAGTGCAGCAATCCCTCAGTCCTGCACTGGAATGTCGACCTATATTTTTGTGCTCAAATCCTGGAGTGGGACTTGAACCCACAACCTTATGACTCAGAGGCATGTCAATTAATTGCTCAATATGGAAGGTAGCAAATGTAACCCCACTAATTAAGAAAGGAGGGAGAGAGAAAACGAGGAATCTATTATAAAGGATATGATAACTGGACACTTAGAAAATAATAGTAAGACTGGGCAGAGTCTACATGGATTTAGGAAATCATGTTTGACAAACCTGTTAAGAGTTTTTTGAGGATGTAACTAGTGGAATAGACAAGGGGGAACCAGTGGATGTGGTGTATTTAAATTTTCAGAAGGCTTTCTATAAGGTTTAACACAGGAGGTTAGTAAGCAAAATTGGAGCAAATGGGATTGGGGGTAATATACTGGCAGGGACTGAGCATTGGTTAACAGACAGAAAGCAGAGAGTAGCATAAATGGTCATTCTCAGGTTGGCAGGCTGTGACTACTGGGATACTGCACAGATCAGTGTTTGGGCCCCAGCTATTCACAATCTATATCAATGATTTGGATGTGGGGACCAAATGTAATATTTCCAAGTTTGCTGATTACACAAAACTAGGTGGGAATGTGAGTTGTGAGGAAGATGTAAAAAGGCTTCAAGGGGATTTAGGCAGGCTAAGTGAGTGGGCAAGAACATGTCAGATGGAATATAATGTGGAAAAATGTTAAGGTATCCACTTTGGTAGGAAAAACAGAAATGCAGAGTATTTCTTAAATGGTGAGAGATTGGGAAATGTTTGAAGTTCAAAGGGGCTGGGTGTCCTTGTTCATGAGTCACTGATATTAAAGCTATCAAGGGATATGGAATAGTGTGTGAAAATGCCATTGAGGTAGCAGATCAGCCATGATCTAGTTGAATGGTGGAGGAGGCACGAGGGGCCAAAAGGTCTACTCCTCTTATTTCCTATGAAAGCTAGCATGCAATAGCAGCAAGCAATTGGGAAGGCAAATGGTATGTTGGCCTTTATTGCAAGAGGATTTGAGTACAGGAGTAAGGATGTCTTGCTGCAATTGTATAGAGCCTTGGTGGGGGTGGGGAGGCAGTGGCGCAGTGGTAATGTCACTAGTAATCTAGTAATCCAGAGGCCCAGGCAGATGGTGAAATTTGAATTCAATCAATAAATCTGGAATTAAAAATCTTTTCTAATAGTGACCATTAAACCATTGCTGATTATTGTAAAAACCCATCTGGTTCACTAATGTTCTATAGGGAAGGAAATCTGCCATGCTTATCTGGTCTGGCCTACATGTGACACCAGACCCTCAGCTGATGAATCTGTGCTTCTTCATGTTGAACAGTAATTGGAAGAAACACTGAGGGTAGCAAGGGCACAGAATGTACTCTGGGTGGGGAACTTCAATGTCCGTCATCAAGAATAGTTCGGCAACACCATTACCAACTGAGCTGGTCGAGTCCTAAAGGACACATCTGCTGGACTGGGTCTGTGGCAGATGGTGAGGGAACCAACAAGAGGGAAAAACCAACATGGCCTCGTCTTCGCAAATCTACCACTTGCAGATGCATCTGTCCATGACAATATTGGTTGGAGTGACCACCACACAGTCCTTGTGGAGACAAAATCCCGTCTTCACACTGAGGTTACCCACCATCGTGTTGTGTGGCACTACCACCGTGCTAAATAGGATAGATTTTGAACAGATCTAGCAACTCAAATCTGGAATTCCATGAGGTGCTGTGGGCTATCAGCAGCAGCATAATTGTATACAATCACAATCTGCACTGGATAGTGCAAAGGCTATGGGTCCAGACAACATCCCGGCAATAGTACTGAAGACGTGCTCCAGAACTAGCCGCGCCTCTAGCCAAGCTATTCCAGTACAGCTACAACACTGGCATCTACCCAGCAATGTGGAAAATTACCCGGGTATGTCCTGTCCACAAACATCCAACCTGGCCAATTACCGCCCTATCTGTCTACTCTCGATCATCAGTAAAATGATGGAAGGGGTCATCAACAGTGCTATCAAGTGGCACTTGCTCAGCAATAACCTGCTTATTGACACTCAGTTTGGGTTCCCAGGGCTACTCAGCTCCTGACCTCATTACAGTCTTGGGCCAAGCATGGACAAAAGAGCTGAACTCAAGAGTGAGAGTGACTCCCCTTGACAGCAAGGCAGTATTTGACCGAGTATGGCAAAACTGGTATTAATGGGAATCAGTGGGCAAACTCTCCACTAGTTAAGAGTCATAGCTAGCACAAAGGAAGATGGTTGTGATTAATGGAGGTCAATCATCTCAGTCCCAGGACATTACTGCAGGAGTGCCTCAAGGTAGTGTCCTAGGCCCAACCATCTTCAGCTGCTTCATCAATGACCTTCCCTCCATCATAATGTCAGAAGTGGGGATGTTCACTGATGAGTGCACAATGTTCAGCACCATTCACGACTCCTCAGATACTGAAGCAGTCTGCAACCAGATGCAGCAAGACTTGGACAACATTCAGGCTTGGGCTGGTAATTGGCAAGTAACATTCATGCCACACAAGTACCAGCAATGACCATCTCCAACAAGAGAGAATCTAATCATCTCCCCTTGATGTTCAATGGTATTACCATCGCTGAATCCCCCACTATCAACATCCTAGGGGTCACCATTGACTAGAAACTGAACTGAACCAGCCAAATAAATACCTAGACCCCAAGGACTTCAGTGGTTCAAGAAGGCAGCTCACCACCACCTTCTCAAGGGCAAATAGGAATGGGCAATAAATGCTGGCTTAGCCAGCGATGCTCATATCCCATGAGCAAATCAAAAAAAGACCTGGAATATTGTGTACCTTGGTCTCCTTATCTAAGGAAGGATATACTTACCATAGCGGGAGTGCAATGAAGGTTCACCAGACTAATTCCTGGGGTGGCAGGATTGTCCTCTCTGGAGAGCTTGAGGAGACTGGGCCTGTATTCTCGAGAGTTTAGAAGATTAAAAGGTGATCTCCTTGAAACATACAAAATTCTTAAAGGGCTCGACAGGATGGATGCAGGAAGGTTATTTCCCCTGGCTGGGGGTCTTGAATCCGGAGACACAGTCACAGATAAGGAGTACACTTTTAGGACTGAGATGAGGTGGAATTTCTTCATTCAGAGTGTAGCGAATCTTTGGAGTGCTTTACCTCAGAGAGCGACGGTGGAGGCTCAGTAATGGAGAATGTTCAAGACAGAGATCGATAGATTTTTACATATTAAAGACATCAAGGGATGTGGGGCTAATCCGGGACAATGGCATTGAGGTAGAAGATCAGCCATGATCTAGTTCAGGGGTGTCCAACCTTTTCGTTTGATTTTTGCTTAGCTGGTCAGCAAATTTCGCAAAGATAAAGGCATTAGAAATAGGGCATACTGGGTAAAAGATTATTACTCACCTCTCTTTTTCGAAGAAATCCACCCTTCGCCCACTGTGCACCAGGAGTGGAAAAACACTGTGCTCAGCAAGTCGGTACACTCTGAATCATGCATCACCTCCCTCTGCCAGCACCGTCCCCATCTCTGCATGCTCACCCCACCATCTCTAGTGCTCACCCCCACCATCTCTGCATGCTCACCCCACCATCTCTAGTGCTCACCCCCACCATCTCTGCATGCTCACACCCACCACTGTCTCTGCGTGCTCACCCCCCCCACTGTTTCTGTGTGCTCACCGCACCCCACCCCCCCCCAACCACAAAATGTTTCCGGGTGCTCACATCCCCACCATCTCTGCATGCTCACACCCACTGTCTCTGCGTGCTCACCCCCATCAGCTCTGCATGCTCACACCCACCACTGTCTCTGCATGCACACACCCACCATCTCTGCATGCTCACACCTACCACTTAATCTGTGTGCTCACACCTCCCCTGTCTCTGCGTGCTCGCCCCCATCATCTCTGCATGATCACACCCAACACTGTCTCTGCGTGCTCACACCCACCATCGCTGCGTGCTCAACCCCATCATCTTTGCAAGCTCACACCCACCACTTAATCTGTGTGCTCACACCCCCACTGTCTCTGCATGCTCACCCTCCTCCTATTATCTCTGTCTGCTCACCCCCATAATCTCTGCATGCTCACCCCCACCATCTTTGCATGCTCACACCCACCACTGTCTGCATGCTCACACCCACCATCTCTGCGTGCTCACCCCCATCATCTCTGCATGCTCACACCCACCACTGTCTCTGCGTGCTCACACCCACCATCTCTGCGTGCTCACCCCCATCATCTCTGCATGCTCACACCCACCACTGTCTCTGCGTGCTCACACCCACCATCTCTGCGTGCTCACCCCCATCATCTCTGCATGCTCACACCCACCACTGTCTCTGTGTGCTCACCCCCATCATCTTTGCATGCTCACACCCACCACTGTCTCTGCGTGCTCACACCCACCATCTCTGCGTGCTCACCCCCATCATCTCTGCATGATCACACCCAACACTGTCTCTGCGTGCTCACACCCACCATCTCTGCGTGCTCAACCCCATCATCTTTGCAAGCTCACACCCACCACTTAACCTGTGTGCTCACACCCCCACTGTCTCTGCATGCTCACCCTCCTCCTATTATCTCTGTCTGCTCACCCCCATCATCTCTGCATGCTCACCCCCACCATCTTTGCATGTTCACACCCACCACTGTCTCTGCGTGCTCACACCCACCATCTCTGCGTGCTCACCCCCATCATCTCTGCATGCTCATACCCACCACTGTCTCTGCGTGCTCACACCCACCATCTCTGCGTGCTCACCCCCATCATCTCTGCATGCTCACACCCACCACTGTCTCTGCGTGCTCATACCCACCATCTCTGCGTGCTCACACCCATCATCTCTGCATGATCACACCCAACACTGTCTCTGCGTGCTCACACCCACCATCTCTGCGTGCTCAACCCCATCATCTTTGCAAGCTCACACCCACCACTTAACCTGTGTGCTCACACCCCCACTGTCTCTGCATGCTCACCCTCCTCCTATTATCTCTGTCTGCTCACCCCCATCATCTCTGCATGCTCACCCCCACCATCTTTGCATGCTCACACCCACCACTGTCTCTGCGTGCTCACACCCACCATCTCTGCGTGCTCACCCCCATCATCTCTGCATGCTCACACCCACCACTGTCTCTGCGTGCTCACACTCACCATCTCTGCGTGCTCACCCCCATCATCTCTGCATGCTCACACCCACCACTGTCTCTGTGTGCTCACCCCCATCATCTCTGTATGCTCACACCCACCACTGTCTCTGTGTGTTCACCCCCACCATCTCTGCATGCTCACACCCACCACTGTCTCTGTGTGCTCACCGCCATCATCTCTGCGTGCTCACCCCACCACTGTTTCTGCATGCTCACACCCATGGTCTCTGCGTGCTCACTCCCACCATCTCTGCATGCTCACACCCACCACTGTCTCTGTGTGCTCACACCCACTGTCTCTGCATGCTCACCCCCCACTGTTTCTGCGTGCTCACCCCCACCATCTCTGCGTACTCACCCCCACCATCTCTGCGTGCTCAGCTCCACCACTGTCTCTGCGTGCTCACACCCAACACTGTTTCTGCATGCTCACACCCACCATTGTCTCTGCTTGCTCACCCCCACCATCTCTGCGTGCTCATACCCACCACTGTTTCTGCTTGCTCGCCCCCACCATCTCTGCGTGCTCACAACCACCACTGTTTCAGTGTCAGTGGGATTAGAATGGATCGATCCCTGGGTATATTGGAATCAAAGACTGGCAGGCAAAATAGTAAAAGAACAATGGGCTGCCTTTAAAGAGGAGATGGTTCAGGTACAGTTGAGTTACATTCCCACAAGAGGGAAAGGTAGGGCAACAAAAGCCTGAGCTCTGTGGATGACAAGAGATAGAGAGTAAGATGAAGCAGGAAAAGGGATCATATGACACACGTCATGTTGGTAATATAAATGAGAACCAGGCTGAATACAGAAAGTTCAGAGAGAGAGTGAAATAGAAAATAAGAGAGTCAAAGAATAAGTATGAGAAGAGACTGGCAGATATCACAAAAGGGAATCCAAAAATCTTCTATTGGGAGAGAAATAATAAAGGGGGCGTGGGGCTGATTAAGGACCAAAAAGGAAGCAGAAGGCATAGCTGAGGTACTAAACAAATACTTTGCATCTGTGTTTACCAAGGAAGAAGATACTGTTGAAGTCATAGTAAAACAGGAAGTAGTTGAGTTACTGGATGGGCCAATAATTGACAAAGAGGAGGTATTAGTAAGGTTTTTTTATCATTCATGGGATGTGGGTATCACTGGCAAGGCCAATATTTGTTGCCCATTTCTAATTGCCTTTGAACTGAGTAGCTTGCTAGGCCTTTTCAGACGGCAGTTAAGAGTCAACCACATTGCTGTGGGTCTGGAGTCACATGTAGGCCAGACCTGGTAAGGCCAGCAGATTTCCTTCCCTCAAGGACATTAATGAACCAGATGGGTTTTCACGACAACTGATGATAGTTTCATGGTACAATTACTAGGTTTTCAATTCCAGATTTCTTTTTATTAATTAAATTTAAATTGCACCAGATGCTATGGTGGGATTTGAACCCATGTCCCTAGGGCATTAGCCTGGGCCTCTGCATTACTAGTCCAGTGACATTACCACTACTCCACCAAAAATTCAAGGTAATCAGGCAGAGTCAACATGGTTTTGTGAAAGGCAGTTACATGTGCTGTGGATAAAGGGATGTATTGTACTTGGATTTCCAGAATGCAATTGATAAGGCGCCACATCAAAGGTTATTGCAGAAAATAAAAGCTCATGGTGTAGGGGGTAACATATTGGCATGGATAGAAGATTGGCTAGCTAACAGGAAACAGAGAGTAGGCGTAAATGGGTCATTTTCTGGTTGGCAAAATGTAATGAGTGGTGTGCCACAGGGATCTGTGCTGGGCCTCAACTTTTTACAATTTATATAAATGACTTAGAAGCAGGGACCAAAGGTATGGTTGCCAAATTTGCTGATGAGAAAAGATAGGTAGGAAGGTAACTTGTGAAGAGGACATAAGGAGGCTACAAATTGATATAGATAGGTTAAGTGAGTGGGCAAAGACCTAGCAAATGGAGTACAATGTGGGAAAGTGGGAAATTGTCCACTTTGGCAGGAAGAATAAAAAAGAAGCATTTTATCCAAATGGTGAGAAATTGCAGAGCTCTGAGATGCAGAGGGATCTGTGTGTCCCTAGTGCATGAATCGCAAAAGGTTAGTATGTAGATACAGCACGTAACTAGGAAAGCTAATAGAATGTAATTGTTTATCGCGAGGGGAATTGAATACAAAAGTAGGGAGGTTATGCTTCAGTTATACAGGGCATTGGTGAGACCACATCAGGAGTACTATGTACAGTACTCGTCTCCTTATTTAAGGAAGGATGTAAATGTTTTGGAGGCAGTACAGAGAAGGTTTACGAGACTAATACCTGGAATGGATGGGCTGTCTTACAAGGAAAGATTCCACAGGCTAGGCATGTATCCGCTGGAATTTAGTGGAGTAAGAGGTGACTTGATTGAAACATATCAGATCCTGAGGGGTCTTGACGGGGTGGATGTGAAAAGGATGTTTCCCCTTGTGGGAGAATCTTGAAATAGGGGTCACTGTTTAAAAATAAGAGGTCACCCATTTAAGACAGAGATGAGGAGAAATATTTTCTCTCAGAGGGTTGTGAGTCTTTGGAATTCTCTTCCTCAAAAGGCAGTGGAAGCAGAGTCTTTGAATATTTTTAAGGCAGAGGTAGATAGATTCTTAATAAGCAAGGGGGTGGAAGGTTATCGGGGGTAGGTGGAAATGTGGAGTAATCAGTTCAGCCATGACCTTATTGAACGGCGGAGCAGGCCTACTCGAGGGGTCGAGTGGCCTACTCCTGCTCCAAATTCGTACGTTCGTATCTCCCCTGAGGTTGCCGATACTTTAAAGTTGCTAAGTCACCAGGACCAGATGGGATGCATCCAAGGATGCTGAGGGAAGTAAGGCTGGAAATTGCGGAAGCCAGAAACCACAGGACACTCAGTTTACCCTCTGTGCTGGGAAAGCTTTTAGAAATGATAATCTGGGACAAAGTTAACAATCACTTCCACAAGTGTGGATTAATTTAGGAAAGCCAGCATGGATTTGTTAAAGGCAAATTGTGTTTAACTAATTTGATTGAGTTTTTTGATGAGGTAACAGAGAGGTTTGACGAGGGTAATGTGATTGATGTGGTGTACATGGACTTCCAAAAGGCGTTTGATAAAGTGCCATATAACAGGCTTGTCAGTAAAGTTGAAGCCCATGGAATAAAAAGGATGGTGGCAGCATAGAAATGAAGTTGGCTGAGTGATAGGAAACAGAGAGTAGTGGTGAACGGTTTCTTTTTGGACAGGAGGAAGGTATACTGTGGGGTTCTCCAGGGGTCAGTACTAGGACCCCTGCATTTCTTGATATATGTTAATGACCAACATTTCAGCGGACAGGTCGCAATTTCAAAATTTGCAGATGACACAAAACTTGGAAGTATTGTGAACTGTGAGGAGGATAGTGATAAACCTCAAGAGGCCAGATAGGCTGATAGAATGGGCAGACATGTGGAAAATGAAATTTAACGCAAAGAAGTGTGAAATGATGCATTTTGGTAGGAAGGAGAGGCAATATAATCTAAAGGGTACAATTCTAAAGAGGGTGGAGGAACAGAGGAGCCTGGGGGTATCTGTGCACAAATCGGTGAAGGTGGCAGGGCAGGTTGAGAAAGTGGTTAAGAAGGCATACAGGATCCTAAGCTTTATAAATAAAGGTACAGAATACAAAAGCAAGGACATTATAATTAAGTTTATAAAACACAGTTCTGCTTCAACTGGGGCATGATGTTCAATTCTGGCCACTGCACTTTAGGAAGGGATGTGAAGGCATTAGAAAGCGTGCAGAAAAGATTTATGAGAATGGTTCCAGGTATATGAGAATTCCATATCGAGGATAGATTCGAGAATCTGGGGTCATTCTCCTTAGAGTAAAGAAGGTTGAGAGGAGATTTGATAGAGATGTTCAAAATCATGAAGGGTCTGGGCAGAGTAGACAGGGAGAAACTGTTCCCATTGGTGCAAAGGTTGACAACCAGAGGACACTGATTTAAGGTGATTAGCAAAAGAAGCAACAGTGACATGAGGAAAAACCATTTTACGCAGCAAGTGGTTAGGACCTGGAATGCACTGCCTGAGAGTATGGTGGAGGCAGATTCAATTGTGGCTTTCAAAAGGGAATTGGATAAGCGTCTGGCCTATGGGGAAAGTGCAGGGGAGTGGGACTTGCAGATTTGTTCTTGCAGAGAGCTGCCATGGGCACGATGGGCTGAATGGCATTCTTCTGTGCTGTAACCAGCCTATGATTCTACAATTCTATGAAATGTAAGGCAGGGTTGTCAGAATTATGATACCATTTATGTTGGAGTGGATTTTCATCACTCACATAAATGAAATCAAAGTATCATCAGTGCCTTTATGCAGGAAGCAACTTATGACTCAATGTATCGCCTATCACTCCATATATTATCTGTCTATGCGCAAACAAACAACCTAATTCGTCATGTTAATGGGGAGCAGTACTAAGTGTAAGCAGGACTAAGGCATTGTTTAAGTTGTGTATGTGTATTATAAATTGTATAATTTGGACAATGCTTGAGCATTAATGGGGTTAAAATATTAAACCTGAATACTGGTAGGGGTACACAGGCTGCTGATAGATTTGGAAGGGGAGACAAAGTAAGTTATGTTTGGAAACCTCTTTCCTCGAGCCATCAGCTCTCAGCCAAAGACTGAGCAAGGCAACAGACTACAACTCTCAGCATGCACTTGCACCTAAAATGCCTAATAGTAAGACGACCCATTCACAGAGCATATTAGGACTTCCTGATTGTAATGCCTGCTCCCTCCAAATTGTCCATCAATGAACAAGTTTCTGAAAACTGACCCACCCCACGCCATCACCAGAGAGGTCACTATTAAAAACAGTAAGGCCATTTAAATGTTGTATTTTCAATCGAGTTCAGAACTTTTTGTCAAAGATAAATTTCACAGGTAAGTTATTGCAAAATTAAAGTCACTTATAGAGGTGTTTACTGAGCAAATTTGGTTTAATCTTTAATTCAGTTTTCTATTTCTTGGTTCCCATTTTTTTTTTACGAATCAGTCTCATAAACAGATCAGACATGCAACCTAATTGATACAAAAGCGATTTTCAAAAGGATTCGTGATTTGTACTTTTTCTCGTTTTTACCCATGCAGTAAACAGGGAAGTTCTAAGACAATATGGATGTTTAGATCTATGCTTAGAAAATCTAAGAATTAAAACAAGGAGCTGTAAGCTGGTTTGGGTGCTTTAGTTGATGTACTAAAGATGAAATTATGTAGATTTTTATAATAATTAACACTGCTTGCTAAGAAAATGTTTATTTTGTCTGGCATCCAGTATTGGATGCGTCCTAACTTCCATGAGCTGAACACTGGATAGAAAGAAAGGAAAACTTACATTTATATTGTGCCTTTCATGACCTCAGGTTGTCCGAAAGTGCTTTACAGCCAATGCGCTGCTTTTAGAAACATAGCCACTGTTTTCCTGAAGGAAATGTGGCAGCCAGTTTGCAGACAGAAAGCTCTCACAAATAACATTATGGTAATGATCAAATAATCTGTTTTAGGCCATTCGGCCCATCATGTCTGCCCTGGCTCTCTGAAAAAACAATTCATTCAGTTCCATTCCCCTGCTTTCTCCCCGTAACCCTGCACATTCTTCCTTTTCATAGAACTGACTAATTCCCTTTTCAATGCTTCAGTTGAACCTGCCTCCACAACCCCCTCAGGCAGAGCATTTCCAGACCTTAACCACTTGTTGCGTGAAAAAGTTTCTCCTCATGTCACTTTTGCTTCTCTTACCAAATACTTTAAATCTGTGCCCTCTCATTCTCGATTCTTTCACGAGTGGGAACAGTTTCTCTCTATCTACTCTGTCCAGACCCCTCATGATTTTGAATACCTCTATCAAATCACCTCTCAGCCTTCTCTGCTCCAAGGAAAACAGTCCAAACGTCTCCAATCTATCTTCATAACTGAAATTCCTCATCCCTGGAACCATTCTCGTGAATTTTTTCTGTACTCTCTCCATTGCCCTCATGTCTTTCCTCAAGTGTGGCGCCCAGAACTGGATGCAATACACCAGCTGAGACTGAACTGGTATCTTATACAAGTTCAACATAACTTCCTTGCTCTATGTACTTTATTCCCCTATTAATAAAGCCCAGGATAATGTATGCTTTATTAACCATTCTCTCAACCTGTCCTGCCACCTTCAATGACTTATGCACATATACATCAAGGTCCCTCTGCTCGGGCACCCCCTTTAGGATTGAACCCTTTATTTTATATTGTCTCTCCACGTTCTTCCTACCAAAATTAATCACTTCACATTTCTTTGCATTGAACTTCATCTGCCACCTATCTGCCCATTCCACCAACTTGTCTATGTCCTTTTGCAGTTCTACACTTTACTCCTCACAGTTCATAATGCTTCCAAGTTTCGTATCATCTGCAAACTTTGAAATTATGCCCTGTGCACCAAGGTCCAGGTCATTAATATATATCAGGAAAAGCAAGGGTCCCAGCACTGACCCCTGGGGGAACTCCACTACAAACCTTCCTCCAGCCCAAAAAACATCCATGAACCACTACTGTTTGTTTCCTGTCACTCAGAAAATGTCATATTCATGTTGCTACCATCCCTTTTATTCCATGAGCTGTCATCTTGCTCACAAGTCTGTTGTGTGGCACTGTAACAAACACTTTGTCATGAAAACCCCACCTGCCAAAGTGAGACATGTTGGTTTCGTCATATGGAGCATTAATTTTGAACTGTTGTTGGACTGGAAAAAATTGGCTTGGTTTAAAAGACCACTGAAACATGGCTGCACATTTTGCATTTAAAAGACAGCAGAAAAAAGGAGACAATGAGAACTGCTCACTGATTCAATTAACAAAGATTGGTCTGGGCAACCATGATCCACATCTTGTCTGTGTAGGAGACAGCACTACACACCCCACCGAGAGCTTTGAAATCCACAAGCTGCAGGAGCGGTTGTTCCTGACTAACCTGCTGGCCAACTTGTAGTTTTGAATTGTGCTCACAGGACAGTTGAAAGAGATGCAATTTGAAGACAACAGAGAAGGAAGGTCTCTCCCTCGCTCTGACGAAGTTCCAAGGAATCCACTGCATCCACTCAAACCTTAAGAGAGAAGACTCCTGCAGCTAAACAAGTTTGAAAGTTTGCACTGGGCCCCAACGAGAACTGCAAGACAACTGCAATCCAATATTTTACATCAAACCCAAAAGCCAGTAACTGAACTCCAGCTATTACCTTAAACCTTTCTCCTTCTTTCTGCTCCTCTGTCTTTATTTACATGTATGTTTATCGCATATGCATGCTAGTGTGGTCGTGCCGCGTATTTCTAGTAGTTTTAACTGAGTTAGAGTTTTAATGATTGCAGGATCCCAAGGGCACATTGTACAGCGAGCTCATCACTGGTATCAGACCCACCGGCCGTCCATGTCTCTGCTTTAAAGATGTATGCAAATGCGACATGAAGTCCTGTGACATTGATCACAAGTCGTGGGAGTCAGTTGCCAGTGATCGCCAGAGCTGGCGGGCAGCCATAAAGGCGGGGCTAAAGTGTGGCGAGTCGAAGAGACTTAGCAGTTGGCAGGAAAAAAGACAGAAGCCCAAGGGGAAAGCCAACTGTGTAACAGCCCCGATAACCAATTTTATCTGCAGCACCTGTGGAAGAGTCTGTCACTCTAGAATTGGCCTTCATAGCCACTCCAGGTGCTGCTTCACAAACCATTGACCACCTCCAGGCGCTTATCCATTGTCTCTCGAGACAAGGAGGCCAAAGTAGAAGACAGTTTTAAGGTTAATAAACTTATAGCTTTCTTGTTTCAATCTAAGAAACCTGTCTAGTTGATTTCTTTGCCATGACAATTGGAGAGCGATGAACAAAGATTCACTGAGGGGAAGCTCAAAACACAGCGTTTTAAAAATTAAACCCTTCTAGGCCAAACCAGGCAAAGGCCTAGACCCCTGCCTCACCTGGTTGTAACACCTTTTAAAGTCCATGTACACCATATCAATAGTATTGCCCTCATCAACCTCCTCAGAAAACTCCTGAAAGTTTGTTAAACATGATTTTCCCTTAAGAAATCCATGCTGGCTTTCCTTGATTAACCCGCATTTGTCCATGTGATTATTAATCTTGTCCTGAATTATTTTTTCTAGAAGTTTCCACACCACCGAAGTTAAACTGACTGGCCTGCAGTTGCTGGGCTTATCTTTCTCATGTCCCTCAGTATCCTTGGATGCATCTCGTCCGGTCCTGGTGCTTAATCCACTTTAAGTACAGACAGCCTATTTAATACATGCTCTTTATCAATTTTAAACCCATCTAGTATCTGAATTACCTCTTCTTTCACCATTGCCTGGGTGGCATCTTCTTCTTTGGTAAAGACAGATGCAAAGTATTCATTTAAGACCTCAGTTATGCCCTCTGCCTCCATGTGTAAATCCCCTTTATGTCTCTAATCGGCCCCACTCCTCCTTTTACCACTCTTTTACTACATTCCCTTTAATGTTAGCTGCAAGTCTCTTTTCATGCTCTCTTTGCTTGTCTTATTTGCTTTTTCACTTCTCCTCTGGACTTTCTATATTCAGCCTGGTTCTCAATAGTATTTTCTATCTGGCATCTGTCATAAGCACACTTTTTTTTCTTTATCTTAACCTCTACCTCTTTTGTCATCCAGGGGGCTCAGGATTTGTTTGCCCTACCTTTCCCCTTCGAGGGAACATATCTTTAATGTGCCCAAACTCTCTCTTCTGTTCAGCTACTGTTTTTCCTCCCAACCTTTGACTCCAATTTATTCGCCCCAGCTTCATTTTTACTTCATCGAAGTTGGCCTTCCCACAGTTAATTTTTCTTACTCTGGTTTGTTCTTTGTCTTTTTCCATAGTCAGGCTAAACCTTATGATACAATGATCAATATGCACTAAATGCTCTCCTACTGACTCTTGATCCACTTGGCCCACCTCATTCCCAAGAACCAGGTCTAGCAGTGCCTCCTTTCTCATTGGCCTAGCACCATACTGCTGTAGAAAATTTTCCTGAACACACTTTAGGATCTGTTGCCCCTCACAGTCCTTTACAATACTATTATCCCAGTCTATGCTAGGATATTAAAGCCCCCCATTAAAACTACCCCATATGTTTTGCACCTCTCTGTAATTTCCTTGCAAATGTATTCCTCTATGTCCTTCCCACTAGCTGGTGGCCTATAGACAACACCGAAGAATGTCCATTTTCCTTTTTTGGCCTCCTTGTCTCAAGAGACAATGGGTAAGCTCCTAGAGGTGGTCAGTGGTTTGTGGAGCAGCACCTGGAGTGGCTATAAGGGCCAATTCTAGAGTGACAGACTCTTCCACAGGCGCTGCAGATGAAGTTGGTTATCGGGGCTGTTACACAGTTGGATCTCTCCTTACACTTCTGCCTCTTTTCCTGCCAACTGCTGAGTCTCTTCGACTCGCTTCTCTTCAGCCCCGCCTTTATAGCTGTCCGCCAACTCTGGCGATCGCTGGCAACTGGCTCCCACGACTTGGGGTCAATGTTGCAGGACTTCATGCCACGTTTGCAAACGTCTTTAAAGAGGAGACATGGATGGCCGGTGGGTCTGATACCAGTGACGAGCTCGCTGCACAATATGGCCTTGGGGATCCTGATGTCTTCCATGTTGGCTGCCTCAAGGACTTCTGCGTTGGAGATATGGTCCTGCCACCTGATGCCAAGGATTCTCCGGAGACAGCGAAGATGGAATGCATTGAGACGTCGCTCTTGGCTGACATATGTTGTCCAGACCTCGCTGCCATAGAGCAAGGTACTGAGGACACAGGCTTCAAACACTCAGACTTTTGTGTTCCGTGTCAGTGCGCCATTTTCCCACACCCTCTTGGCCAGTCTGGACATAGCAGCAGACACCTTTCCCACGCGCTTGTTGATTTCTGCATCGAGAGTCAGGTTACTGGTGATGGTTGAGCCAAGGTAGGTGAACTCTTGAACCACTTCCTGAGCATGGTCGCCGATATTGATGGATGGAGCATTTCTGACATCCTGTCCCATGATGTTCGTTTTCTTGAGGCTGATGGTTAGGCCAAATTCGTTGCAGGCAGCCACAAGCCTGCCGACGAGTCTCTGCAGACACTCTTCTGTGTGGATGTTAATGCAGCATCGTCAGCAATGAGGAGTTCCCTGATGAGGACTTTCCGTACTTTGGTCTTCACTCTAAGACGGGCAAGGTTGAACAATTTGCCATCGGATCTTGTGTGGAGGAAAATTCCTTCTTCTGAATACTTAAACTCGTGAGTGGGCAGCAGTGAGAAGAAGATCCAAAACAGTGTAGGTGTCAGAACACAGCCCTGTTTCATACCACTCAGGATGGTGAATCTTTGGAATTCTCTGCCCAGAGGGCTGTGGAGACCCAGTCATTGAGCATGTTCAAGGCTGAGATCAATAGATTTCTACATATTAAAAACCTGAGGGTTACAGGGATAGTGCAGGAAAATTGTGTTGAAGTAGAAGATGAGCCATGATCTCACTGAATGGCAGAGTGGGCTCGAAGGGTTGAATGGCCTACTTCTATTTCTTATGATCTTACTGAAGAAGCCAAATGGCCTACTCCTGCTCCTATTTCTTAGGAGGTTATACAAACACCTGAAAGGGAAGACTGTTTAACGTCGCATATGAAAGAGAGCACCTACGACCGTGCAGCAACCCCTCAATACCACACTGGGGTATCCACCTAGATTATATTTGCTTTCAGTGCAGCAGCTTTTTTGGGAGCAGAGTGTGAGCGAGTGAGCAGCTGGGAAAGTCAGTTTGAAAGTAAATTTAATTTCCTTTTGTTTTTCGGCGGAGGCCAGGGGGCTGCTGGGTAAGTAAAACACTATATATTTGGGCGGTTTAAAATAACTTTCCATTCAGTGCAGCAGCTTTTTCGGGAGCAGAGTGTGAGCGAGTGAGCAGCTGGGAAAGTCAGTTTGAAAGTAAATTTAATTTCCTTTTGTTTTTCGGCGGAGGCCAGGGGGCTGCTGGGTAAGTAAAACACTATATATTTGGGCGGTTTCTGAACCCGAGACACCACACTTGTAGTGTCTCCCACCCGCCCTCCTCCTCTAACCAAAAAAAAAAGGACTCGGTGGGGTGTTTATAAGGTAAGGCTTTTTCGATTTCTCTGGTTTTATTGTGATTGGTAAAAACTTTACGTTCCTTTTTCATTTAACTAAGTTTAAACTTAAGATTAAAAATGGCAGGAGATCTCAGACCCGTATCATGCTCCTCTTGCTCAATGTGGGAGCTCAGGGACATGGCTGATGACCCTGACTCCTTCACGTGCAGGAAGTGTGTCCAGCTGCAGCTCTTGTTAGACCGCATGACGGCTCTCGAGCTGCGGATGGACTCACTTTGGAGCATGCGCGATGCTGAGGAGGTCGTGGATAGCACGTTTAGTGAATTGGTCACACCGCAGATTAGGATTGCTGAGGGAGAAAGGGAATGGGTGACCAAAAGGCAGAGAAAGAGCAGGAAGGCAGCGCAGGAGTCCCCTGCGGTCATCTCCCTCCAAAACAAGTATACCGTTTTGGATACTGTTGAGGGAGATGGCTCACCAGGGGAAGGCAGCAGTAGCCAGGTCCATGGCACCGTGGCTGGCTCTGCTGTTCAGAAGGGCGGGAAAAAGAGTGGAAGGGCTATAGTCGTAGGGGATTCGATTGTAAGGGGAGTAGATAGGCGGTTCTGTGGTCGAAAACGAGGCTCCCGAATGGTATGTTGCCTCCCAGGTGCACGGGTCAGGGACGTCTCAGATCGGCTGCAGAACATTCTGAAGGGGGAGGGTGAACAGCCAGTTGTCATTGTGCACACAGGCACTAATGATATAGGTAAAAAACGGGATGAGGTCCTACAAGCAGAGTTTAGGGAGTTAGGAGCCAAGTTAAAAAGTAGGACCTCAGAGGTAGTAATCTCAGGATTACTACCAGTGCCACGTGATAGTCAGAGTAAAAATGAAAGAATAGTCAGGATGAATGCGTGGCTTGAGAGATGGTGCAGGAAGGAGGGGTTCAGATTTTTGGGACATTGGGACCGGTTCTGTGGGAGGTGGGACTATTACAAATTGGACGGTCTACACCTGGGCCGGACTGGAACCAATGTCCTTGGAGGTGCTTTTGCTAACGCTGTTGGGGAGGGTTTAAACTAATGTGGCAGGGGGATGGGAACCAATTGAGGTCAGTTGACAGTAAGGAGGTAGTAACAAAAGCCTGTAAGGAACTAGATAATGAAGTCAGTGTGACTAAGGGGAAGAGCAGGCAGGGAGCAGATGATGAATATAAAGGGACTGGTGGTCTGAGGTACATTTGTTTTAATGCAAGAAGTGTAGTAGGTAAGGCAGATGAACTTAGGGCTTGGATTAGTACCTGGGAGTATGATGTTATTGCTATTACTGAGACTTGGTTGAGGGAAGGGCATGATTGGCAACTAAATATCCCAGGATATCGATGCTTCAGGCGGGATAGAGAGGGAGGTAAAAGGGGTGGAGGAGTTGCATTACTGGTCAAAGAGGATATCACAGCTGTGCTGAAGGAGGGCACTATGGAGGACTCGAGCAGTGAGGCAATATGGACAGAACTCAGAAATAGGAAGGGTGCGGTAACAATGTTGGGGCTGTACTACAGGCCTCCCAACAGCGAGCGTGAGATAGAGGTACAAATATGTAAACAGATTATGGAAAGATGTAGGAGCAACAGGGTGGTGGTGATAGGAGATTTTAATTTTCCCAACATTGACTGGGATTCGCTTAGTGTTAGAGGTCCAGATGGAGCAGAATTTGTAAGGAGCATCCAGGAGGGTTTTCTAGAGCAGTATGTAAATAGTCCAACTCGGGAAGGGGCCATACTGGACCTGGTGTTGGGGAATGAGCCCGGCCAGGTTGTTGAAGTTTCAGTAGGGGACTACTTTGGGAATAGTGATCACAATTCCGTCAGCTTTAAAATACTCATGGACAAAGACGAGAGTGGTCCTAAAGGAAGAGTGCTAAATTGGGGGAAGGCCAACTATACCAAAATTCGGCAGGAGCTGGGAAATGTAGATTGGGAGCAGCTGTTTGAAGGTAAATCCACATGTGATATGTGGGAGGCTTTTAAAGAGAGGTTGATTAGCGCGCAGGAGAGACATGTTCCTGTGAAAATGAGGGATAGAAATGGCAAGATTAGGGAACCATGGATGACAGGTGAAATTGTGAGACTAGCTAAGAGGAAAAAGGAAGCATACATAAGGTCTAGGCGGCTGATGAAAGACGAAGCTTTGAAAGAATATCGGGAATGTAGGACCAATCTGAAACGAGGAATTAAGAGGGCTAAAAGGGGTCATGAAATATCTTTAGCAAACAGGGTTAAGGAAAATCCCAAAGCCTTTTATTCATATATAAGGAGAAAGAGGGTAACCAGAGAAAGGATTGGCCCACTAAAGGACAAAGGAGGAATGTTATGCTTGGACTCAGAGAAAATGGGTGAGATTCTAAACGAGTACTTTGCATCGGTATTCACCGAGGAGAGGGACATGACGGATGTTGAGGTTAGGAACAGATGTTTGATTACTCTAGGTCAAGTCGGCATAAGAAGGGAGGAAGTGTTGGGTATTCTAAAGGGCATTAAGGTGGACAAGTCCCCAGGTCCGGATGGGATCTATCCCAGGTTACTGAGGGAAGCGAGAGAGGAAATAGCTGGGGCCTTAACAGATATCTTTGCAGCATCCTTAAACACGGGTGAGGTCCCGGAGGACTGGAGAATTGCTAATGTTGTCCCCTTGTTTAAGAAGGGTAGCAGGGATAATCCAGGTAATTATAGACCGGTGAGCCTGACGTCAGTGGTAGGGAAGCTGCTGGAGAAGATACTGAGGGATAGGATCTATTCCCATTTGGAAGAAAATGGGCTCATCAGTGATAGGCAACATGGTTTTGTGCAGGGAAGGTCATGTCTTACCAACTTAATAGAATTCTTTGAGGAAGTGACAAAGTTGATTGATGAGGGAAGGGCTGTCGATGTCATATACATGGACTTCAGTAAGGCGTTTGATAAGGTTCCCCATGGCAGGCTGATGGAGAAAGTGAAGGCGCTTGGGGTCCAAGGTGTACTAGCTAGATGGATAAAGAACTGGCTGGGCAACAGGAGACAGAGAGTAGCAGTAGAAGGGAGTTTCTCAAAATGGAGACGTGTGACCAGTGGTGTTCCACAGGGATCCGTGCTGGGACCACTGTTGTTTGTGATATACATTAATGATTTGGAGGAAAGTATAGGTGGACTGATTAGCAAGTTTGCAGACGACACTAAGATTGGTGGAGTAGCAGATAGTGAAGGGGACTGTCAGAGAATACAGCAGAATATAGATAGATTGGAGAGTTGGGCAGAGAAATGGCAGATGGAGTTCAATCAGGGCAAATGCGAGGTGATGCATTTTGGAAGATCCAATTCAAGAGTGAACTATACAGTAAATGGAAAAGTCCTGGGGAAAATTGATGTCCAGAGAGATTTGGGTGTTCAGGTCCACTGTTCCCTGAAGGTGGCAACGCAGGTAAATAGAGTGGTCAAGAAGGCATACGGCATGCTTTCCTTCATCGGACGGGGCATTGAGTACAAGAGTTGGCAGGTCATGTTACAGTTGTATAGGACTTTGGTTCGGCCACATTTGGAATACTGCGTACAGTTCTGGTCGCCACATTATCAAAAGGATGTGGATGCTTTGGAGAGGGTGCAGAGGAGGTTCACCAGGATGTTGCCTGGTATGGAGGGCGCTAGCTATGAAGAGAGGTTGAGCAGATTAGGATTATTTTCATTAGAAAGACGGAGGTTGAGGGGGGACCTGATTGAGGTGTACAAAATCATGAGAGGTATAGACAGGGTGGATAGCAAGAGGCTTTTTCCCAGAGTGGGGGTTTCAATTACTAGACAGCCAAAAGACTTGCAGGTTGATAGGTGAATTGGCCATTATAAATTGCCACTAGTATAGGTAGGTGGTATAGGAATATAGGGACAAGTGAGGATGTGGTAGGAATATGGGATTAGTGTAGGATTAGTATAAATGGGTGGTTAATGGTCGGCACAAACTTGGTGGGCCGAAGGGCCTGTTTCAGTGCTGTAATCTCTAAACCTAAACCTAAACCAGGACACGAGTTCAAAGTGAAAGGGGAAAAGTTTAGGGGGGATATGCGTGGAAAGTTCTTTACGCAGAGGGTGGTGGGCACCTGGAACGCATTGCCAGCGGAGGTGGTAGATGCGGGCACGATGGAGTCTTTTAAGATGTATCTAGACAGATACATGAATGGGCAGGAAGAAAAGAAATACAGAACCTTAGAAAATAGGCGACATGTTTAGAGAGAGGATCTGGATCGGCGCAGGCTTGGAGGGCCGAAGGGCCTGTTCCTGTGCTGTAATTATCTTTGTTCTTTGTTCTATGTGCTCAAGTCTCTGGAGCTGGAATGACAACCATCTGAATCAGGAGGTGAGAATGCTACACCAGGGCTGATGCTGAGGTACAAAAGGTATGACACGGCTCCTCATGTCGAGGATAAACACCAGCACAGACTGGTTCTGTTGAAAGGTTAACCTGAAACATTAACTCTGTTGCTTGCTCCACAGATGCTACCAGACCCTCTGAATATTTCCAGCACTTTTTGTCTTTCTTTCAGATTTCCAGCTTCAGCAGTATTTCGCTTTTATTATTCCAGCAGACTGGTTGGGCCTTAAGGCCTATCTCACTGTTCTAATTTCCAATTGATTCTTCCTCTAAGTCTCTGCAGACTGATGCAACAAACCAAACCCAATCCCAACTAAATCACCACCCTGACTGATGCAATACGCGGCAGCCGGCTTGGTGCCGCGCTGGCGCGGCGCCGGCTCTGATTGACATGGGTGCGTCAGGCGCTGCGTCTCTGATGTCCAATCAGCGATGGGGCCGGAGCGGAAAGGGGTGGGGCAGAGTATCACCCCGCCCCCTCCGGGCGCGAGCCGTCTGCAGAAGCGGTGCTTGGTGGGTGGGTTGCTGTGGCGGAGGATCGCCGGCTCTTGTGTTGAAAGGATTTTGAAGCTTTAAAATGTCTTCCGGTGATATCAGTCAGGAGGCGGCGAAGCTGTCGCTGGGTAAGGAGTGGGATCCTCGGTTTCAGCCAGGGGAGGGTGGGTTGGATGGTGTGGGGCCGCGGGTGGGCGATCGCTCACCGGCAGATGGATTTGGTCCTGGTGTGTACCAGCTGAGCTCTAGGCCAGCGGGTGGTTGAGCTCCAGCTTGTCCCCTAGGTCTGCCAATGTACGTGTGTGTTTGCTTCCCCCCACCGTGTGCTGATGGTGCTGGCTGGGGTTCCAGCCCGATCATTCCCACACCCAGTTCGCACTGTGGAGTCGATGTACTGGAAACCGAAACTCCGGACGGTGTTTCCTACTCAGTGACAGGACTGGGGAGCAATTCAGCTGGTGCTGGCAGCCCTGTGAGCTCCCCCCCCATTTTTGCAAATGACATGCCTTAATGGTTGAGTCCATGGACTGTCGGTAGCCTGAAATAAAAACAGAAGGTGCTGGGCAGCAGGTTAGTCAGCATTTGTGGAGAGAGAAACAGTGTTAACCAGAACTGAAAGGTTAACTTTCGCTTTCCACAGGCTGCTAGGCTTATCTGTTCTGTGGGTTTCCGACAACTACGTGTATTTCTATAGCGCCTTTAATGTTATGAAACGTCTCAAGGTGCTTTGCAGGAGTGCTATAAAACAAAGTATGACACCAAGATATTGGGTCAGATGACCAAAAGCTTGGTCAAAGAGGTAGGTTTTAAGGAGTGTATGAAAGGTGAAGAGACGGAGGGTATTCCAGAGCTTGGGGCCTAGGTAACTGAAGGTGCGGCCACGAATGGTGGAGCAATTACAGTCAAGGATGCACAAGAGACCAGAACTAGAGGAGCGCAGGTATTTTGGAGGTTTGTGGGGCCTGAAGAGGTTACAGAGATGGGGAGGAGCGAGGCTGTGGACAGATTTGAAACAAGGATTTTTTAAAAATTAAGTCATGGGATGTGGGTGTCGCTGACTAGGCCAGCATTTATTGCCCATCCCTAATTGCCCTTGAGAAGGTGTTGGTGAGCTGCTGCCTTGAACCGCTGTAGTCCATGTGGGGTAGGTACACCCACAGTTGTGTTAGGAAGGGAGTTCCAGGCTTTTGACCCAGTGACGGTGAAGGAACGGCAATATAGTTCCAAGTTAGGATGGTGTGTGGCTTGGAGGGGAACTTGCAGTTGATGGTATTCCCATGCATTTGCTGCCCTTGCCCCTCTAGGTGGTAGAGGTCACGGACTTGGAAGGTGCTGTCTAAGGAGCTTTGGTGAATTGCTGCAGTGCATCTTGTAGACGGCACACACTGCTGCCACTGTGCATCGGTGGTGAAGGGGGTAAATATTTGTGGATGGGGTGCCAGTCAAGCAGGCTGCTTTGTCCTGGACAGCTTTGAGCTTCTTGAGTGGTGTTGGAGCTGCACCCATCCAGGCAAGTGTAGAGAATTCCATCACACTCCTGACTTGTGCCTTGTAGGTGGTGGACAGACTTCGGGGAGTCACGAGGTGAGTTAGTTGCCGCAGGATTCCGAGCCTCTGACCTGCTCTTCTAGCCATGGTATTTATACGGCTACTCCAGTTATTGATAACCCCCAGGATGTTGATAGTGGGGGTTTCAGCGATGGTAATGCCATTGAATGCCAAGGGAAATGGTTAGATTCTCTGTTGTTTGAGATGGTCATTGCCTGGCACTTGTGTGGCACGATTGTTATTTGCCACTTATGAACTTACAAGCCCAAGCCTGGATATTGTCCAGGTCTTGCTGCATTTCTACATGGACTGCTTCAGTATCTGAGGAGTAGCAAATGGTGCTAAACATTGTGTGAATCATCAGCGAACATTCCCAGTTCTGACCTTATGATTGAAGGAAGCTCATTGATGAAGCAGCTGAAGATGGTTAAGCCTAGGACACTACCCTGAGGAATTCCTGCAGCGATGTCCTGGAACTAAGATGATTAACCTCCAACAAACACAACCATCTTCCTATGCACTAGGTGTGGCTCCAATCAGCGGAGAGTTTCTCCCCTGATTCCCATTGACTGCAGTTTTGCTAGGGCTCCTTGATTCAAATGTCAATGGCAGTCACTCTTGAGTTCAGCTCTTTTGTCGACGACACCTTCTATCACTTTACTTATGATTGAGAGTAGACTGATAGGGTGGTAATTAGCCGGGTTGGATTTGTCCTGCTTTTTACGTACAGGACATACCTGGACAATTTTCCACATTGCCAGTTAGATGCCAGTGTTGTAGATGTACTGCAACAGTTTGGCTAGGGGAGCAGCAAGTTATGGAGCACAGGTTTTCAGTACTACTGCCGGAACATTGTCAGGGCCCATAGCCTTTGCAGTATCCAGTGCCTTCAATCCGTTTCTTGATATCACGTGAAGTGAATTGAATTTGTCTGAAGACTGGCATCTGTGATGTTGGGGTCCTCAGGAGGATGCCGAGATGGATCATCCACTCTGCACTTCTGCTGAAGATTGTTGCAAATTCTTCAGCCTTATCTTTTGCACTGATGTGCTGGGCACCCCCATCATTGTGGAGCCACCTCTTGCAGTTAGTTGTTTAATTGTTCACCACCATCCACGACTGGATGTGGCAGGACTGCAGAGCTTGGATCTGATCTATTGTTTGTGGGATCACTGTTTATCGCATGATGCTTACACTATTTGGCATGCAAGTAGTCCTGTGTTGTAGCTTCACCAGGTTGACACCTCATTTTGAGGTACACCTGGTGCTGTTCCTGGCATGCCCTCCTGCACTCTTCATTGAACCAGGGTTGATCCCCTGACTTGATTGTAATGGTAGATGGGGGGATATGCCAGGCCATGAGGTTACAGATTATAATAAAAATAGGAAATGCTGGAAATACTCAGCAGGTCTGGCAGCATCTGTGGAGAGAGAAGCAGAGTTAATGTTTCAGGTCAGTGACCCTTCTTCAGAACTGGCAAATATTAGAAATGTGAAAGGTTATAAGCAAGTAAAGCGGGGGTGGGGCAAGAGATAACAAAGTAGATAGGACAAGGTCACAGAATAGCTGACCAGAAGGTCGTGGAGCAAAGGCAAATAATATGTTAATGGTGTGTTGAAAGACAAAGCATTAGTACAGATAGGATGTTAATGGACTGAAAATTGAACAGCCACAAGTACAAACATGAAAAAAAACAGTGGGTAAACAAACTGAACAAACTAAGATGAAATAAAATAAACACAAAAAAAGTATTAAAAAAAAAGAGAAAAAAGAAAAAAAAAACTAAAAATAAAAGTAAAATGGGGGGCCCTTCATGCTCTGAAATTATTGAACTCAATGTTCAGTCCGGCAGGCTGTAGTGTGCCTAATGAGATAAATGAGATGCTGTTCCTCAAGCTTGCGTTGATGATCACTGGAACACTGCAGCAATCCCAGGACAGAGAAGTGAGCGTGAGAGCAGGGGGGAGTGTTGAAATGACAAGCAACCGGAAGCTCGGGGTCCTGCTTGCAGACTGAGCAGGGGTGTTCCGCAAAGCGGTCACCCAGTCTGTGTTTGGTCTCCCCAGTGTAGAGGAAATCACATTGTGAGCAGCGAATACAGTATACTACATTGAAAGAAGTACAAGTAAATCGCTGCTTCACCTGAAAGGAGTATTTGGGGCCTTGGATAGTGAGGAGAGAGGAGGTAACTGGGCAGGTATAACACCTCCTATGATTGCAGGGGAAGGTGCCATGGGAAGGGGACGAAGTGGTGGGGGGAATGGAGAAGTGGACTAGGGTGTCACGGAGGGAACGATCCCTTCGGAATGCTGACAGAGGAAGGGAGGGGAAGATGCGTTTGGTAGTGGCATCATGCTGGAGGTGGCGGAAATGGCGGAGGATGATCCTTTGGATATGGAGGCTGAGGACAAGGGGAACCCTGGCGCGGTTCTGGGAGGGAGGGGAAGGGGTGAGGGTAGAGGTGAGGAAAATGGGCCGGACACATGAGGGCCCTGTCAACCACAGTGGGGGGAATCCTCGGTTGAGGAAATAGGAAGACATATCAGAAGCGCTGTCATGGAAGGTAGCATCATCAGAGCAGATCCGTCCGATATTAAGAAACTGGGAGAATGGAATGGAGCCCTTACAGGAGGCAGGGTGTGAAGAAGTGTAGTCGAGTAGGTTACAGATTATGGTTGAATGCAATTCTGCTGCTGCTGGCCCACAGAGCCTCATGGATACCCAGTTTTGCATTGCTGGATCTGTTCGAAATCTATCCCATTTAGCATGGTGGTATTGCTACACAACACGATGGAGGGTATCCTCAATGTGAAGACGGCACTTCGTCTCCACAAGGACTGTGTGGTGGTCACTCCAACCAATACTGTCATTGGCAGATGCATCTGAGACAGGCAGATTGGTGAGGACGAGGCCAAGTTGGTTTTTCCCCTCTTGTTGTTTCCTCACTCTCTGCTGCTGACCCAGTCTAGCAGCTATGCCTTTTAGGACTCGGCCAGTAGTGGTGCTACTGAGCTACTCTTGGTGATGGACATTGAAGTCACCCGCCCTGAGGACATCCTCAGTGCTTCCTCCAAGTGGTGTTCAACAAGAAGGAGTACTGATTCATCAGCTGAGGCAGGGTGGTAGGTGGTAATCAGCAGGAGGTTTCTTTGCCCATGTTTGACCTGATGCCATGAGACTTCATGGGGTCTGGAGTCAATGTTGAGGTCTGTCGGGCAACTCCCTCCCTACTGTATACCACTGTGCTGCCAGCTCTCCTGGGTCTGTCCTGTCAGTGGGACAGGACATACTCAAGGATGGTGGTGTCTGGGACATTGCAAGGTATGATTCTGTGAATATGACTGTCAGGCTGCTGCTTGAGCAGTCTATGGGACAGCTCTCCTAACTTTGGCACAAACCCCAGATGTTCGTAAGGAGGACTTTGCAGGGTTGATGGGGCTGAATTTGTGTTGTCGTTTCTGGTGCCTAAGTCGATGCCGGGTGATCCATCTGGTTTCATTCCTTATCGACTTTTTAGTGGTTTGATACAACTGAGTGGCTTGCGAGGCCATTTCGTAGGGCATTTAAGAGTCAACCACATTGCTGTGGGTCTGGAGTCACATATAGGCCAGACTAGATAAGGACAGCAGATTTCCTTCCCTAAATGACATTAATGAACCAGATGGGTTTTTACAACAATCGACAATGGTTTCATGGTCATCATTAGACTAGCTTTTAATTCCAGATTTGTTAATTGAATTCAAATTCCACCTTCTACTTTGGTGGGATTTGAATTCATGCTTGTATGTTGTCTCCTTAACAGTGATGGACATTCGTCGCTTGTCCAGTGACAATGCCACTACACCACTATCTCCCCTGTATGACGATGAGAAATTAAATATCAACGTTGCTTGACCGGGAGCCAGTGTAGATCAGTGAGCACAGAGGTGATAGGAGAACTTGGTGCCAATTAAAACATATTCCTCAGGATTTTATTTTACCATTAGTGTCAATCGCCTGTCTGATTTATGGGTGAAGTTGCATCAGAGCTGAACCCTATCCTGTCTTCATCCTGATGCCCAATGTGTACTTCCCAGTTGGAGCCATTGAAAAGTCATCAGGAACAGGACCATGTCGAATTTCTCTCTCTGGCCCAGAGGGTATAACATCAGCTACTGTAATCCCAATGCAACCCTTGTTGAGATTATCTATCACTGCACAAGCCAGTGATTAAATCTAATTTTTTTTGTTATCTAAACTATCTGGATTCCTCCTCAGCTACTGGGTAGAAACATAGAAAAATAGGAGTAGGAATGGCCATTCGGCCCTTTGAGCCTGCACTGCTATTCAATATGATCATGGCTGATCATCCAAACTAAGTACCCTGTTCCAACTTTCTCCCCGTATCTCTTGATCCCTTTATCCCTAAGAACTATATGTAACTCTTTCTTGAATATATTTAATGATTTGGCCTCAACTGTTTTCTGGTAGAGAATTCCACAGGTTCACCACTCTCTGGGTGAAGAAATCCCTCCACATCTCAGTCTTAATTGGCTTACCCCTTATCCTTAGACTGTGACCCCTGGTCCTGTACTCCCCTGTCATTGGGAACATCCTTCCTGCATCTAGTCTGTCCAGTCCTGTTAGAATTTTGTAGGTTTCTGTGAGATCCCCTCTCATTCTCCTAAACACTAGCAAATACAAGCCGAATCGACCCAATTTCTCTCCATATGTCAGTCCTGCCATCCCAGGAATCAGTCTGGTGAACCTTTGCTGCACTCGCTCCATAGCAAGAACATCCTTTCTTAGATAAGGAGACCAAAACTGCACACAGTACTCCAGATGTGGTCTCACCAAGGCCATGTATAATTGCAGCAAGACATCCTTGCTCCTGTACTCTCATCCTCTCGCTATGAAGGCCAACATACCATTTGCTTCGTAACTGCCTGCTGCACCTACATGCTTACTTTCAGCGACTGGTGCACAAGGACACCCAGGTCTCTCTGCACCTCCCCCTTTCCCAATCTATCGCCATTCAGATAATCTGTCTTTCTGTTTTTGCCACCAAAGTGGATAACCTCACATTTAGGTACTCAGCTCCACCTACTTGAAGCGTTTCCCTATTTTTTTCATGAACTGTATCCTCGAGTTGATTTTAGATTTTTTTTTCTTAAACTGCTACGTCTTGGCATAATTTTATTTTTGAATTGTTATACTTTTGGAGCTAATCAATGGCCAATAGTGACCATACTCACTTTCAATGTGTTCCCTTTTTCCCCAAAATTGTAGATAGAGAAATTGCTTAACTATTGTATTTTATTTACTTTTTAGATTTAATAACTACTGAAATTATTTAGTGTGATTCACTTATCTACTCAGTTAGTCAAGTGTGGGGAAACATCTTAAAGGCATTTGACTATAAGTTAGTATAGGCTTTTTTTTAGCCCTGGGAAACAACTTGATAAAGCTGCCATTTTTGAATACCTTTCCATCAGAGGATATTTATGTTGCAGGGAACATTAAGGAAAGTATGATCATGGTGGATTTTGGCTATAAACTGCAAAGCGACTAATTAAAAATTAACGTTATTCCCAGACGGAAGAGAAACACAAGACCGCGATCTCGGCATTTAACATGGCAAGAAGCATAAATATTGTGGATGGAAGTAGATTATTTTTCGTTATCACAGAAGTAGAGGGCACCAATGTTAAATTAACAATCTTCACCTCAACTGAAAATGGATAATTTTATTGAATTAAAAAGCAGAAGTTATATGGAATGGGCTACTCCTGGAAATAGTGCTATTTCAGATGATTTTTTTTTTAAGAAAATGGAATTGGCAGCTAGCTGATTAAACATTGGAATGGAAACTAGATATGTGGAGGAGTGGAATGAATCATGTTCCCTCTTAAGACTGGGAATATCATCTGTGCAATGCATCCAGTCTGTGGACTAAATTGTTGAACATATTTTAGATCGGTACAATGGATTTAGCTGTGGCTTTGGAGACTCAAAGAAGTATCATAGGGGTTTAGGCGTGTTATTTAATACTCACTTTCTATTTAATAGTTTCCTTGAAGGTTCAGTTAGTAAATGCAGCATGTAACTGAACCATACAGAAGGTCTCATTTCAATCCTCAATGTATTTGGACTAGCTGGCCTCAGCAAGCCTGGCAGTACAGTATTGCAGTTGTCTGGGCTTTCACATAAGAAAAGGCCACTTTAGTAAAGTACCAAAGCGCTGCAAGAACTCTTAAAAATACATGCCTTTCAGAGAAGAGGGAAGGCGATATTAAATCTGTAATTTGGGAACATTATAATTAAGTTCAAACTGATGTGACAGTTGTCTTCAATTTTGAGTCGTGGTGAACAGCAGCATAACTGAATCATAATTCTGCTCTTTCCCTATTATCATGATTATAATTCAATGAAACTGTTTTTCTTAATCAGCAAAAATGCTGCAAAGTGAAATACGGTGTCACATTCGACACATAGCTGCATTTATGAGTCTAGGTCTGGAGACATTCAAGATGCAACAACTTGCCAAGGCTGCTTTGCCAGGGCTTTCCAAGTCTGCGACCTCTAATGCCTGGAAGTGTTGTTTCTCTTCTTACCACAGGTGCTAAGTGGGAAAAAAAATCAAAAGTTTTACTTAAAAGACATAAATTGTTGTTACTGGTAACCTATAGATCTACTGTATTAATCATTGTCAATATATTAACAAATCTCCATGCTTACCTTTTCCTAGAGGGCGAAGGCAGTAGACATATGGAAATGCCACCACTGCCTGCGTGTTCCCCTCCAAATCACATATAATCATGACTTGGAATAATGTCACTGGGTCAAAATCCTGGAATTCCCACTCTAACAGCACTGTGGGTGTACCGACAGCACATGGACTGTAGCGGTTTAAGAAGGCAGCTCAGCAGCATCTTCTCGAGCAATTAGGGATAGGAATAAATGCTGGCCTTGCCAGCAATGCTCACATCCCAAGAAGAAATAAAAAAGAATATTGCTGAAACATCCATCTCTTGTAGTGTGTTTTGTCAATAAACATGGATATTTTGAAAAGGTAAGCATGGAGATTTGTTAATATATTGACTATGATTAACACAGTAGATCTATAGGTTACAGGTAACAACCATTTATGTCTTTTAAGTAAAACTTTTAATTCTTTTCCCACTTAGCACTGTGGTAAGAAGAGAACACAGTTACTGTACAAAAACAAAATACTGTGGATGCTGGAAATCTTAAATAAAAACAAAAACTGCTGGAAATGCTTAGCAGGTCTGGCAACATCTGTAGAGAGAGAATAAGAATTAACGTTTCAGGTCATAAGAACGTCAGAAATAGGAGCAGGAGTAGACCATTCGGCCCCTCAAGCCTGCCCCGCCATGTAATAAGATCATGGCTGATCTGCTACAGACTTCAACTCCTTTTTCGTGCCAGCTCCTCATAGCCCTCAACTGCCCCGATATTTCAGAAATCTATCTACCTCCTCTTTAAATACTTTCAGTGATCTAGCCTCCCCAACTCTCTGTGGTAGAGAATTCCAGACATCCACTACGCTCTGAGAGAAGAAATTCCTTTGCATCTCAGTTTTAAATGTGTGTCCCCTTATTCTGTAACTATGTCCCCTAGTTCGAGATTCCCCCACTCGTGCAAACATCTTCAGTAAGATCACCTCTCATTCTTCTCAACTGTAATGAATAAAGGCCGAACCTGTTTAGCTGTTCTTGATAAATCAACCCCTTCATCCCAGGAATCAGCCTAGTGAATCCCTTTTGAACTGCTTCCAATGCCAGTATATCCTTTCTTAAATACGGGGACCAAAACTGTACACAGTACTCCAGGTGCGGCCTCACTAACACCCTGTACCATTGTGACAAGCCTTTCCTATTTTTAAACTCCAACCTGCCCTAGCAATAAAGGCCAAAATTCCATTTGCCTTCTTAATTACTGCACCTGCATACTAACTTTTCGTGTTTCATGCACAAGAACACCCAGATCCCTCTGTGTTGCACCTTTTTGGAGTCTCTCTCCATTTAAATAATAGTCTGCCTTTTGATTCTTCCTACCGAAGTGCATGACCTCACACTTTCCTACATTAAACTCCATCTGCCAAGTTTTTGCCCAATCACTCAACCTATCTATATCCCCTTGCTGATTCCTTATGTCCTCTTCACAACATGCCTTCCCACCTATTTTTGTATCATCAGCAAATTTGGATATATTACACTCTGCTCCTTCCTCCCAAGTCATTAATATAGATAGTAAATAATTGAGGCCCTAGGACTGATCCTTGCGACACTCCACTAGTTACGTCTTTACAACCTGAAAAAGACCCATTAATCCCGACTCTCTGTCTTCTGTGAGTTAACCAATCCTCAATCCGTGCTAATACATTACCCCCAATGTCGTGAGCTCCTGTCTTGTGCAATAATCTTTTATGTGGCACCTTATTGAATGCCTTCTGGAAATCCAAATACACTACATCTACCGGTTCCCCTTTATCAACTCTCTCTAGCAAATTTGTCAAACATGATTTTCCTTTCACAAAACCATGTTGACTGTTTGATTGTGATAAACTTTTCTAAATGTCCCGCTATTCCTTAATAATTGACTCTAGCATTTTCCCAACGACCGATGTTAGGCCGACTGGCCTATAGTTTCCTGCTTTTTGTCTCACTCCCTTCTTGAACAGGGGTGTTACATTCGCAGTTTTCCAATTTGCTGGGACCTTCTGGAATCTAGTGAGTTCTGGAATATTTCGACCAATGCCTCCACTATCTCTGCAGCCACTTCCTTTAAAACCCTTGGATGCAGGCCTTCAGGTCCTGGCGACCTTTCACGAGAACTCACCAGTTACTCCAAGCAAATTTATTTAAATTATTTAGATTGTCTCTGTTGGTAACACTTTTGCCTCAGACAGAAGGATTGAAGCCCACTCTAGGAATTTTTTATTACTCATTCATTTATTACTCACAGGATGTCGACATTGTTAGCAGGCCAGCATTTATTGCCAAAATTGCTCTTGAGAAGGTGTTGCTGGGCTGCTGCCTTGAACCATTGCTCTCCATGTGATGCAGGTACATCCACAGTGCTGTTAGGTGGGGAGTTGCAGGACTTTGACCCTGCGGCAATGAAGGTACAGCAATATATTTCCTTGTCAGGATGGTGTGTGAATTGCAGAGGATCTTGCAGGTGGTGGTCTCATGTGCTTGACGTCCTTGTCCTTCTGTGCTGCTGTTTTGGAAGATACTCACAAAGAACCCTTGGCGAATTCGCACAGTACATCTTGTAGATGGTACACACTGTAGCCAAATGTGCTGGTGATTGGAGTGAATGTTTAAGGTGGTGGATGGGATGCCAATCAAGTAGGCTGCTTTGTCCTGGATGGTGTTAAGCTTCATGAGTGTTGTTAGAGCTGCACTCACCCAGGCAAGTGGGGAGTATTCCATCATACTTTTGACTTGTACCTTGTGATGGTGGAGAGTCTTAGGGGAGTCGAGAGGTGTTACTTGCAGCAGAATACCCAGCCTCTAACCTGCTGTTGTAGCTCCAGTATTTATGTGGCTGCTGGAGTTATGTTTCTGGTTAGTGGTGATTATATAATTGTGCTGTTCATAGGCCACAGTGTCTCACGATGCCCTGTTTTGAACTGCTAGATCTGTTCTGAATTTGTACCATTTAGCACAGTAGTAGTGCTACACAATGTGATGTCCTCCATGTGAAGATGGGACTTGGTCTCCTCAAGGACTGTGTGGCAGCCACTTCTACCAATACTGTTGGATAGATGCATCTGCGATAGGTTGGTGGTGAGGTTTTTCCCTCGTGCTGGTTCTCTCACCACCTGCTCCGGTTATGTTCTTCAGGACCCTGCCAGCTTGGGCAGTAGTGGTGCTGGCTGTCGAAACATAAACATTGAAGTCTTCCACCCAGAATACATTCTGTGCCCTTGCTACCTTCAGTGCTTCTTCCAAATCATATTCAACATGGAGGAGGACTTATAAATCAGCTGAGGGAGGGTTGTAGGTGTCAATCAGTAGGAGTAGTCTGGGATATTGGCTGTAATGCATGTACGATTGTATACTGAAAGTATGATTATGTCAGGCTGTTGCTTCACTAGTCTGTGGGACAGCTCTCCCAATTTTTGGCATAAGTCCCCTGATGTTAGTGAGGACTTTGCAGGGTCGACTGGGTTGGGTGTGCCTTTGTTGTGTCCATTGCCCAGGTCAATGCTGGATGGTCTGGCCGGTTTTAGTCTTGTTAGAGTTTTGCATCACTATTTGTTACAACTGAATGGCTTGCTCGGCCATTTCATGGGTTAAGTGAACCACATTGCTGTGGGTCTAGAGTCACATATAGGCAAGACTGGGTAAGAGCAGCAGATTTCCTTCCCTAATGCACATTGGTGAACCAGATAGATTTTCACCACAATCTGGTAGATTCATGGTAACCACTACTGATATTAGTTTTTATCACAGATTTATTTAATTAACTGAATATAAATTCCCCAATTGCTGCGGTTGGATTTAAATTAATGTCTCTGGATCATTAGTTCAGGCCTCTAGATTACTCATCCAGTAATATGAGCACAACGCTACCTTACCTGTTGACCGTTGCTAATGCAGAACTGAGGAAATCTGCGTCGTTGGAGTTGCTGGCCGACATGTTTAAACCAAGGAATGTTTGCCCATTTTGGTGTTTTAAGTGGTTGTTAAGGATCTCATGCACGTTAAGAAGAGGAACTGGAACTCCTCCAGTGTTCTAGCCATTATTTCTCCCTCCATCAACGTCACCAGAAATTGCTTAATTGATCATTGCTATTTGTGATTTTATCAGTTACGATATTGTTGCCGAACTTAAATAAAAACAATCACTGCAGTTTGAAGGATATGAAGAATTTGGAAATGTTTCTGAGGATGCAATAAAACACTATATAAATGCAGATCTTTTTTCAGGTGCATGTTCACAAGGGAATAGGCCTCTGGTGAATAGCACTTTTCTATCTACGAAAGTAATATTTTTAGCTTCAATATTTTACAGGTGAATTATATGTCTCTGATTGTGAAGGAGATGATGCAACTGGAACCGGAACAAAGGCCAAACCCTTCAAAACAGCTCTTCGGGTAAACTTACCATCAGTGATAGCTATTAAAAGAAATTCTTCTTTGTTTTCATGAAAATGTATGTCGCATTGTGAATTGATTCTGTTTCTGCATGTTGTTGTAGGCTTTACAAGCGGCAGGGAAAGAACCATTCCCAACTGTTTATGTGGATTCCCAAAAACAAAATGAGGTAAATGCAAGTCTTTAAAAAAAAAATAGAAAGTTTACAGCACAGAAAGAAGCCACTTGGCCCATCGTGTCTGCACCAGCAGAGAAAAAAAGAGCCACCCAGCCTAATCCCATTTTCCAACATTTGGTCCATAGCCCTGCAAGTTCTGGCACTTCAGGTGCGCGTTGAGGCACCTTTTCATGTGCATTGTGCTTTCTTGCATCTTAATATTTAAGTTCAAAATGATCTATTTGATTCTGCTAGGTCTTGAGGCTAGATCGTATGGTAGCATGCTGTTCTGGAAACAAACACCATAAAGTTCCATTTTTGATTTCTGGTCTGTGATCTTGTTTGGGGCAGGGGTTGAAGGCTGCGTTTGACCTGTAGGCGATGTGAATGCATTTTGCACAAGTCTAATTGTATGTCAGAAATGGTGTTTTGAAAAGGTCCACGGTAAAACATTAGTTAAAGGGCATTTCACCCTCTACCTATATACCTTTTAATTTATTTTTGTCTTTTATATCTCTATCTGCTTCATCTTGGAATCTGTCTTGTCTTTTATAGGAATCGTAGGAACATAGGAGCAGGAGTAGGCCATTCAGCCCTTCGAGCCTGCTCAGCCATTCAATTAGATAGTGGCTGATCATCTATCTGAACGCACTTTCCCTGTATCCCTTGACGTCATTAGTATCCAGATATCTATTGATTTCTGTCTTGAACATGCTCAACGATTGAGCTTCGACAGCCTTCTGAGGTAGAGAATTCCAAAGATTCACCACCCTCTGAGTGAAGAAATTCCTCTTCTTCTCAGTCTTAAATGGCCTGCCCCTTATTCTGAGACTGTATTCCCCGGTTCTAGACTCACCAGCCAGGAGAAACATCCTATCTACATCCACCCTGTCATGCCCTGTAAGAATTTTGTAAGTTTCAATGAAATAACCTCTCACTCTTTGACGCTCTTGCGAATACAGGCCCAGTTGTCTCTATCTCTCCTCATAAGACAATCCTCCCCCCTCCCCATTCCAGGGATTAGTCTGGTGAACCTTCTTTGCACTCCCTCTATGGCAAGTATATCCTTCCTTAAATGAGGAGACCAAAACTGTACACAGTACTCCAGGTGCAGTCTCTTACAGTTGCAGCAAGACTTCTTTACTCCTGTACTCAAAAGCCCTTGCGATGAAGGCCAACATACCATTTGCCTTCCTAATTGCTTGCTGCACCTGCATGCTAGCTTTTAGTGACTCGTGTACAAGGACATGCAGGTATATATAAAGATATATTTTGTATATTAAATTTAGATTAACCATTTCTGTTTAGGGACCAGTTGATTCACAATGCTGAGTGAAGTGCAACTTAATTCTTTCTTTCCAGGGACATTAAAAATTAAGCCAGCGATGCATTACTAACACTATTTTATTAAAACTATAACAATATAATTTAGGCCGTCACTACATAAGAACACAAGAAATAAGAGCAGGAGTAGACCATATGGTTCCTCAAGCGTGCTCTGCCATTCAGTGCATTCATGGCTGATCCTTGGCCTCAACTACACTTTCCTGCCTGCTCCCTATATCCCTTGATTTCCTGAGAAACCAAAAATCTGTCTATCTCTTAAATATATTCAATGATGAAGCATCCACAACTCTCTGGGGTGGAGAATTCCAAAGATTCACAATCCTTTGAGTGACGGGGTCTTGAGTACAAGAGTTGGCAGGTCATGTTACAGTTGTATAGGACTTTGGTTCGGCCACATTTGGAATACTGCGTGCAGTTCTGGTCGCCACATTACCTAAAGGATGTGGATGCTTTGGAGAAGGTGCAGAGGAGGTTTACCAGGATGTTGCCTGGTATGGAGGGCGCTAGCTATGAAGAGAGGTTGAGTAGATTAGGATTATTTTCATTAGAAAGACGGAGGTTGAGGGGGGACCTGATTGAAGTGTACAAAATCATGAGAGGTATAGACAGGGTGGATAGCAAGAAGCTTTTTCCCAGAGTGGGGGATTCAATTACAAGGGGACACGAGTTCAAAGTGAAAGGGGAAAAGTTTAGGGGGGATATGCGTGGAAAGTTCTTTACGCAGAGGGTGGTGGGTGCCTGGAACGCATTGCCAGCGGAGGTGGTAGACGCGGGCACGATAGCGTCTTTTAAGATGTATCTAGACAGATACATGAATGGGCAGGAAGCAAAGAGATACAGACCCTTAGAAAATAGGCGACAGGTTTAGATAGAGGATTTGCATTGGCGTTGGCTTGGAGGGCCGAAGGGCCTGTTCCTGTGCTGTAATTTTTTCTTTGTTTTGAAGAAATTTCTCCTTATCTCAGTCCTAAATGATCGACCCCTTATCCTGATATTGTGCCCCCATGTTCTCGATTCTTCAGCTAGGAGAAACAGCCTCTGTGTCTACCCTGTCAAGCCCTTTCAGAATCTTTTATATTTCAATAAGATCATCTCTCATTCTTCTAAACTCCAGAGAGTAGGCCTAATTCATCGTAGGCCACCCCTGTCATCCTAGGAGCTAATCTAGTGAACCTTTGCTGAACCGCCTTCAATGCAAGTATATCCTTCCTTTAAATATGGAGACCAAAACTGAGCACAGTACTCTAGATGTGGTCTCACTAAAGCCCTGTGCAATTGTAGCAAGAATTCCTTATTCTTGAACTCCAATGCCCTTGCAATAAAGGCCAACATGCCAGTTGCCTTCCTAATTGCTTGCTGTGCCTGCATGCAAACTTTCTCTGTTCCTTGTATGAGTACACCCAAGTCCTTCTGAACATTAACATTTACAAGTTTCATGCCTTTTAAAAAGTATTCTGCTTTTCTATTCTTATTACCAAAGTGAATAACCTCATATTTCCCCACATTATACTCCATCTGCCACCTAGTTGCCCACTCAATTAACCTGTCCATATCTGTTTGCAGCTCTTTGTGTTCTCCTTACAACTTATATTCCCACCTAGCTTTGTATCGTCAACAAACTTAAGTCTCGGTCTCTTCGTCTAAGGCATTCATATAGATTGTATATAGCTGAGGCCATAGCACTGATCCTTGCGGCACTACACTAGTCACAACCTGCCAAATTCAAAATGCCCTGTTCAGCCCTACTCTCTGCTTTCTGTCCATTAACCAATCCTCTATCCATGTTAATGGTATTGTGTAATGAGAGAGGAATAATTGACAATCTAGTTGTGTGAGACCCCTTGGGAATGAGCGACCATAATATGATAGAATTCTTCATCAAGAAGGAGAGTGATGTCATTGATTTTGAGACTAGGGTTCTGAATCTTAATAAAGGAAACTACGAAGGTAAGAGGCGCGAGTTGGCTATGATGGATTGGGAAACATTACTTAAAGGGATGACGGTGGATAGGCAACGGCAAACATTCAAAGAGCACATGGATGAACTGCAACAATTGTTTATTCCTCTCTGGCGCAAAAGTAAAACGGGAAAGGTAGCCAAACCATGGCTTACAAGGGAAATAAGAGATAGCATTAGATCCAAGGAAGAGGCATACAAATTTGCCCAAAAAAGCAATAGGCCTGAGGATTGGGAGCAGTTTAGAATTCAGCAAAGGAAGACCAAAGGATTGATTAAGAAGGGGAAAATAAGAGTACGAGAGTAAGCTTGCGGGGAACATAAAAACTGACTGTAAAAGTTTCTATAGGTATGTGAAGAGAAAAAGATTGGTGAAAAATGTCCCTGACAGTCAGAAACAGGGGAAATTATTATGGGGAACAAAGAAATGGCCGACCAACTAAATGCATATTTTGGTTCTGTCTTCACAAAGAAGGACACAAATAGCATACAAGAAATGTTGGGGAACACAGGGTTTAGTGAGAGATAAGAACTGAAGGAAATCCGTATTAGTACAGAAATGGTGATGGGGAAATTGATGGGATTGAAGGCAGATAAATCCCCAGGGCCTGATAATCTACATCCCAGAGTACTTAAGGAAGTGGCCCTAGAAATAGTGGATGCATTGGTGATCATCTTCCAAGATTCTATAGACTCTGGAACAGTTCCTACAGATTGGAGGGTAGCTAATGTAACCCCACGATTTAAAAAGGGAGGTAGAGCGATAACAGGGCATTTTCGACCAGTCAGCCTGACGTCAGTAGTGGGGAAAATTCTAGAGTCCATTATAAAAGATTTTATAGCAGAGGACTTGGAGAACAGTGGTAGAATCAGACAGAGTCAGCATGGATTTACGAAAGGGAAATCATGCTTGACAAATCTACTAGAATTCTTCGAGGATCTAACTAGTCGAGTTTATGAGGGGGAGCCAGTGGATGTGGTTTATTTGGACTTTCAGAAGGCTTTCGACAAAGTCCCACATAAGAGATTAGTGTGTAAAATTAAAGCGCATGGGATTGGGGGTAGTGTATTGCGATGGGTAGAAAATTGGTTGGCAGACAGGAAACAAAGAGGAGGAATAAACGGGTCTTTTTCTGAATGGCAGGCAGTGACTCGTGGGGTACCGCAGGGATCGGTGCTAGGACCCCAGCTATTCACAATATACATTAATGATTTAGATGAGGGAACTAAATGTAATATCTCCAAATCTGCAGATGACACGACACTGAGTGGGATGGTGAGTTGTGAGGAGGATGCAGAGTGGCTTCAGGGTGATTTGGACGAGTGAAGTGAGTGAGAAAATGCATGGCAGATGCAGTATAATGTGGATAAATGTGAGGTTATCCACTTTGGTAGCAAAAACAGGAAGGCAGATTATTATCTGAACGGTTATAAACAGAGAGGGGAATATGCAACGAGACCTGGGTGTTCTCATACACCAGTCGCTGAAGGTAAGCATGCAGGTGCAGCTGGTGGTTAAAAAAGGCAAATGGTACGTTGGCCTTCATAGCGAGGCGATTCGAGTACAGGAGCAGGGATGTCTTTCTGCAATTATACAGGACCTGGAATATTGTGTGCAGTTTTGGTCTCCTTATCTGAGGAAGGATGTTCTTGCTATAGAGGGAATGCAGCAAAGGTTTACCAGACTGATTGCTGGGATGGCGGGACTGACGCATGAGGAGAGATTGAGTCGGTTAGGATTATATTTGCTGGAGTTCAGAAGAGTGATGGGGGATCTCGTAGAAACCTATAAAATTCTAACAGGACTTGACAGGGTAGATGCAGGAAGGATGTTCCCGATGGTGGGGGAATCCAGAACCAGGGGTCATAGACTAAGGATATGGGGTAAACCTTTCAGGACTGAGATGAGGAGAAATTACTTCACCCAGAGAGTGGTGAGCCTGTGGAATTTGCTACCACAGAAAGCAGTTGAGGCCAAAACATTGTATGTTTTCAAGAAGGAGTTAGATATAGCTCTTGGGTTTGAGGGGATCAAAGGATATGGGGAGAAAGCGGGAACAGGTTACTGAATTGGACGATCAGCCATGATCATAATGAATGGCTGTGTAGGCTCGAAGGGCCGAATGGCCTACTCCTGCTCCTATTTTCTATGTTTCTATGTAATATATTGCCACCAACTCCATGAACTCTTATATTGTGTAATAACTTTTTGTGTATCACCTTATCGAATACCTTTTGGAAATCCAAGTATACTCCATCTACTTATGCCCCTTTATCTATCTTCCTAGTTACATTCTCAAAAGACTTTAATAAATTTGTCAAACATGATTTCCCTTTCATAAAACCATGTTACTTTGTCTGATCATACGAGGTTCAATATTGGCAATTTAAAATTAAATGATATTTAATATATGAATAGAATCTAAATTATTTTATCTACAATGGTAAATTAATTTTTTAAAAATCAGACATCTTAACACCAGCTGAGATTTGCTAAATTGCAATAAAACAAACTAACATTCAATATTCAAAATTACATTAAGGTTAAGTTCACAGTCTATTTGCAACACAATGGTCAGCTTCCAATGTTCAGATTATTCCTTGGACCGTGTGTGTACAAAATTATACAACCTCTTTCCTTGGGTAGTAAATTGTGGCTTTAGGTATTGTGCCTTCCTCAGTGATGATCTTCTTTCATCTTTAAGCTATGTTTGTGGTGATTTGTTCCCTTTTTTAACTGGCATCTTCTCAGCTTTGTCTAAATTTCTGCATACTTTTTTTTGTTGGCTGTTATACTGTACTTTGCTTAGAAACTATTGGCATGTACTTATTACAATCTGCACTTCTACTTGGATAGAAAATAGAAAATCTAACCAAATTCTTGAACTCCTGAAACCTTCTTAAGCCTTCAAATCCACTTATTAGTACCTTTTAATCCTGTTGAAAACTTTCTGATTTAGGTAAATTTAGGTGAACCACAGGGTACAAAAAATGACTCCCCTTACAGGAGCAACAGCACAAAAATTTCTGACAGGATATAACAAGAGGCCCCTGTTTTGTGACAGTCCATTTATAATGTAGTAATGTAGTATTTCCAGCATTTCTTACATTTATAATGTAGGGCCAGTTAAGCCAAGTTCCACTTGGATACAATTAATTGTCTTCCTTTAAAAAGGTGGCACTGTTAAAATTTACAGGGAGAGGTTGATTTAGGCAAAATGCTTTTGCAACAAAAGTAACCAAAATATAATTGAAGTCATAAGGGTGAACTCCACAGGAATCAAAGGAAAAATTCCATGCAGTTCCCACTGGAGGTGAAAGATCTGAAATGATTGTGAATGATAATTGTTTATGTTGCTGAAATCAGCTAGTCATTGTGAAGCAGGTTTAAGGCAAACTGGTGCAGACCATTGAACTACCAATCAGAACAAGTCATGCTGACCTTTTACAAATCAGTTCCAAAATATGGCTTGCAATTTTGGTCATCCACCTCCAAAAAAGGTAGGGATTAATAAAGGATTCACTGACCAAGATGATTTTGGCCTTTAATTAACCAAGTTATAGGAAAGGTTCAAAGACCTAAACTTACTTTTGCGAGAGGAAGACCGAGGGGAAGCATGATAGAAGTCTAAAATCACAAAAGATTTTAACATTGAAGTAACCATGCTCTTTCACCTGGATGAAGGTTAGAAATTAGAAAAACTTTTGCATGTCAGGCTAATGGATATGTGAAACAAACTCTGAGAAGATTGCTGTTAGAGACCATCTTTAAAAAGGAAGATGTATTGATGTCTGTTGAGAAGAGTGATTGGTTGTAGCAATACTAATGATAGCAGTGCTTGGCTTTACTTTTAGGTGATGCAAATGAAAGAACTTGGTTTCCCTTAAAGTTAGGGGATTGACAGGTAGTGGTGTGGGATTGTGAATGGAATGAACTTGATGGCTGAATAACCTTTTATTGTTGCAAAAAAAGCAACAACCAGTATTTTCTGCCCAGACTCGTGAAGAATGGCCACATGGGCAAAGCACTGGAGGGCTCCTGATTTTCTGTGGTGGCTTTAGGGGAAAAGGGTAAATAATTGAAAACAGGTAGGAAACAAATATAGCTGAGAATCTTTGCATATTGTATTTCTTAGGTTATTTGTTTTGGCCTGCATAGAAGTAGATTGTTATTAAGCCACTGGAATTGCAAGTTGAGAAGATAAGAAGCAATGGTTGCACTGCTAGAAATTGGTACTTTTATTGGTGACATCACTGTACTACTACAATGGTACATTTAACATTTTAATATTTTTAAGCGCTGGGAAGTTATATCAAAATCACAGATGAAAAGTATTAAAAAACTCTGGCAACGGGATCAAATGAAGAACGAATCAAAAGAAAAAAGGGAGGTAAGAAAAGTCTTTATTCATTTTGTACTCTTCTAATTTGCACCTTTCTGCAGAGTAGATAGAAACTGTTCCTATTGGTGGAAAGATCCAGAACCAGAGGAGACCGATTTTTGGCAAAAGAAGCAACGGTGACATGAGGAAAAACCTTTAACACAGCGTGTGGTTAGGATCTAGAATGCACTGCCTGAGAGTGTGTTGGAGCCAGATTCAATCGAGGCCTTCTAAACAGAATGGGATAATTTTCTGAAGACAGAAAATTTGCAGGGATACGGGGAAAAGGCAGGGGAGTGGGACTGTGTGAGTTGGTCTTGCAGAGAGCTGGCACAGACATGACAGGCCAAATGACGACCTCCTGTGCTGTATCCATTCTCTGATATGCTGAAGGGCTGAGGTGAGTTAGATGGAATGGGATGAGATGTGTGAAGTATAAACATCAGAAAAGATTAGTTGGGCTAAATGGCCTGTTTTGGTGCTGTATATTCTATGCAATAGGTAGAACTCTAGCAGCTTGGGTTAGGGTGTGCTGGGAATTCTATGGAAATAATGGTATTTGCTAACTTTTTGTGAGGAGTGGGAGAATTGAATGCTTATTACTTTTTTACCGTAATAGATCTTTTTTCAAAATCTTTTCTTTCTAACAGCTGGAAGATGCATTGCGGCGGGAAAAGAATCTGGAAGATGCTAAAAAGATAGTTATTAAACTGGATGATAGTCTTGGAGAGCCATATCAGGTAATAGGCAATACAAATTGGAAATTAATATATCAGCTATAACGTGCAATAAGTTAACATTGCATACAATATTTGAACTAAGCAGTACCGTTGGACAATTTTGTGTTAGTCCATGTGGTAGTATGTTGATATATTGTTGGGTAACCTTTTCAACTCAACAAAGTAATCAAGAAATTGTGTCAAGAGCAAAATACTGCAGATGCAGAAATTGTCTCCTCCAGTGCTTTTTAGGTCAACAGGGAATCCATGTTTATGGTTAGAAAACCTAAAGGTTTATGCAGCAAAACAATTTGGGAGCTAACATAGTATTTGAGTACGCCAAAGTAAAATGCCTGTCTGTCTCTTTATTAACAGGCTGATCAAGACAAGTAAAATATAAAACCAATTTAAATAATAAAGGAATTCCTTTATCAGTGTTGGTCTTAAAGGATTTTTTTGCAATGGCATTTTTAAAGCACTTCGATAGGATGGTGCTGGGAGCATTAGGCAGGGGTAGTTTATGGTTAGAGTACTGGGAAGAATACCTTGATGGCTACGTCCTGTGGATGTGAGTTGCACAGTGCCATTGAGAAAAGCCATTCGTGTCTGTGACTATGGAACTGAATCTAGGTTCATTACACCACTTACTCAGGATAGAAGAAAGGCACATGTGCTTGTTGTGGGAGGGACAAGAGGGAGCACGGATGGGCAATAATTTTGCTGGTCAGGTGGAAGCTTTGAGCATCAAAGGGTGTAAGGTGTGGGTTATGGGGCGAGAGCAATGGGGGAAGTCATTCCCAATTCCTGTAATCACCTCCCTACCCCTCCAATTTTGGCCTGTCGCGCATCCCTGATTTTAATCGCTGCACCATGGGCGCCCATGCTTTCATCTTCCTCGGTCCTAAGTTTTGGAATTTCTTCCCTAAATCTCTCTATCTCTCTCTCCTCCTTTAAGACACTTCTTAAAAGCTAATCCTGTATGTGGCTCGGTGTCAAATTTTGTTAGTGCTGCTGTGAAGCGTCTTGAGATGTTTTACTCTGTTAAAGGCGCTGTACAAATGCAAGTTGTTGGGATTTGAGATGGACAAGCAGTGAGGGAGAATGAAGTGTATATGTAATGGGAAAGAGAGAAGGGTGAAAGAGAATAATACACAAAACTTTGATTTCTTTTCCCTTCCCTGGAAGGCTTTCCTAAAAGGAAAGCGCTTCCCTATTATTTTCCCGAGGAAGCCTATTCTTGTTTATACCTTAGACAGTGCTTCCTGTTTACTGATTAAATTTGTTTGTTTATTTAGGAAATGTGAATCCCCGGGGCCAAGTGATAGCCTCCTCATTTGCGGAGTTTAAGTGATTAGTCCACCACTTTATAGAGGGGACACTTTTTCCAAGAGAAAGTTAAAGGACTCCGAAAGAGCCCCCTCACGGAATCCCAGTCACCCCAGAACCATCAGTCTCAACATTGAACAACCCTCTGGCTTTATGGCAACAGGGCATGTTCTCTGAATCTTACAACTTAATGTTGAGGGCATATCTGCTGCCAAGTTCATTGGATGTTTTGCCACCCAACACTCCATTGACATTATCTTTGTGAGAGAAGGCCTGTTTTGCTATGCACAGTCATTGTACAAACTCTTGTACTTTCCTTTCCCAGCAGCAGAGCAGATAACGGCAACAATCCAGGCCCGTTATTCCCTGGATGCCACTAATGGTGTTCTGACCTGAAAGTTGAAAACCCTGACAACATGCAACAAAATTTAGCCTCCATTTTTGAAATGCATGTTTTTTGTTCCACTTCCAAGGTCTAGCTTTTCTTGACTGTATTTTCTCCTGCAGTAAGAATATTGTAAGTCCATATTATTTGTAACTTTTATTGAGGTTTTGGGTTTCGAGTCAATATTGGGTTTTTTTTTCATTGAATTGTTTAATTGCTTTCTCATTGCTGTGTTCATAGATAAAAATCCGAGCCACAGAAGCACATAGAGGGCAACGAGTGAAGCTCTTTGGCTGGGTCCACAGATTACGTAGACAAGGTGTGTGTTCTGCCTTTTGGAATAATTTGCATATTAGTCCAAGGAAAGAGTTTAGCAGCATAACAATTGTTGCTTTTGCAGGCACACTTTGTATATACTGGTGACGACAGAATCTGTACTTAACACAAAGGTTTAGATGTCTCGGGCCAAGAAGCATCTGATTTAATTGTGGTAGATCTGGAATATTTGTAATTGGTCTGCAACCAGTTCCACATCGGCTTTAAAGCTTTCTGTGTTAAACTGTGGATTTGAAACTTGGCAAAGTTGATTTTGTATGTCAGTGGTTCTCAAACTTTTTCATCTGTGGACCACTTAGGTGGGGCAAAAGATCCCGTGGGCCACCTAATGGTCCTACCCCACCCACTTTCGCCAGCCACCACAAGAATTAATGAAGAATGGTGCTGCTTTTGATGAGATGCCAATGAGATGATGTCTGGTTCCAAGCTGGAGAGCTTCAGTCTCATGTTGAGCTCCACGTTCAACCAGTTGGACATGGCAGACTGGTGCAAAAGGTGAAGTCATTCGGGATCAGAGGTGAGCTGGCAAGATGGATACAGAACTGGCTCGGTCATAGAAGACAGAGGGCATCTGTGGATGGGTGTTTTTCTGAATGGAGGGATGTGACTAGCGGTGTTCCGCAGGGATCAGTGCTGGGACCTTTGCTGTTTGTAGTATATATAAATGATTTGGAGGAAAATGTAGCTGGTCTGATTAGTAAGTTTGCGGACGACACAAAGGTTAGTGGAGTTGCGGATAATGATGAGGATTGTCAGAGGATACAGCAGGATATAGATCGGTTGGAGACTTGGGTGGAGAAATGGCAGATGGAGTTTAATCCGGACAAATGTGAGGTAATGCATTTTGGAAGGTCTGATGCAGATGGGAGGCATACAGTAAATGGCAGAACCCTTAGGAGTATTGACAGGCAGAGAGATCTGGGCGTACAGGTCCACAGGTCACTGAAAGTGGCAACGCAGGTGGATAAGGTAGTCAAGAAGGCATACGGCATGCTTGCCTTCATCGGTCGGGGCATAGAGTATAAAAATTGGCAAGTCATGTTGCAGCTGTACAGAACCTTAGTTAGGCCACACTTAGAATATTGCGTGCAATTCTGCTCGCCACACTACCAGAAGGACGTGGAGGCTTTGGAGAGGGTACAGAGGAGGTTTACCAGGAAGCTGCCTGGTCTGGAGGGCATTAGCTATGAGGAGAGGTTGGAAAAACTCGGATTGTTTTCACTGGAACGACGGAGGTGGAGGGGCGACATGATAGAGGTTTGCAAAGTTATGAGCGGCATGGACAGAGTGGATAGTCAGAAGCTTTTTCCCAGGGTGGAAGAGTCAGTTACTCGGGGACATAGGTTTAAGGTGCGAGGGGCAAAGTTTAGAGGGGATGTGCGAGGCAAGTTTTTTTACACGGAGGGTGGTGAGTGCCTGGAACTTGCTGCCAGGGGAGGTGGTGGAAGCAGATACGATAGCGGCGTTTAAGAGACATCTTGACAAATACATGAATAGGATAGGAATAGAGGGATATGGGCCCCGGAAGTGCAGATGGTGTTAGTTTAGGCAGGCATCAAGATCGGTGCAGGCTTGGAGGGCCGAATGGCCTGTCCCTGTGCTGTACTGTTCTTTGTTCTTTGTAGTTCCTTTTATTTTCAGCCCCACAAGTGTTGAAAATTCAATCTCTCAGTTGTATGTTGCAACAGTAGCATAAATCCTGTTTATAAAATTACATTGTTGTTGCTCACGCTTACGAGGACACAAGCTGCGCCCATGGGGGTCAGTCTGGTTGTATGATGTCACGCAGTTGGTGGCCTGTTTCTTTTATGGCCTCGGCCTTGGCATTGCATGTCAGTGACTTGCATTTTGGATCAGCCCGTAGACTACCTGGAGAACCCTCTGGACCACACTTTGAGATCCGCTGATGTATACAGTGGTTGAAGTCTTGTCTGTTATGTAGGTATCTCCTACACTGCAAATCCAAAAAAAGTAGCATTTAACTTTTACTACTTTTCTGAAACAATTTAAGCTGTATACTTCTTAGTTCTCTTCCTATCAGCTAAGGGTTGGGGGAGATATTTACTCCCATGATATGCCCCATTATATGCTATAATGACAGGCAAATTGGTATTGCTGGTTTTGAACTGTTCTCTAAGAAGCTGTGTAGTGTATGATGACTTGGTTTTCTCCTCTCATCTAGTGGGTATGGGTCTAGATTTTGCTGAATGCTAGGTCAATATCTTAGAATTCTAGATTAATGGCATCATAAGAGCACCTTCACCACAAGGACTGCAATGGTTCAGGAAGAATTCCCACCATCACCATTTTTGAGTAAATATTTTAGTAAATATTTTCTTTCCAATGTCACCCACATCCCCACTACCTATTTTTTTTTAAAAACAAGCCCTGGTAGAATGGCTTGGATCAGAGCTTACCAATTGAAGAATTTTATGAACCCAGTTTACAGTAGGTTTAAAAAATAAAAATTATTTTCTGCCTATGGTAAGAGTTCCATGCCTCTTTACAATTTCTGTTGGTTGCCTGTGCTACATGCTCCTTGCAGTCAAGTGAGTGCCCTGATTCAAGACTTCTGCCAATGTTTTTGCTTTGAAATTAGATGTTAAGAGCTCTGGCAAAATAACTGTATCAAACCAGTTTTACTCCCTTTATTGTCAGAAGCTTCTGGCCTTTTACACTGTTCCAAATGGTAGCATATCTAAGATTGGTAATTTAGGACATGGGAAGCCACTGCATGGTGCTGTATGTTGCAACCACATCAATGTACTATGCCAGTGCAACATCAAAAGCAAAATTGTATTTTCATGGTTTAGACGTTTGTTACTATGCTGTAATTTCATGGCAAAGAAGACCCAGATTTTTCCCATTTCTGTTCTTAAAAAAATCTGTACTTTTTACAAATGTACAATAAAAGTTACATTTTGAAAGTCAAATCAGCAGTCTTGTTACCCTTGCATACTTTATCCTGCGTTTTCTGAGTTTTTTTTATGTAGCCTTACATTTCAGTCTGTCGGCTGAGCCTGTAAAACAGAAACTATGATTATACCATTGAAATGGGTGCGACCGGTGCAAAATGATCTTTTCTTTTGCTATTATCCAAGAAAATCGATTATATTTTAATATAATTTCCTTTTTAAACTAAGCAGAACAAAATCACAAAATGGCTCTTTATTGGAAATATGAATATGTATTTATCTTAATAGGAAAGAACTTGATGTTTGTTGTTCTGCGTGATGGCACAGGATTTGTGCAATGTCTCTTCAGTGATGAACTGGTGAGAAGTTTTACTTGCAATCTTTCAAGTACAATTCATTAATGTTCAATCATTGTTCTTTGAAGTGTGGAAATCCCATTGGTAATCTAGATTTTTGCTGTTGCTGCTGCCTTATAAGTACTTAGCACTGATAGCATTGTTTGCATAATGCAGAATTTTGTCGGGTTACGGTTGAATTAACTTACAGATTCATTACAAGTGTTAAACAATTCCGATTTCTTTCTCTGCTCACATTCAAGTTCTTGGAACAATCTTAAATTCCTGTTTTAATATGTCTGGATTTTACCTTAGGCGGAAAGGAATTCGCCACCGATGTTAAAGTCGGTAGTGAACCCGCTTCCACCTAGCCCGGGGATCCAACCCATATTTTACGGGTCCCCGGGCTTTAATAGTCCCGAGGCGGGACTTTCACCCACTTGAGGGAGGAGGTCCCACCTCAGTGAGCTGCCGGCCAATCACCGGGCTAGCAGCTTGTCGTCCCAGCAGCGCCAGCGGGAGCGGTGGCCACTGCTGGGACTGCAGCCCAGCCGACCAGATGGATCCATGAGTGAAGGTAAGTTGGGCATGCCTCGCCAGAGAGATCGGTCCTTCCCTGGTGAGGCTGGAGTGGCCGTTTGCAGGAAGGATGGGGGGGTGCTTCTTGGGTCCCAGGGGTGGTTTGGGAGGCAGGGGCGGCCCTCAATCGGGCACCCTGTGTCAGACTGCCACGGCCCCCTTCTCCCGGGGTGCGGAAAGGCCAGCAGCTATCATTGGGCGGCCTTTCACGTCCCTAGCACGTCTGCTTACCACGGGTAAAATACCCGTGGAGGTGGGTGAGAGCCCTTAAGTGGCCACTAGGGCCTTGATTGGCGTCAGGCGGGCGGGCGGGCCATTCCCCCCCCACCCCACCCGACCACCGTAAATTCGACTGGAGGCGGGAGCAGGGCAGGTAGGCCTCCCGGAGCCTCCCGCTCAATTTTACACAGCCCCCATGCCACCATCCGACCCACTGGGGTGGCGTAAAATTCAGCTCAATATATCTACACCCTAATCTAATATCTTCTCTTTCTTTCAGTGTCAGTGCTACAATGGACTAGTCCTATCGACAGAGAGCTCCATTGCAGTCTATGGAACCTTGCAAGTTGTGCCAGAAGGCAAAATGGTAAAGATATTTTCAATAAATAGGAATGTAAGAATGTGTGAATGTGAAAAGACTAATTAGTCTATCTTGCTCAACCAGAGCCTACCTCCAAAGTATTTTTGTTTCCTGTGTACAATGACTTGCTTCATTTTAAATGGTTCAGAGGACAAACCTCAATTGAATTTAGTATCCTTCAAATATTGATGGAATAAGTTATGGCGAAGAAAAAGTGGCATAGACAAAGTGAATTAGAGAAATAATGGACCTCAAAACATTTATGGATACATTATCTTACCTGTATGCGTATATCCTTTATTTTATGTAATGAGTGTTTCACCTGTATGGACTTTCTACAGTGTCCCATATGCTTGACAAAGGAATAATATAAAACTAAAGTAAAGAGCACACAAAAGTGCAATGAATGGTATTGATCCAAGGGACTGGAAGAAATATGAAGAGCAAAGGAAGACAAAAAAGATTGTGAAAGTTGTAAAAAGGGAATATGAAAAGTAACTTGTGAAGGATAGCGAGATTAACGCACAGTTTTTACAATTACATTAAAAGAAAAAGGGTAGTCAAGGATAATGTGGGCCCTTTGAAACATTTATTGGTAATATTTCAAATGAAAATAAGGAAATGGCAGACTTGTTGAATAATTGCTTTGCATCTACATTGCCCCTCTACATTGCTTTCATTGATCTCACCAAAGCCTTTGACCTCGTCAGCAGACGTGGTCTCTTCAGACTACTAGAAAAGATCGGATGTCCACCAAAGCTACTAAGTATCATCACCTCATTCCATGACAATATGAAAGGCACAATTCAACATGGTGGCTCCTCATCAGAGTCCTTTCCTATCCTGAGTGGCGTGAAACAGGGCTGTGTTCTCGCACCCACGCTTTTTGGGATTTTCTTCTCCCTGCTGCTTTCACATGCGTTCAAGTCCTCTGAAGAAGGAATTTTCCTCCACACAAGATCAGGGGGCAGGTTGTTCAACCTTGCCCGTCTAAGAGCAAAGTCCAAAGTACGGAAAATCCTCATCAGGGAACTCCTCTTTGCTGACGATGCTGCTTTAACATCTCACACTGAAGAGTGCCTGCAGAGTCTCATCGACAGGTTTGCGGCTGCTTGCAATGCATTTGGCCTAACCATCAGCCTCAAGAAAACGAACATCATGGGGCAGGACGTCAGAAATGCTCCATCCATCAATATTGGCGACCACGCTCTGGAAGTGGTTCAAGAGTTCAGCTACCTAGGCTCAACTATCACCAGTAACCTGTCTCTAGATGCAGAAATCAACAAGCGCATGGGTAAGGCTTCCACTGCTATGTCCAGTCTGGCCAAGAGAGTGTGAGAAAATGGCGCACTGACACGGAACACAAAAGTCCGAGTAGATCAGGCCTGTGTCCTCAGTACCTTGCTCTATGGCAGCGAGGCCTGGACAACGTATGCCAGCCAAGAGCGACGTCTCAATTCATTCCATCTTCGCTGCCTCCAGAGAATACTTGGCATCAGGTGGCAGGACCGTATCTCCAACACAGAAGTCCTCGAGGCGGCCAACATCCCCATCTTATACACACTACTGAGTCAGCGGCGCTTGAGATGGCTTGGCCATGTGAGCCGCATGGAAGATGGCGGGATCCCCGGGGACACATTGTGCGGCGAGCTCGCCACTGGTATCAGACCCACCGGCCGTCCATGTCTCCGCTTTAAAGACGTCTGCAAACGCGACATGAAATCCTGTGACATTGATCACAAGTCGTGGGAGTCAGTTGCCAGCGTTCGCCAGAGCTGGCAGGCAGCCATAAAGACAGGGCTAAAATGTGGCGAGTCGAGGAGACTTTGTCCTTTTTCCTGCCAACTACTGAGGCGCAAGGGGAGAGCCAACCGTGCAACAGCCACGACAAACAAATTTCTCTGCAGCACCTGTGGAAGAGCCTGTCACTCTAGAATTGGCCTTTATAGCCACTCCAGGCGCTGCTTCACAAACCACTGACCACCTCCATTGTCTCTTGAGTTAAGCAGGCCCAAAAGAAAAGAAAGAATCAGTCTTCACATTAGTGGAAGAGAACAATATACCTGATATTCAAGGGTAACTTAACCAAAGTTAATGTAAACAAGAAAACTAAATTAATGGCAGTAAACACTAAAAAAAAAAATCCAAGGACCTGATGGTTTCCATGCCAGGGTTTTAAAGGAAGTAAGTGAAGAAAGTGCAAATGCTTTAGCCATAATCTTGCAAAGCTCTTTGAATTCAGGAATTGTCCCTTTTAGATTGGAAAATTGAAAATATAACGCCATTTTTTAAAGGAAGGTGAGAGAGTAACCTGGAAGTTACAGACCTGTTGGTCTAACATCTGTTCAGAAGTTATTGGAATCTATAATGAAGTACAGAGCGACTAAGCACTTAAGAGAAATTTGAGTTGATTAGAGAGCCAACCTGAATTTTTAAAGGATAGGTCATTCTAACAAACCAAATTGAACCTTTTCAGGAAGTAACTAAAGTAGAAGACATGGGAATGTCTATGGATGCAGCTTATATGGATTTTTAAGATGCATTCAATAAGGTTCCACATAAGAGACTGTTAGCTTAAATTAAAACTAATGGAACTGAAAGCATATCATTGACCTGGCTAGGAGATTAATTAGACAATGGAAGATGGAGAGTCTGGATAATGAGGAAGTACTTGAATTGGGAGAAAATGACTAATGGTGTCCCTCAAGAATCTATGTTGGGCCCTCAACTATTCACGATATTTATTAGATAATTCAATAGAGAGCCATATATCCAAATTTTCTGATACAAAGATTTGTAGCATCATGACTAATGTTAGAAGCCTTAATTTACAAAGAGACTTTGCTAGATTAAGTGAGTAGGCAAAACAGTGGCAGATGAATTTCGACACAACTAAGCATGAGGTCATCTATTTGGAACCAGAGAAGGATAGATTGGAGTATTTTGCTTTAAATGGTGAAAAGCTAGCAACAGTGGAGGTCCAAAGAGATTATGGCATCCATGTACACAGATTACTTAAAGTAGGTACAAAAAAAAATCCAAAAAACTAATGGAATGTTAGTATTTAAAAGTAGAGGGCTAGCATGCAATAGGGAGGAAGATTTACTACAGCTATACAAGGCCCTGGTTTCACCACATTTAGAGTACTGTGTACAGTTCTAGGAATTGGACCTGAGGATTATATTGGCCTTGGAAGGTGTGCAAGCCTATTTTCCTTGGAATTTAATTTTCCTTGGAATTTAATTTTTTTTTATTCATTTGCATGCAGATGTTCTTGACAAGGCCACCATTTATTGCCCTTCCCTAGTTTCCCCTGATATGGTGGGGGTTAGCCACGTCCTTGAACCACTGCATTCTGTATGGGGAGTGTACTCCCACGGGGCTCTCGGGTAAAGAATGACCATTTTGGATGAGGGTCCAGAAGGTGAATTGAGCTTGTGAAAATGTGACCAAATTCAGCCTATGCCACAAGGAGGAGGGTGGAGAAAGAAATGTTGCCATTTAATATATTTTATTTAAAAAGTAATGAAGCATTTAGTCTTTTTCCTGTAACTTGCTCCAACTATGGATTGAATCCTAATTCTGAACTGAATATTTTGGATATTAGGTAACTTTTTACTGACATAAGTGTGTACACTTCAAAAGTAATCCAATGGTTTTAAAATGCTTTGCAATGTTATATAAATACTCCATCCTATCTTCTCAACCTCTGTGGAAATTGGAGCTAATAGCTTGGCTGACAAATGGGGAGTTTTAGATAGTCAGTATTTAATAAAAATGCATTTTTACCCCATTTGATCTCCTTAATTTCACTTGTCATTTCCAGGCTCCGGGGGGTCATGAATTGATTTGTGATTACTGGGAACTGATCGGTTTGGCTCCAGCTGGAGGTGTGGATAACTTGCTCAATGAAGAATCTGATGTAGATGTGCAGCTCAACAACCGTCACATGATGCTCCGAGGAGAGAACATGTCCAAAATCTTCAAAGTGCGCTCTGCTCTGGTGCAGTGCTTTAGGGACCACTACTTTGACAATGGCTACTTTGAAGTATGTTTCTTTAAAACTTATTCCATGCTTTATTTGTGGTACTTGCAAGGGTGTCAAATTGAATGTAATCATATTGTATTAAGACACTGAAATATCTTGTCAGCCCTCTGGTGTCACAGTTTTATGGGGTTGAAAGCCTCCATGGTGTTTTGCTGTGAAGAATTTCATGGAAAGTGACTGTCCTGCTTTCAACATAGTAATGAGTGTGATTACTCCAAAAATACAATAGTTTAGAATAAGTTGCAAGGCGTGTGTTTTTGTTTGTTGCATTAATGCACCTAAATCTAGAAAGGATTATAATTGTGATCACAAATTATTTAATTCCGGTAATCCAAAGAATAGCAAGAGTCTCCAGTGTTAAGTTGAGAAAATAGATTGGCTTAAAACTTGTACGTTGGCATCAGTTTTTTGCCTCATTTTGCTTTCCACTCTTTCTGCTGTATCCTGCGCCTTAATTGAGGCAGGTGGATGCTGTTCCTGACTCAGCTACAAGGTTGGCTAAATGACTACATTGGTATGTGGGAAATGTCTCGCATCTGTTAAGCTTTTGTACAGATGACTCAGTTTGTGGATCTACTCCGTGGGTAATTATATATGAAAGATTCTCATTCTATCACTCTGGGTTAGCATGTTCACCCACCATTAATGCTTTGTTCATCTGAGAATGTAACAGAGAATACAGTCTCTGGATTTAGATGACATTGCAAATCAAGCAGAATTGAGTAAACACTCACTTCAAGCCGTGTTGTAATGTGTACTTTTCTGATTTGTGATCAGAGTTTGTCACCTTGACCAATATAAGCAGGCATAGTGAGTTATTAAGTAAGAAACAGTGACTTTTTTTCCTTCCCCTACATATTAATGATTTGTCAACTTCATATTTCTCTGTTGCAGGTCACTCCACCTACCCTGGTCCAGACACAGGTTGAGGGAGGTTCTACACTATTCAAACTGAACTATTTTGGTGAAGAGGCCTTCTTGACACAGTCTTCTCAACTGTACCTGGAGACTTGCATCTCTTCTCTGGGAGATGTTTTCTGCATCGCTCAGTCCTATCGTGCCGAACAGTCTCGGACACGCAGGCATCTTGCAGAGTCAGTACTGTTTCTTCTCTATGTACGTCAATGAACTAATGGGGACCAGCACTGATTCTAAACTAGAGATTGTGAGATGTAAAACCAGTAGAGTCATACAAGTGCAATTTTGTAAAGTTGGAGCCAAAAACTAAAACAAATGGAATTTCTGCCTGGTGTTACATAGGTAAATGGCAAAAAAAAATATAAATCTTTCTACTGCTGTTCTGCACACTTAGCAACCTTGTCTTGGCTAAAAAGTGAAAATTATTTTCTGCAAAACCACATTATCTATGTAACAATGTGCTCTGTAAGAGATTGACATTGAATCCTTTGTGATTTGACTGTTGAAAGTCACGAGCCAAGCAATTAGTTTTTCAAGGCTATTTATTGAATAGAATAAACTGTTAGTTCAGTTGAGTGCTCCTTTAAATGGGGGCATATTGTGTCTTTTGCAGGATCTGAAATGCCTGCTGTGGTAATTGGGTCACTTTGGATAGTTTGCCTAAATAGAATATGTTAGGTTTACATGGTTCATAAGCTAACATTCATGAAGAAATAAGAATGTCTTGAGAATAATATGGTTAGTATCCAACATTAATGTCTACAAAAAGAGAGCATCAATTTATTTTATTCTGGGCTATTTCATCAAACACAATTACCTAGTGTTTTGAAGGCACAACATTAACATTAGAGATTTACCAAATGCTGAGCCTCACTAATGTCTGAGACTTTTGGGGAAGTTTAGTTTTCATAACTCTTAAGTGAGCACTAGTTTGTGATCTCATTATAGCTTTAGTCTGAACATGGACACGAGTCAGAGTAACTGCCCTTGAACTCGAGGCTTAATTCTGCCGAGTACGGCATGAGGAGTAGTAGTAAAATTTAAGTTAATGGCAATTGAAGGGGGGAGCTCTCCAGTGGTTGGAGCCATACTTGGCACAAATGAATTTGTTTGTGGTTCTTGAAGACCAAGCATCACAGCCTCAGGGCATTGTTGCAGGGCCTGGGATCAAAGTCAAACTACCTCTGAGCCTCAGACTGAGTATCTCAGTCAAAGATCCTTTTGAGGCTGGGTTTGCATAAAAATTGAGTCCTTTACAGAGAAGTACTAGCAACTACTAGGAACCCAGGCTGTGCCTGTCCCCAGATCAACTCATAATAGTCTGAACATTGCCCAGCTAATTGAACATAGATTGGGGATTGAAATGAGACTGCCATGTCATTCGTAGCTGATATACTCACTGGATAAACACTTTAGCTGTCGTGGGAACTATAAATCTAAGAGAATTGAATCGAAATGGGTGTAAAATCTTTTGTGAAATTTTTCAGATACTCTCATGTTGAGGCAGAATGTCCATTCATTACTTTTGATGAGCTCCTCAACCGTTTAGAAGATCTTGTTTGTGATGTGGTTGAACGCATCCTGAAGTCACCTTATGGGGAGCTTGTGCGTGAATTGCACCCAGTAAGTAAACGTTTGTTATTGTTCCTGTTGTATGTACTATATTCAGTTGTATATTGTCGGAAGTTTTATAGTGACATCTGTATAAAGTAAGCTTTAAAAAAAAAAGCATCTTAATTTTTCAAAATTGATTCATGTTAAAGTTTGTGTTTGCAAAAATTCAGACTAACTGAAATGATGTACTCTCCATCTTGAAGATTCTGTTCATATAATCCCTTTATTCATGTTGTTTTTTAAAATTAGGATTTCCAGCCTCCTCAACGCCCTTTCAGAAGAATGAACTACACAGATGCCATCAAGTGGCTAAAAGAGCATGATATTAGAAAAGATGACGGAACCTTCTACGAATTTGGAGAAGTAATATTTTTTCTGGAGTTTGACCATTTTTCTGTTGGGAGTGGGGGAGTGTTGCACAGGATGGAGGTGTTTAGACAATAACTGAAACACTGCTATACATGTTATGGGGTCCTTGTCCAAGAACCATTGCTGAAATGTGGGTCCCTTGTGTTCTGAATTTGGTAGCTTTGGCTTGAAATTTGTTTTTTTCTTTCAGTTTTTCTGAATGATGCACTGATATAGAAAATTTGTGTTTAAAACTTAGCTTTGCTGAATGGTCACAAATATGGTTCCCTGCAGATTGAGTTTTTCGATCTCGGTGCTAACTTTAATACATTCCTCTACATTGCTGTTTATTTATTTATTTTTATTTCGCGATACAACACTGAAACAGGCCCTTCGGCCCACCAAGTCTGTGCCGATCATCAACCACCCATTTATACTAATCCTGCATTAACTCCATATTCCTACATCTCCACCTTCCCTCAATTCCCCTACCACCTACCTATACCAGGGACAATTTATAATGGCCAATTTACCTATCAACCTGCAAGTCTTTGGCTGTGGGAGGAAACCGGAGCACCCGGCGAAAACCCACGCGGTCACAGGGAGAACTTGCAAACTCCACACAGGCAGTACCCAGAATTGAACCCGGGTCGCTGGAGCAGTGAGGCTGCGGTGCTAACCACTACGCCACTGTGCCGCCCTGTTGTAAACATAAATTCCTTTTGCTAATTTAGTTTTCAGATTTGTAACTTACCAGCTTGTAATCAACCACAGAAGGAACAAACAGGAATTCAAGGAGTAGAATATTGGTGTCTTTTGAGACCATTAATCTTTAAAACCCTGCAGTAATGTTTTTGTTATAATTTTATTACCTGCTGAAAGTGGCATTTTTTGCTGGGGTACAGTTCAGAGGGTACTGGCAGTCTCCAGGCTCTCCCCCAAGTGACCATTGTCTAGATATGCATTATACAGCGTGTCAGTAGGCTTTTAGAGAGATCACAGCTGAGATCCAATTCATCCTCATGGGTGTATTCCACACACCCCGCCCCTCTGAGTTCAAAACCCTCCACAACAAATTGTGAAATTGAATTCAATAAATCTGATATTTTGTGGGCTAGCACTAGAAAATGGCCATACAAGCCACTAGACGTTGTTTAAAAACCCATTTGGTTCATTAATGTCCTTTCAGGGAAGGGAACCTGCCACCTCAGTTTGGCCAACATTACAGTTCCACATTATGTGATTAAATGACTCTTGTGGACCTCGAGGCAAAAGACAATAAAGACTGCCCTGTCAATCTGCCCCACATTTCAAGAAGATTTTTTTTTAAAGACAGTACATGGTCTGTAGACAGATGGAACTCCTTTTTTATTTCAAAATTTATACTTCGTTTGAGTATTTCGCAATATTCTTATAGATCTAGCTGATGGTAAAGCCCAATATGGTCCTCTTGAAGTGCAATTAACTCCCACTATCTGATATTCATTCCCAAAAGTTCTTTGAGCGCAATAGAATAGTGTCCTAACAATTATGTCTATTTATACATATATCCAAGTTGCATTAGTAGAAGCGCATTGATACTTCGGATACACTGAACACGTTTGGCTTTCTGTCACAGGATATCCCAGAGGCTCCAGAGAGACTGATGACTGATGCGATCAATGAGCCTATACTGCTGTGTCGTTTTCCTGCTGAAATCAAATCATTCTACATGCAGCGCTGCCCAGAGGATCGCCGGCTTACTGAATCTGTGAGAGCACTTTAGATTTGACATTCTTATGAAGTGACCATGGATCTGTATTTGAATCTAATCCTAAAATTACTATGGTCCAGTGTTGTTTGTAAAGGAAAAATTATATTTAAGATACTTGACTTCATTGCTATCATGTGTCAACCAGTAATAAAGTATTTATGTAGTGACTTCAGCATGGAAAAATAGCTCAAAGTGCTCTACAGAAGTAGACAAAAAAATCAAAAGGCAAGACAACGAAGAAGAAATTGGGAGGGATGAATATAAGACTTGGTCAAAGAGGTGGGTTTTAAGGAGGACAGAGAGGCTGAGAAGTTTGGTTGGGTGTTCCAAACAGTGAGGCCTAATTGGGTGAAAGCACAGTCACCAGTGGTGAGACAAAGGGGGAGTGGAATGTACAAAAGGCCAGAGTAAGACGATGGAGGATTTGGTAAGGGTTGTAGGGCTGGAGGAGATTACAGTGATATAAGAGGCAAGGTCTTTGAAGGGATTTCGAAGATGAAAATTTTAAATTTAAGGCATTGGGGAACCAGGAACCAATGGATATGCAAGGATGGTATGATGGGTGATTGTGAATTGGTGTGGAATAGGATATTGTTACGACCGAGGCAGGAGGAGAGCACTGTTTATTCTAGTCCCACTTCTCCACAGGTCACAACATATATTTAAATTTTCCCACTTACCGATACGGTCAATCATATACTCTTATTTATCCCAGAATAAAACACACCAACCAGGTTTCTTTAATGAACAACAAAGTTATCAGTTTATTATAAAACAAGTCTTAACCAGTAATGAAGCACAGCATAAACACACAGATTGAAGTATAACAGTTCCCTTTTTACCTTAGCCCCTCACACTCGCACACACATACATACATACATCGGTTAACTGGAAAAATAAAAGGGAATTTTGCTTTAGAGCTCTGTTACAAAGAAAAACAGACAAAAAACCACTTAGGCTGAATACTTTCTCATTCTTGAAAAAAGAAGATACGGAAAGATGTCCTTTTGTTTTGGTTTGACGCCCCAAATGCATATAGACAGCTGTCACTGGGATCTTCCTAGAACAGCTCTGTCTAGGCAATGTTGAAGATCAGTTTGGGTAGGCTTTCCAAGAAATGCAGCTACAGAGGCTTTAGATAGGCCTTCCAGCAGAAATGCGGCAACAGGGGTTTCAGTTCCCACACGTTCAATACGCATTGTTTCTTCAAATACAGGAGGAAAGAGCAGACTGACACACTGGATATGCAGGGTTTCTTTCCAAGAGAGAGAAAGAGATGAGCTAGGTTTTCTTGGCAGGCAAAAAACAACTGACTTTTTTTTTACCAATTCAAAGTGAAACCAAGTGAAGTCTCCTGACCTCTATAAATCTTGACCTATCATTTCTCTGTAAACATCTTCAAGTCAAAACAACAAGCTCCCTGCTGGTATTTTATCTGAAAACAGGTGCCTTCCAGTAAGGGGTTGTTTACAAGCCAAGTCCAGGAAGCCTTCTGGTGACCTCTTTTTAAAATAAACACAAAGTTCAGCATCTCTTCAAGCTTCTAGATAAATCAATGTCCATAATTCAATTATAAGTCCTTAAAAACATATTTTACAAAAAAATATAAGCACACTCATAACAATATGGGCAGCAAAGTTTTGACTGAGCCTGTTTATAGAAGGTGGATGATGAGAGTCCTGTTTGGAGAGAGCTAGAATAGTTGAATCTGGAGGAGACAAAGCCACGAACAAGTGTTTTAGTAGCAGATGTACTCGGATAGCAGTAAATATGGAAGACATTACAAAGGGGATGAGGAGGATATGGGAGCTGGCATGTGAAGGTATGGTATTCAATTTAATTTCTTTGGAAAGCTTTCCATTTTCGCCTCTCCTGAAGGCATTTGTTGAAGTGGTGTCAGCTCCCTTCTATTCATTCAGTTAAGTGGCAATTCTTATTTGAATCTAGGCAGTGAGAACATGACTGCTGAGACTAATCCTGTCCTCGCCCACTTGCCATACATGAGCACTTTCCAGCAAGTGTCACTATAAACCAACAGAAGCAGGAACTCTGACTGGTTTTTCGTTCCTTCCCTAGCTAAGGCCAGTCATAATGTTTCTACTGTCACTTGGCCTGGTATGTAACTGAGTTTGAACCTTTCTGCTCTGTATGCGTCAGTAACATACTGCGCAGTGCATTTACCCCCGAACCAGTGGTAAAACCTCGGTGTATTTTCTGACAAAACTCTCTTTCTCAGACGATCAGGTCTTTTTTTTCCTTTTTAATTAGTCACCACAGAGCTCTAACTTCAACTGTAGTCAGTGAATTTTGGAGTAAATTGTCGTGGCTTCAAGGATAAATAGATATCTGGGCCTGGATCTTGGTCTCCTCCCGACATCGGGCTCCGTGGGTGGGGGAGGGTGGGGGCATGGTGAAGTGCGGAAGATCGGAGCGGCAACGGCCCGCCACTGAACCCGACGCTGGGTTTCCTGGGCCGGGAAGAGTAAGCTCTGGGTGGGCCCTCCGCCACTCTGCGATGGGACCCGACTTTACATATTTAAACTACCTGTTGCATGAATTAAAATGAAATCCGGAGCAATCTTACCTGCAGTTCCAGATCTTCAGTGCAACGTGTGGTACTCACGCACCGTCACTTTCCTATCCAGGGAAAGCTGGCGCCACCGAGTGGGGAAGGGGGGGATCTCTGAATTTGTAGTGTAGTGGGCGTGAGGGAGGGGGGTGAACTCTGCATGTGTTATGTAGTGGGGGGAGGAAGAGGTCAACTCTGCGCTTAGTGCAGTTGTTGGGGGGGGAAGGGGTCAATTCTGCAGTTCCTTTGCAGGGCTGGTAGCCCTTTACAAATGGCACCAGCACCTGTGCAGAAACAGTTGTTGCTGTTCACGGCATCGGCGAGGCCACCCCTGCCACGTGATTGGCAATGCCGCCCTGCATATGATAATGAGCTGCCAGGCTCAAGACCGCGGCGGTGCACGGCCCATGCGTGTCAGCCATCTTTTCTTTATGACTGCACCCGGGAATTGTGACGTGCGGCCCCAAGTTTCAGCCCCTGGTATGGTAGTGAACCATACAGACTACAAATGTCCCAGGTTCAAATCCCAATCTACCTGTCTAGTTGGTTTCAATGAAATTGACAGTAAGGGCTTCACCATTTGTCTTGGCATCCCTGGGGTAGAGAGGGAAAATATCAGGCTGCGTATTGATTATCACTACTGAGTGACCAGGGTGGAAAGCATTCAAATGTAGATGCAGAATTATGGTTTCTAATTAGGACTGATTAGCCTCGCTGTGAGTCCCTTCCGCCCAGAATAATGTGCATGTTGGAGATTCATGCATGAAGAATGGCCACTTGAATGAGGTTTGAGCAGATTGCTGGTGTCTGCAAAACAGGTCCCCAGCCTTTGAGAGAGAGGAAAAGCTCTGCTTGACACCAGTTCATCTTGCAGTTAAAAGATGCCAGTGGCGTTGTAAATTCTGCTTCTGTGGTTGCTGGAGGCTAATCACCTCAGCCCCAGGATATTAGTGTAGGAGTTCCTCATGGCAGTGTACTAGGCCTAACCAACTTCAGCTGCTTCATCAATGACCTTCCCGCCCTCTCAAGGGCAGAAGTGGGGATGTTCTCTGATGATTGCACAGTGTTCATTGTCTCAGGCGTCTCGAACGATAATGAAGCAGTCTGTGCCTGCAAGCAGCAAGACCAGGACATCATTCAGATTCTGGTTGATAAGTGGCAAGTAACATCCGTGCCACACAAATGCCAGGTAATGACTATCTCCAACAAGAGAGAATCTAACTATCTCCCCATGACATTCAACGGCATTACCATCACTGAATCCCCCACCATCAATATCCTGAGGGTCACCATTGACCAGAAACTTAACTGGGCCAGCCACATAAATACTGTGACTACAAGAGCAGGTCAGAGACTTGGAATTCTGCGGTGAATAATGCATTCCTGACTCCCCAAAGCCTGTCGACCATCTGCAAGGCACAAGTCAGGGGTGTGATGGAATACTTCCCACTTTCCTGGATGAGTTCAGCAGCTGCAACAACTTTAGAGGCTCAACACCATTCAGGACAATGTTTGCCCTCTTGACTGGCACCTTATCCACCACTTAAGCATTCACTCCCTCCACCATCAATGCACAGTGGCAGCAGTGTGCACCATCTGCATGATGCACTGTCGCAATTCATCAAGGCTCCTTTGACAACACCTTCCAAACTTGTAGCCTCTACACCTAGAACAAGGATAGTAGGCGCGTGGGAACACCAGCACCTGCAAGTCACACAACATAGTGACTTGGAAATATAGCACCATTCCTTCACTGTCACTAGGTCAAAATCCTCGAACTCCCGAACAACACTGTGGGTGTATCTACACCACATAGACTGTAGAGGCTCAAGAAGGTAGCTCACTACCTCCTTCTTGAGGACAGTTAGGGATGGGCAACAAATGCAGGCCTTTCCAGTGACACCCACACCCCATGAACAAATACAAAAATATATAAATAGTCTAATTTTTCAGATTGAAAATGCTGTACTAATGTCAAATATTTTTTCTTTAATTTGAAAGGTTGACGTGCTAATGCCAAATGTTGGTGAGATTGTGGGAGGGTCAATGCGTATCTGGGACAGCGAAGAGCTGTTGGATGGTTACAAACGTGAAGGCATTGATCCTACTCCCTATTACTGGTATACTGACCAGGTATGTTGAAACAGTATTTATTAGATTACTTATCGAATGAAGGTTCACAGCCTTTTCTTTTCACAGGGAGATTTCAGGAACTGTCCTTTACACTTCTTGTTTTTGCAGCTTATATATCCCTTCTGTGAGTATCTGCAGGCATCCATTTTCTGCATATTTGTGCAAGTGGTACTTGGGTGACCTCCCAATGTCTATGTTGCTTGATATGGAGCCTGAGATCTCCTTGGCCTGTTTCGGTTAGTATTACACCATAAGTGTATTTATCAACCTCAGCCCTCATAGAAAAAACAAAAGTCTATTCCCTTCCACTCACCCCCCACCTCCCTGACCCCGTTCCAACAACTTGTCATGAGCTCTCTTATCAAAGTGGAATTGAAAGATTTAAATTGGTATAACTGTGTAATTGTTTACGACTAATTCAGATAAAAGCTTGTAATAATATTCTAGTCCTGATTTCATTCGTGTGGATTATTTAGATTCTTCATTTTTAGTTACTAGTGTCATGCTAGGTCTCCATGTGCCAAGAATGAGACACAGTAACTTTGTCATGAGCAGTGATTTTAAACTGTTACTGGAATAAGGGGAGGACTTGTTGAACAGATCAGCCGTGGCAGGAAAAGACATTTACATAGTAACAGACGGTGTTTGGAAGGACAAAGCAGCCATTCCCTGACTTTCAACCCACAATGGACTTTTGATCACCAGATGTTGAAGGTGGGGAGCTCGCATTTCCAGGTTGACTGCTAAGATGGTCGAATAGACAAACGGACATGTTCAAAACAGCTGGTCACATGACTAACGTGCTGGGCAACCAGAGTTTTTTGAACTTGCACAAACAGTTTGGAGAGTGTCTGTTTGTTCCTGGACTGAGAAGATCTCTCCTGTCTGCTTCCATCTGTTTTTCTCACAAGCCTCTAAATCCACTGAAGACACATGAACTCCAAGAGAGAAAAGTCTCCTGCAACGAACAAGGTTTAAGAAGAATACTGGCCCCAACGAAAAGCAAGATCTACCTATAATCAAGGACTCTACAGTGAGCTTGAAGAACCGTAACAACAACTCTTCAGATATTGCCTCAAACTTTTCCACTTTATTTTTCTTCTGCTCTTTTCTGTCTCTATTTGCATGTGTATATTGCGTGTGCATGCTAGCATGGGCACGTTGTGTATCTGTAGGCGTTAACCGAATTAAAGTTTAAGTTTTTGAGGTGTACAAAATCATGAGAGGTATAGACAGGTTGGATAGCAAGAAGCTTTTTCCCAGAGTGGGGGATTCAGTTACTAGGGGTCACGAGTTCAAAGTGAAAGGGGAAAAGTTTAGGGGGGATATGCGTGGAAAGTTCTTTACGCAGAGGGTGGTGGGTGCCTGTAACGTGTTGCCAGTGGAGGTGGTGGACGCGGGCACGATAGCGTCTTTTAAGATGTATCTAGACAGATACATGAATGGGCAGGAAGTAACGAGATACAGACCCTTAGAAAATAGGCGTCCTGTTTAGATAAAGGATCTGGATCGGCGCAGGCTTGGAGGGCCGAAGGGCCTGTTCCTGTGCTGTAATTTTCTTTGTTCTTTTGTTCTTTTACTAAATTTCAACTTTTCTTTTAAACCGAAGAAAGCCTGTTTGTGCTGGTCTCTGCCTTATAATTGGAAAGTGGTGAACAAGGATTCACCAAGTGGGAGCTAAAACACGGCATGTTTAAAATTAAACCCTGTTACAGTAAGACCAGGTGAAAGCTGCAAGGGGCGGCACAGTGGCGCAGTGGTTAGTACCGCAGCCTCACAGCTCCAGCAACCCAGGTTCAATTCTGGGTACTGCCTGTGTGGAGTTTGCAAGTTCTCCCTGTGTCTGCGTGGGTTTCCTCCGGGTGCTCCAGTTTCCTCCCACATGCCAAAGACTTGCAGGTTGATAGGTTAATTGGCCATTATAAATTGCCCCTAGTATAGGTAGGTGGTAGGGAAATATAGGGACAGGTGGGAATGTGGGAGGAATATGGGATTAGTGTAGGATTAGTATAAATGGGTGGTTGATGGTCGGCACAGACTCGGTGGGCCGAAGGGCCTGTTTCAGTGCTGTATCTCTAAACTAAACTAAACTTCTTTCTGACCTGGTCATAACACTAGATTTTTCAAACATTTTTGTAACATTGAATTTTCACCCTAAAAGTGTACCATTGATTTGATCTCCCTAATTTCTTGTGGGTTTGGTTTTTTTCCCCAAATTTGTTTTCCTGTCAGTTTTCCCTTCCCCTCTCCTGACGATGTGAATTATTTTCTAGGACAAATTTCATGAGTATAGGTTATTTTTTGGTACCTTACCAAATGCGTGGAAAGTTCTTTACGCAGAGGGTGTTGGGTGCATGGAACGCGTTGCCAGCGGAGGTGGTAGACGCGGGCACGATAGCGTCTTTTAAGATGTATCTAGACAGATACATGAATGGGCAGGAAGTAAAGAGATACAGACCCTTCGAAAATAGGCGACAGGTTTAGATAGAGGATTTGGATCGGCGTAGGCTTGGAGGGTCGAAGGGCCTGTTCCTGTGCTGTAATTTTCTTTGTTCTTTGTTCAAGTGTGAGGTACACAAAATGTCAGTTTGATTCACTTCACACTCTTGTCTTTAACTGAGGAGGTTGAAGCTCCATTCAAGGGCTTGAGCTTATGATTCAGTCTAAAACTTCACTGGAGTACTGAAGGAAACTCACCATTTGATGAGTGCCTGTTTCATGTTCCCGTAGTCCAAGTGGGTGGTGCTTTTTAGCAATGAGTTCACTCAACGTCCTGGGCAACGTTGCATCAGCAAAAATAAATTGATTAATTGTCTCATTGCTGTTTATTGTTTTAAAAGAAAATTTGGCAGCCAATTTGCATACACAGAATCCCACAATCACTTCAATGTAATTCATTGTTGTGAAGAACTTTAAGATGTTGTGATAAGGTGCAAGCCTTTTTTTGCACGGTAACTGTTGGCTGTTCAGGGGACACGATAGCCCACTCGTGTCCTGTCATCAATCAACACTCAGTCCTATGCACTTCCAGAACTCGTCACTGAACAACAGTTAAAAGCAGGACCCCTGGACATTTTTCCAGCTCCTGCAACCTAAGAGCACTGAGGCTAAAGGTAAGAGGTAGTACACCCACTGCTGCCCTTTTTTATTATTTCATGGGATTTGGGTGTCACTGGCAAGGCCAGCATTTGTTGCCTATCCGTAATTGCCCTTGACAACTGAGTGGCTTGCTTGGCCAACTCAGAGGGCAGTTAAGAGTCCGCTGCATTGCTGTGGGTCTGGAGTCACACATAGGCCAGACAAGATAAGGGCGACAGATTTCCTTCCCTAAAGGACATTAGTGAATCAGAAGGGTTTTTATGACAACCGATGATTATTTTACAATAATGGCACTATTACTAAGATGAGCTTTCAATTCCAGATTTTTAATAATTAATTCATTTTAAATTCCACCAGCTGCCATGGTGGGATTTCAAAATGTATCGCCAGGGTATTAACCTGGGCATCTGGATTACTAGTTCAGTGACATCTCCCCGAACTTTGAACTGAGTAAAGAGTGGGGATTGAATCTGTGACCTTCCCAGACTTTGTAAATTAAAAGGAAAATGGTCTTGCACTTTTATATTGCATCTTTTCGCTTCTTGCAACGTCCCAAAACATTTCACAGCAAATGAATTACTTTTGAAGTGTATTTGCTGTTATTATCGGAAAGCATTGCAGCCATAAGGTACTATGTAAATACAAATTGTTTGGAGTTGGCAAGTTTCAACAAAATTCAAGGAGATAAAGAACCCAATTAATTTTTTTTGTTGGTTGTGGTAAGTAAGATGTAAATATGGTCTAGGAGTGTGGGAGAACTCCCTGCTGTTCTTTGAAAAGTACCGTGGGATCTTTTACGTCTCCTTTGAATAGGTTGACTGTGTCTTGCTTTGTGTCTCATCTAATAGATGGTAGCTGTGATAATGCATTGTAATAAAGTGTCAGCCTAGCTTGCGTGTTGAAGCCTCCTAGTGGGGCTTGAACGCACCATCATCTGACTCTGGAAATTCATGCTGAAGCATTCTAAGGAATTTAGTGAACTATATTTATAGAAGTAACTTACTGATTTATGTTAATGAAATCTGGGCTAGTAAGGGTTTGAGCGCCTCTCTTTGATGCATGTACTTTAAAATTTTTCCGAGTAGAATTTTGTGGCTACTTGAAGAATTAATACTTGTTGAATAGATGCCTGTTTAGCTGACCTTGATTTTTGCATTTCCATGTACACTGTTAATTGGCATTCTTATTCCTTCTAGCGGAAATATGGCAGTTGTCCTCATGGTGGCTATGGCTTGGGTCTGGAGCGTTTCTTAACATGGCTTCTCAACAGACACCATATTCGTGATGTATGTTTGTACCCGCGCTTCGTTCAACGTTGTAAACCATAACATCTGCTTGGTGCAACACTGTAAAATAAAATAAATTTAATGTACTTTACTTGCACAAAAAAGCAAAACTGTTAAGTGTACTGCAGATCCATCAGCAACTGAAAGTACAGGCTATGATTTCAGGTCGAGGCTCTGCTGTACCCTGCTTTGGGTTATCTGTATTTTAAGAATTGCTTAAAGACTGGAAAACAGTGGATCTTTGTCACCAGTGAGCCTCCTTTTCTTAATATGTAATTGTGGTTTTGAGAATGCTTGTGCTCATAATTTACAAGAACAATAAATCATCCTGAACAGTATTCCGTCCATGGGTTTTATTTTTCTGTAAATTCCCCCATGTTGTAGTATAGTCTCTTTAAGGCGTGCACAGTCAACTACTAACAACTGATTGTAACAGATAAAAGATGATTTCCCATGATGCTGTTTGTTGCTTCAGTCTCCTAAAATGACCTCATAGTAAAGAATCCTGTAGGCAAGAGTGACCAAAACATGATAGCATTTCACATTCAGTTTGAGGGTGAGATATTTGTGTCTGAAACTAGTGTCTTAAACTTAAATAAAGGCAATTACAAGGGTATAAACATAGTTGGCTAAAGTGGACTGGGAAAAGGTAAGAAGGGAGAGTAACAGTGGCAGCCATTTAAGGAGTTTTTCATAACTGTCAACAAAAATATATTTCATTGAGAAAGAGTCTGTGAGGATCCACCATCTGGCTAATAAGGAAATTAAGGATGATATCAAATTGAAAGATTGAAAGAAAAGGTGTACAATGCTGTGAAGATTGGTGGTAGGTCAAAGATTGGGACATTTTAGAAACCAGCAAAGGATAGCTAAAAAGCAAAGAGAAATTAAGTGTATGAGAGTAAACGAGCAAAAAATATAAAAACAGCCAGTCAAAGCTTCTACAAGTTTATAAAAAGGAAAAGAGTAGCTAAAGTAAGCGTTGGTTTCTTAGAGGATGAGACTGGTGAATTAATAACGGGAAACAAGGAAACGGCAGAGACTTTGAACAAGTATTTTGTATCTCTCCACAATAGAAGACACAAAAAGTATCTCAAGAATAGTAGAAAATCGGCAAAAGGAAAGGAGGAACTTGAAATGATCACCGTCACTAGAGAAAAAGTACTGGGAAAACTAATGGGACTAAAGGCTGACCAGTCCCCTGGGTCTTAAAAGAAGTGCCTGCAGAGATAGTGGATGCGTCAATTGTAATATTCCAAAATTCCCCAGATTCCGGAAAGAACCCAGCGGCACTGGCAGTATAACACTAAGCCTTGTAGACCAGAAAGTCTCAAATTCACTACCTGGTCAGTTCAAGGTTAACTAATCTCATTCTGGATTTAGAAAATTCGGCCAGCATTCCCCTTCCTGATTGCTATCCAGCGACCCCTGTGAGAAAGTGCATATTCGTGAACATTGCCTGAGGACTGGGCAATGAGTCGTTTGCCAACACACTCTGCCTTGGCATACACATTAAGGACAAGGTATTCAGAACTGCTGATGCCAGTGGAACTGCCCTTCAGCAAGAGTTGGGGCTGGTTGGGGGTGAAGGACTGCTGTTTCAATGATTTGTAGAGTCATTCTGTGCAGTTAGATAGTTTTTGCCTCTTTTCCTTCAAACCTTTTTAACCAATCTTTTGGTCATCTGCCCTAATGTCATTTTATGTGGCTTGGTGTCAAATTCTGTTTGATAACACTCATGTAAAGTATCTTGGGACTTTCTTCTATGTTAAGTTCAAGTTCTTTACCTGGAACGTTTGGATATTAGGGGCAGGCTTGAGGGGCCAAATGGCCTACTCTTGCTCCTATTTCTTATGTTCTTATTGATAGGAATGGGAGGTTTGAAGTAATTATCTTCACTGTAATGTCATACAATTCAGCTTTTAATTTAAGTATTTTTATCATATAGTGAAACAACCCTGACCGCATTTGTAGCACAAGGGGGAAGAAGTGCCGATGGATATAAAATGTACAGCAAATGTGCCTGAAATTGACAATTTGCAGACCCATAACATCCCATGGTTTAATTTGAAAAAGAGCAAGGGAGTTCTTCTAGTGTCCTGCCCAATATTTACCCCTCAAGCAAAACCATTATTTGCTTCATTAACTGTGCTCCATTTAAATTTCTTTTATTCATTCTTGGGATGTGGGCATCGCTAGCCAGGCCAGCATTTATTGCCCATCCCTAATTGCCCTTGAGAAGGTGGTGGTGAGCTGCCTTCTTGAACCACTGCAGTCCTTGGTGTGTAGGTGTACCCACAGTGCTGTTAGGAAGGGAGTTCTAGGATTTTGACTCAGTGACAGTGAAGGAACGGCGAAATAGTTCCAAGTCAGGATGGCGTGTGACTTGGAGGGGAACTTGCAGGTGGTGGTGTTCCCGTGCATTTGCTGCCCTTGTCCTTCTAATTGGTAGAGGTCGCGGGTTTGGAAGGTGCTGTCTAAGGAGCCTTGGTGCATTACTGCAGTGCATCTTGTAGATAGTACACACTGCTGCCACTGTGCATCAGTGGTGGAGGGAGTGAATGTTTGTAGATGGGGTGCCAATCAAGCGGGCTGCTTTGCCCTGGATGGTGTCGAGCTTCTTGAGTGTTGTTGGAGCTGCACCCATCCAGGCAAGTGGAGAGTATTCCATCACACTCCTGACTTGTGCCTTGTAGATGGTGGACAGGCATTGGGGAGTCAGGAGGTGAGTTACTCGCCTCAGGATTGCTAGCCTCTGACCTGCTGTTGTAGCCACGGTATTTATATGGCTACTCCAGTTCAGTTTCTGGTCAATGGTAGCCCCTAGGATGCTGATAGTGGGGGATTCAGCGATGGTAATGCCGTTGAATGTCAAGGGGAGATGGTTAGATTCTCTCTTGTTGGAGATGGTCATTGCACTTGTGTGGCGCGAATGTTACTTGCCACTTATCAGCCCAAGCCTAGATATTGTCCAGGTCTTGCTGCATTTCTACACGGACTGCTTCAGTATCTGAGGAGTCGCGAATGGTGCTGAACATTGTGCAATCATCAGCAAACATCTCCACTTCTGACCTTATGATTGAAGGAAGGTCATTGATGAAGCAGCTGAAGATGGTTGGGCCTAGGACACTACGCTGAGGAACTCCTGCATGATGTCCTGGAGCTCAGATGATTGACCTCCAACAACCGCAACCATCTTCCTTTGCGCTAGGTATGACCAGCCAGTGAAGGGATTTCCCCCTGATTCCCATTGACCTCAGTTTTGCTAGGGGTCCTTGATGCCACACTCGGTCAAATGCTGCCTTGATGTCAAGGGCAGTCACTCTCACTTCACCTTATCTATTCATTCACAGGATGTGGCTACCACTGACAAGGCCAGCATTTATTGCCCATCCCTAATTGCTCTTGAGAAGGCGGTGATGTGCTGCTGCCTTTTACTGCTGCTGTCCATGTGGGGAAGGTGCTCCCCTAGTTGCTGTTAAGGAGGGAGTTCCAGGATTTTCCCCCACTTACAAATGAAGAAATGGTATTAATTTCCAAGTCAGGATGGTGTGTGGCTTGGAGAGGAACTTGCAGGTGGTGGTGTTCCCATGCAGCTATTGTCCTTGTCTTTCTGGGTTGGAAGATGCTGCAGTTGCTGCATCTTATGGATGGTACACACTGTAGACACAATGTGCCAGTGGTGCAGGGATTGAATGTTTAAGGTGCTGGATGGGGTGCCGATCAAGTGGACTGCTTTGTCAGGGACGATGTCAAGTTTCTTGAATATTGTTGGAATGACAATCACCAAGTGAAGAGTATTCCATCACCCTCCTGACTTTTTTTTATTCATTCATGGGATGTAGGTGTCACTGGTCAGGCCAGCATTTATGGCCCATCCCTAATTGCCCTTGAGAAGGTGGTGGTGAGCTGCCTTCTTGGACTGCTGCAGTCCATGTGGGGTAGGTACACCCACAGTGCTGTTAGGAAGGGAGTTCCAGGATTTTGACCCAGCGACAGTGAAGGAACGGCGATATAGTTCTAAGTCAGGATGGTGTGTGACTTGGAGGGGAACTTGCAGGTGGTGGTGTTCCCATGTATTTGCTGCCCTTGTCCTTCTAGTTGGTAGAGGTCGCGGGTTTGGAAGGTGCTGTCTAAGGAGCCTTGTAGATGCTGGAAAAATGTTGGGGAAGCAGGAGCTGAGTCACTTGGTGCAGAATAATCAGCCTCTGATTTACTCTTGTAGCCATAGCATTTATGTAGCTGGTCCAGTTACGTTTCTGCTCAAAGTTACCCCAAAGATGTTGATGGTGGGGAACGCAATGAAGGTCATACCATTGCATGTTAGGGGGAGGTGGTTGGACTCTCTTGTCAAAGATGGTCATTGTCTGGCACTTGTGCGACATGACTGTTACTTGCCCCTTATCAGCCCAAGTGTAAGTATCGCTTCAGTATCTGAGGCGCGGCAACTGCGAATGGAACACTGTACAATAGGAACATAACATAAGAAATAGGAGCAGGAGTAGACTATGTGGCCCCGAGATCCTGCTGCACCATTCAATAAGATCATGGCTGATCTAATCTTGGCTTCAACTCCATGTTCCTGCCTTTTCCCCAGAATTCTTGACTTCACTATAGTTCAAGAATCTGTCTATCTCAGCCTTGAATAGATTCAATGATTCAACCTCCACAGCTTCTGGGGTAGAGAATTCCATCGATTAATTAGATTAATTCCATAAGTTCCCTTCAAAGTCTCACACCATCCTGACTTGGAACTATGTCGCCGTTCTTTCACAGTTGCTGGGTCAAAATCCTGGAACTCCCTACCTAACAGCACTGTGGGTGTACCTACACCCCAAGCACTGTAGTGGTTCAAGAAGGTAGCTCACCACCACCTTCCCAAGGGCAATTAGGGATGGGCAATAATTGTTGGCTTAGCCCACATCCCATGAATGAGTTTTTAAAAAAAATTCTTCGGCGACCACAAAAAATATAGGGCTCAACGATTGCCGGATTTTGAAATGGTCCAGATACTGGACGCATGCATCAGTACAATGGAAAAGTTAAAGACAGGAGGAATGAGGATGAAAGCACCTTTAGCAGGCCTGGCTATTACAGCAGAAGACAGAATTGGAACAGCAAAACAGGCGAATTAATCCCAGGAATGCCCAAGGGATTGTTAATAGGTGCTTCTGGTGTGACACGAAGTATCATTATGAACTGCCCAAAGTGGAGATGCAGGGTCCACAAAATGACACAGGACACAGGATTCTGAGGCAGAAGAGGAAGACTATGAATGAATTGTACTAATCAGAAGTTTTATTCCTGCGATGAATGTGTTAGTTGTGGATTCATTCCGTTCTGCTATGTTAGATAGTGCTTGCATGTCAACAATATGTGGAGCAGATTGGTTAAAATTTATATGGATTGGATTTACTCAGTAGTGAGGATCGCGCGAGGTTAAGGAGTATAAAAGTACTATTTGCTTAAGGTATGGTGATGACAATACATTGAAGTCACTAAAGAGAGTTGTAATTCCATGTAAAATACCTGGAGTAAGCCACTTTATCAAGTATGGTGTAGTCTGTAGTGTTGAGCAAACCTTGTTTGAAAAAGTCACAAATGAAACTTTATTGGAACATGATAAGGCAATTGTTTTTGGAAAGTCAGTGTATTTGCAATTTACCCAGTCAGGGCATTATTGTATCCCCTTAACAAAACCTGATATTTCTAGTCAGAATATGAGAAAAGTATTAATGGCATCAGGTGATAAGAATCAGAGAGAATAAAAGCAAATAGTCTTAAAGTTGTCTAAAGTGGCCTAACCCGCTGGGTTGGAAGTTGCTGCATCTTATGGATGGTACACACTGTAGACACAATGTGCCAGTGGTGCAGGGATTGAATGTTTAAGGTGCTGGATGGGGTGCCAATCAAGTGGACTGCTTTGTCAGGGATGATGTCAAGTTTCTTGAATATTGTTGGAATGACAATCACCAAGTGAAGAGTATTCCATCAACCTCCTGACTTTTATTTATTCGTTCATGGGATGTGGGCGTCGCTAGCTAAGCCAGCATTTATTGCCTATCTCTAAATGCCCTTGAGAAGGTGGTGGTGAGCTGCTTTCTTGAACCACTGCAGTCCATGTGAGGTAGGTACACCCACAGTGCTGTTAGAAAGGGAGTTCCAGAATTTTGACCCAGCGACAGTGAAGGAACAGCGACATAATTCCAAGTCAGGATGGTGTGTGACTTGGAGGGGAACTTGCAGGTGGTGATGTTCCCATGCATCTGCTGCCCTTGTCCTTCTAGGTGGTAGAGGTTGCGGGTTTGGAAGGTGCTGTTTAAAGAGCCTTGGTGCGTAGCTGCAGTGCATCTTATAGATGGTACACACTGCTGCCACTGTGCGTCAGTGGTGGAGGGAGTGAATGTTTGTAGATGGGGTGCCAATCAAGCGGGCTGCTTTGTCCTAGATAGTGTCGAGCTTCTTGAGTGTTGTTAATCATGCTAGGTCATCACAAAGATGATGATATATCTGATGAAACAGAGCAATTACAACGCTTGATTGGTCATTGTCATGCAGGCCCCCACCTGCCAAGAATGAGGCACATTAATTTTGCCACATGGACATTAAATTTCAAATGGTTGCTGGGAAGAAGAGAAGGCCTACTACATGGGGTTGCAGGCCCCTGGCTGGAAGGACATTTCTGCATATTAACAGACAGTGCTTGGAACAAAGGAGATATCCCCTGACCCACCCAATACACAAAGCCAGAAGTGGTTATACCAGTCACGTGACTACCCCGCTGGCCAACTTGGGGAGTTTTAAATTGTAGAGACAGTGGCAGAAAGCTCTGTGCTCCTGGATTGAAAAGACCTCCTCTCCTCCTGTCTGCTCCAATCTCTTTCTCAAGGAACACCAAGACCCATTGAAGACACATGAACCTCGAGAGAGAAAAGTCTCCCAAAGTGAACAAAGTTTAAGAAGAATACTGGGCCCCAACGAAAAGCAAGATCAACCTACAAAGGGACTCTACAGTGAGCTCGAAGAACCGTAACAAACTCTTCAGATATTGCCTCAAACCTTTCCACTTTATTTTTCTTCTGCTCTTCCCTGTCTCTATTTGCATGTGCATATTGCATATGCATGCTAGCGTGGGTGCATTGTGTATCCGTAGGCATCAACCGAAAGATCAGGAGATTAAACAATTGGGGAAACAAGTCCAAAGTTTGGAAATAGAGAAACAGCAAAAAGCAGGAATGTTACAGCAACAAAGCTTCACTTGTTTACAGGTTAATTCACTAATGGTTAAATGTGAGCAGCAGGAGGAAGAATTGAATACTTGTACTAGGGAGAATGTAAAACTTAACCTGCACCACTGGGAGGCAGACCACTCTCAGTGTGAGCTGAAAATTTACGAACTAAAAGGGAAGTTGGGGAGGCAGCAAGCTCTGGTGTCCGCCGTTACGAGATAGGGTGAGCTCCTCTTTGACGGGAGGATGATCAGGACGCTTGTGTGTCTGATGATGAACAGATCACCCATATTCCTGTTATTACACACTCCCCCGAATGCACATCAGTCCCTGTTGCTGTCATAATGAAAGCCACTATTAAGAATGTGCAAGATACTACCTGCTGCCATGGTTTACTAAAAGCTGTTTGGCTCACTGGCATAACCAGAGAGAATTTAAAAAAAAACTAGGTTAGGGAAAATGGCTGAGGAAAAGAAAATAAGTTCAACAGCCCACAACAAAAGTCAAACTGTTGTGAGAAAGGAATGTGTGTGCGACATGTTTTGCTTTTAAGAGAATGTGCTTCAGTATTTGTGCGTTTGGATTTTGGAAGCTTCCACGAATGAGTGTCTGTTGTTATCTGTGCATGCCTGTGCTTTTTCTGCAGAGCTAAAAACTCTTTGTAGTCTGGCTGTTGACGTTAGAGCCATAAGTTTGTTATTTGCCCTGCCTATGTGTCGATATTTGTATATACGAGTTTATTTTGTGTGAAACTTGAATCATGTTTTGATTGTGAATCGGTTGAAGCTGTGTGTGTTCCTTGGGCTTGGAAATGGGAATTTACCACAAATTTTTGGCACTTTGAATTCATAACCCATTATAGGAATCAATATTTTGAAGTTGTTTGGAATTAAGAAAGTGTGAATGTGATTGTTGAGTGTGTTCATTTAATTTAAGATTGTGCACCCAGAAATTGGATATAAAAACTGAATTTCATTTTAAAGATACTCGTGTAGTGTGTTATTTTTATTTAAAAGTTAGTTTTGCAACTATGAAAAGGCACTGAAGTTTGTTTTGTATGAGATAAGCTTCAGCCTTGAAGCCTTGAAGATGTTTTGCAGAATCCAATTTCAAGTTTCAAAACAGTTTGCTTTAAAACTGCTATTGCTTTTTTTTGGAGCTTAAATTAAAGAAAGAGTCCAATGCCAGAAGAGGATGAATGATCTGCCTTGCACTGCAAAAGTACGTGGCACTCTGTATCATGGTCCCACTGAACCTGGGTGTCCCCACACAGAGTAGCACATGTGTGCCACAGCCATGCCAAAGACTGGGAGGTTGAGCAGGGATGAATGACGTGACATGAAAGGATGAAAGTATGACAGAATTCACCCTTGTCTGCAGCTCACAACATGGCACCTACATGACTGGGTCACTCAGTACTGCACACCAAGCCTTCCCCATCTTTGGACCCAGCACCCCTCTTGTTTCATGTTTCGGGTTGTTGCCTTGCCATCCTTAATCTCTGCCTCCTTGCTCCTGGGGGCAAAGAGAGCCCACAATGCCCGTGAGGCCAGTCAGACTGTTGGAGGAATGCCAGCCATGTGGACGATGACACAGGCTGAAGAGGAGGTCCTCGAACTGGCTGCGACAGATGTGGACTGTGCATTCGGTGCCGTTGAGCTCGGGCTCCTGGGTGAACATGCATCCATTTGATATACACAATGATCAGTGTGAAAATCGTGCTGTTTGACATAATTGTTACATGCTTTTCATAAAGACTGACAGTGTGCTCTTCTCATTGCATTTCGCAAGTCAACACTCTGAGTCAGCAATAGCGCTCAGGACACCTCCTGCACCTTAGAGGAAGAGACATCCTCAGAGGACACAGCGTCCCATGACACTCCCACACCTTCCACTAGCGCAGATACAGTCACCTCGATGGGAATCCGGTCGGGCTTACAATCATGTTCACAAGCTGGTGAGAGCACTGCACACGTGCCCGAGCAGCTGACTGAGGCTGAGACAGCCGAGGCCCCTGACAGTCAGAGGGCTGTGGGTGGCCAGGCCCCCGCTGAGCCCTAGGCTGCTGATGACGCTCTGTTGTGGACAGCACAGGGCATGCTGGAGCTGCAGAAGCAGTCGTGGCAACATCTGGTGAAGATGCCACAGGCCATGCACAGCCTTGAGCAGATGATGGGAGAGTCCATCCAGGCCGTGACAGGTGCCGTGTCCCAGGCACTTGAGCATATGGTGTCATACATGGAGATGGCGGTGGCCCTCCTGGTGAGCCCCATTCCATTAATATGCACTGATCTCCAATCCCTCGCCATAGCCATCAGATCCACAAATCAGTAGCAAGGTGCAAGAGGCACCAGGGGCATGGAGACTGTCCCTGCCCCTGGTCCTTCCCGGGAGAGCAGAGAGGTTCAAACTGGAGCTGGAGGAGGCGAGCCTGCGCGCCATATCTGGGGTCCACCCACAAGGTGCATCCTTTGTGGCCACCGGCCCCTCTGCTGGTGAGTCAAATTCTAGCAGCCACTAAGTCTGAGGAGAGTTGTGCAGTGATGTAGGATTCCCCCAGCCAGCCCGGGCCCTCCAGGTCTCGTGTGCACAGAAGACAAACGCCAAACTCATCCACAGCCAAAGGACAATGTGATCAGCAACCTTCTTCCAGTCAGGCTGCTAGCGCAGAAGTGGCACCACGAAGCAGCATCCGCAAGCATTTCCAAAAAACACCATGACACAAATGGAGTCCGTGCAGGTGACACAACAATGTAGAAAGATCAAAATCAAAATCTTCTTCACTAACATGTGTGTTGCTTTTGCTGTGTAAATGAAGTGTGCCAGCATGTACCGATCGTGTCTCCTCCTATTACATCATTGGCCTATCAGAAGTGTCAATGTATGGAATAACATCATTACCATGCCAGTATCACTCATGTGCATCTCCACGGATGCAGTAACGTGGACAATGGCTCAGTATGCTGCTGCCAGTAATGGTGGACGCAAAGACGTTGCAGATGCGGTCTGCTGAACAACAGGTGAAAGAGGGTGCAGTGTGGCTTGCAGCGCCCACGGTGGTTCCTATGGCATGAAGAACCTTCCATCAATAAGGCACTGCCGTGCATCCCTAGCTCGCTGCTCGCCCTGCATGCAGCGCCTGGATGCTCTCTGTCCTCCCATGCGCATTGCCTGCTGTAAGTCCTCATCATCCGAGGATGAGTCCTGCTCACGTCTGTCCTCATCCTGCAAGGCCTCCTCCCTATTGAGTGTGAAGTTGTGCAGAGCACAGCAGACAGCAATGATGCAAACTACCCTTTCCGGCTTGTACTGCAGGGCACCATCCGATCTATCCAGGCAGCGGAATTGCATTTTCAGCATGCCGATCGCCTGCTCAATGGTGGCTCCTGTAGCTCTGTGGCTAGCATTGTATCTCTCCTCTGCAGCAGTGGTGGGGTGTCTCACTGGTGTCAGGAGCCATGTCTGCAAGGGGTAGCCCTTGTCTCCAAGAAGCCACCCCTCGATGTGAGCCAGTTCAGTGAGCAACAACGGCAACTGCAACTGGCGCAGGATGAAGGTGTCATGGCAGCTGCCTGGAAAGCGGGCACATATTTGCATGAAGCGTTTCCAGTGATCACATACGAACTGCACATTGATTGAGTGGAAGCTCTTACGGTTTACTTATGCAGCTGGTCGCCTGGCGAGAGCCTTGATGGCCTCATGGGTACAGTCTATGACCCCTTGCACCCGTGGGAATCCTGTGATTGAGCTGAAACCAATGGCCGTCTGGGCCTGGCTTTCAGGGTCCGTCGTGAAGTGGACATAGGCACGGGCCCTCCAGTACAGGGCATCGGTGACCTCCCTGATGCAGCGGTGCACTGCTGACTGTGTGACCCCACAAAGGTCTCTGATGGGCCCCTGAAATGATGCAGAGGTGTAAAAATTAAGAGCCGCTGTCACTTTGAGGGCCACAGACACTGGATGTCCCCCGAAGCCCATGGGCTGCAGCTCATCGTTGAGCAGGGCACAGAGATGTGTCACCGCCTCTCTCGACATCCATAGTCGCCTCTGACACTGGCGGTCTAACATCTGCCGGTATATCATGCGGGACCTGTAGATGCACGGCGATCTGTAGTGGCGAGCTCTCCTTGGGGGGCAGCTGCTCCTCACGACCGGGGTCCTCTATGTGGGCTGCAATTGCCTGTTGGTATAACCTGTGCCACATATGGTTCCTCACAAGAAGCGGATCAATTAATATAGGGTGAACCATCCCCATCTCCAACTTGCAATTAAACTCAGTTCCTTCACTTCTTCAAAGGTACCTAACTGGGCAGAGATTGATGTTGACTGGTGCATCAGGTGCTTTCATGTATCAACTATGTGGCGTGACATGGCATTGCCCGTCTTAGCTCCCACTAAGAGTTGCACCGCATGATCACATAAAGATTGTACAAGCTGCATCGATTAGCCCACCAGACATATAAGCTTCACACGCCTATCGTTTCTGGTACTGTCCCCACATACAGGGTGACTTGAGTGCCATTGCTCCTTCACTGACAGAGGCAATCAATGGCGCAGAGCTGACAACCTTTACGAAGGGTGGAAATGCAGTGGCTCCCTACACGTCTGCAGACTTGTGCCCACTGTAATACCATCGCCCCTCCCACCTCCCTTCCAGTATGCAGAGTTGAGACCCCCGTATATCCAGACTTACCTGCACTGTGAGCGAGTACTCCTATTTCTGATGTCCTGTCGGCTTTACATATTCATGAATCGGACAGCACATGACAGCCGCCCGTTCAACGAAAAATGCAGAACTGTGGAGCGAGAGGGGGTGGAATGTGTAATCAGGAAATGTAAGTAACGCTTTTCATACGGTAATTGGGGTGCCGCCGCCAAGGGGAGGGCGGGCCGCACCGAGGTGCCACTGCAGATGGTAAAATGAGGCGGGGCCTTCTTGGCATCGGGGGCTGAGGTGGGCCTCTCACGGCATCCCCGCCATGACCCCCGAAGTCGGAGGGTTGGTAAAATCCAGCCCATGGACTCTGTAATTTTTACTGGCCTCTTTATATATTTTGTATTACAAATTTTATGTACTTGCATATCTATATATGTTTTGTATAAGCTTTTGGTAAATGACGAGTTAATTTTACCTGTGTACCTAACTGAAAAAAAATGCTTCCTATACAGTTTGAGTCAACTGGAATTACATTGTGATGTGGACTAATAACATAAACAGACAAAGGGAAAGAAAAGAACAGCTATTGAAAATTATGTAACAAGTTGTAGGATCATAGGAAATAGGAGCAGGAATAGGCCTTTCGACCCATCGAGCCTGCTCCGCCATTCAAATAGATCATGGTTGATAATATACATCTATGCCATTTTCCCCACTATCCCCATATCCCTTGATGTCATTAGTATTCAGAAATCTATCGATTTCTGTCTCGAACATGCTCAATTGAACTTCCACAGCCCTCTGGGGTATAGAATTCCACAGACTCACCACCTTCTGAGTAAAGAAATTCCTCCTCATCTCAGCCTTAAATAGCCTTCCCCTTATTCTGAGACTGTGTCCCCTTGTTCTAGACTCACCAGCCAGAGGAAACATCATATCCACATCTACCCTGTCACACCCTGTAAGAATTTTTTAAGTTGCAATGAGATCATCTCTCATTCTTCGAAACTCTGGAGAATACAGGCCCAGTTTCTGTATTCTCTCCTCATAAGACAATCCCCACGATCCCAGGGATTAGTCTGGTGAACCTCCGTTGCACTCCCTCTATGGCAAGTATATCCTTCTTAGATAAGAATACCAAAACGGTACACAATACCCCAGGTGCGGTCTCACCAAGGCTTTATACAATTGAAACAATACATTTTTACTCCTGTACTCAAATCCCCTTGCAATGAAGGCCGACATATCATTTGCCTTCTTAATTGCTTGCTGCACTGGCATACTGGCTTTAGTGACTCATGAACAAGGACACCCAGGTCCCTTTGGACATCAACATTTCCCAACCTCTCACCATTTAAGAAATACTCTGCCTTTCTGATCATTTCTACTGACGTGGATAACTTCACTTATTCACATTATATTCCATCTGCAATGTTCTTGTCCATTTACTTAGCCTGTCCAAATCCCCTTGAAGCTCCTTGCATCCTCCTGCCAACTTAGTTTTGTGTCATCTGCAAATTTGGAAATATTACAATTGGTCCCCAGATCCAAATCATTGATATAGATTGTTAAACAGCTGTGGCCCAAGCACTGATCTTTGTGGTACCCCACTAGTAACAGCCTGCCATCCTGAGAATGATCCATTTATTTCTACTTTCTGCTTTTTTATCTGTTAACCAATTCTCAATCAATTGCAGTATATTACCCACAATCCCATGTGCTCTAATTTTGTTTACTAACCTCTTGTGTGGGACCTTATCAAAAGCCTTCTGATTAAAATGTGACAGAAAAGCAGGATAGGTCTCACTGGAAATATATGATCAAATAACACAGTATATGATCCAAAAACATAAGAGTTAAAGGGACAGAAAAGAACATATATCAAAAACTATGTAACAAGTTGTGATTAACTGTAACAGAAAAGCAGGATGAGTCTTGCCAGGAATGTATGATCTAATAGATGTCAAGGTTATAATGGACTGTTTGTGCACCAAGGACATATTATTTTGCACATGTGATCATGATTAATGTACAAACAGAAGAATTGACAAATGAAATGGCAGGACCAATTGTTACAAGGTTTATATTTATTGCGAAAAACTTTGAATTCTATGTGTTTTAAAAAACTGAAAAAGGATTTTTCAGTGGACGTTGACATCTGCAAAGAGCTGAAAATTTTGCAATGTTTTGAAAGAAAGTTAAAACAAAAGCTGAACTTTATGGGTGGTTTGAAAGGAATCTGAAATTGTATACAAGGACAGGAAAGCATCAATTTCAAGAAAACCAGCAAGGGATTTGAACTATATTAGATAAGGGATTTGAACTCCTCAGATCAACTTTGAATTACAAGGGAGACTCTATGTCTGGACATGTGATCTGCTCAGGAAGGTTTTGCTTTCACTTTGGATGCTTTAAAAAAAAAACAGAGAGTTGGACAAAGAGCAGGCATTTGAAATGTGGCTTTGACCTGCCTGGAAATTAGAGGAAGACCCAGAAAAAGTGTGACCTCTCTGTAGAGGAAGCCTGCATCTCTTGAGAAGAAACCCCTGTATGTCAGAGGTAGCAGATTCCTATTGCCCCCTATCTCTGAAGAATCCCTGCATCAAGAATGGTTCCCGTTGCCTCCTGTTTTTTTAAGAAATCCTGAAATCTGAAGAAAGCTTCTACTGCTATACTGCTGCTATAAGACTAAGCAGACCTGTTGCTACACCCCTGCTGAAAGACCTATGTGAATCCTGCTACAGTCCAATTTCCCTGAACACCTACCCATCACAGACTGTTCATCAACCTTGCCTGGAGAGACTTCGAGTGGCATCCAACTACCCGGCTCTGGGACACCTCACCAAACCAAAGAATTTCCTACCAGAACATGACAAACTGATTTATTTTTATTATTCCTTCTTATTCCTAAGAAACAGCTGTGAACCAAAAAATCCTTTCTCCCGGTTAACTGTTTTCTTTTTGAATGTATGTGTGTGTGCACGAGGGCTTGGGAAATAAAGAGCTTTTTGTATATAGATTTATCTCATTATTGGCTAAGACTTGGTTTATTAATAAATAGTTGATTTTGTTGTTCATTAAAGAAACCAGGGTGGTGTGCTTTATTCCTGGGGACAAATAGAGTATGGAATTGGTTGGTTCAGTAGGTGGGAAAATTTATTGATATCCTGTGACCCATGGACTAAATTAACAGTGCACTCCTTCTGCCACGGTCGTAACACAATCAAAACAGCGATATATATGTACCATTCAATCAGTGCACAGGTGGAGCCACTGGCTACATAGAATAAAGGAACAGAGCTGGGGAGAGGTTCGGTGCACAGATTTAGTGCAGTCTCAACATCCTGGGATATACCATTGACCAGACATTGAATGAGAGCAGCCACATAAATGCTGTGGCTATGTCATGCAGGTCCCCACCTGCCAAGAATGAGGCACATTAAATTTTCCACATGGACATTAAATTTCAAATTGTTGCTGGGAAGAAGAGAAGACCTGTGACAAGGGGTTGCCAGGCCCCTGGCTGGAAAGACATTTTTGCATAGTGACAGACAAAGCAGCTACTCCCTGCTCCAATTCAATCCACAAACAGACATGGTCAGACCAGTTAGTTACATAACTAACTGGCTGTTGCAGAGTTTGAACTGAGAGTTTTAAATTGTAGAGACAGTGTTTGAACTGGCAGAAAGAATGCTCTTGGACTGAAGAAGACCTTCTGTCTGTCTGCTTGCTCCCATCTCTTTCTCTCCAGCTTCTGAATCCATTGAAGATACATGAACCCCAAGAGAGAAAAGTCTCCTACAGTGAACAAGGTTTAATAAGAATACTGGGCCACAATGAAAAGCAAGATCTACCTACCAGCAAGGACTCTACCAGTGAGCTCGAAGACCCATAGCAAAATCTCTTCAGATATCGCCTCAAACTTTTCCACTTTATTTCTCCTGCTCTTTTCTGTCCCTATCTGCATGTGTGTATCGCGTATGCATGCTAGCGTGAGTGCGTCTGTATCTGTAGGCGTTAACGGAATTAAAGTTTAAGTTTAATAAAATTTCACTTTTCTTCTTTAAATCTAAGAAAGCCTGTTTGTGCTGGTTTCATTGCCTTATAATTGGAAAGCAGTGAACAAGGATTCACCAAGGGGGAGCTAAAAACACGGTGTGTTAAAAATTAAATCCTGTTACAGTAAGACCAGATGAAGGCAGAAAGGGAACCCGAGACCTCTTTCTCACCTGGTCGTAAAAGGCTACAAGAGCAGGTCAGAGACTGGGAATTCTGCAGCGAGTAACCCAAAGTTTGTCAACCATCTACAAAGCACAAGTCAGGAGTGTAATGGAATACATTTCACTTGCCTGGATGAATGCAGCTCCAACATCACTTAGGAAGCTCGACACCATCCAGGACAAAGCAGCCCACTTGATCAACACCCCATCCACCACCTTAAATATTCACTCCCTCCACCACTGATGCACAGCGGCAGCACTGTGTACCATCTACAGGATGCACTGCAGCAACTCGCCGCGCTTCCTTCGACAGCACCTTCCAAACCTGCAACCTCATCCACCTAGAAGAGCAAGGGCAGCAGACGCATGGAACACCACCACCTGCAAGTTCCCCTCCAAGTCATACACTATACTGACTTGGAAATATATTGCCCTTCCTTCACTGTCGCTAGATCAAAATCCTGAAACTTCCTCCCTAATAGCACTATGGGTGTACCCATACCAGATGGACTGCAGCGATTCAAGAAGGCATCTCACCACCACCTGCTCAAGGGCATTTAGGGATGGGCAACAAATGCTGGCCTAGCCAGCAGTGCCCACATCCCATGAAAGAGAAAAAAAACAAAAAAAATTGAAGATGACAAAGGGAGAGACAAGAGAAAAGGAGTCATGAATAATCTGTGCCACGAGAACCGGTGGAGAGTAAAGGCCATCTGGACTAGGAATATTGACTTCTTTGGATTCGTTAAGTATTGCTTTTAGCCTGAATAAATTATCCTGATATCACTACATTAGGTTAATATAAAATAAAAGCAAAATATTGCAGATGCTGGAAATCTGAAATAAAAACAAGAAATGCTGGAAATAGTCAGTAGGCCTGGCAGCATCTGTGGAGAGAGAAGCAAAGTTAACAGTTCAGGTCAGTGACCTTTCATCAGACCTCACATCCCATGCAGATGCCAGTTCTGATGAAGAGTCACTGAGCTGAAATGTTAACTTTGCTTCTCTCTCCACAGATGCTGCCAGACCTGCTGAGTATTTCCAGCATTTCTTGTTTTTATATCACTACATTAGGTGTTTCCTTGTCTGAATTCTTATTGTCTGATCCAAGAAGAAATTATAAGTAAGGTTCTAAATCTTAGACACCTACCTCTTTCCTACTTCTAGGTTTTAAAACTCAAGTGTGGTGTCACTTAATCCTAATTGATCATCTTTCATTTTTTTCACTTGTGCAATATGGGGGTCGGCTGTTTACCTAGGCTTCTCAGTGGAAAATATAAATTAATGACTTCCTTGAAAGTCCTGGAAATCCCCAGTCTGTGCTGATTTAAAGCTAGTCTAAGCTTGGGCAGTGGGTAGAGTGCCATAATTGATCTCAGTGCCCCTTGGACTTGGGAAGGAAAATTTGTTCAGGATCCTACTTCTGAACACTATCTTGTGGTGGATGGTTAAAGTGCATGTCTGTGGACTTCGGGCGAAGACAGGAACCTGTCCCTTGCAGTCCAATGGCCCATTGATAATTACTGTCCACTTTGCCTGCATCACTCCAATGACTACACTTCAAAAGTACTGAATTGGCTGTGAAGCACTTTGTAATGTCCTGAGGACATGAAAGGCACTATATAAATGAAAGTTCTTTGGACACAAAAATGAATAATGGTCACTTGGCAGAGGGTAACTGAAACATTAAACAACTTCTTTACATATGTTGATGACCTTGCTGTGTATTTCCAGCATCATCACAGAATTGTAGAAAGGATAATTAGGGATGGGTAACAAATGCTGGCCTTGGCTGCTACACTCACAACCTATGAAAGAATATTTTAAAAGCACAGAAGGAGGCCATTTTGCCCTTTCTGCCTCTGCACATGCCAGCTAATCAACCAGAGCTATCTGCCTTTTCCCGTATCCTTTTAGATGATTCTATTATTCTATGCTACCTGACCTGTTGAGTGTTTCCAACATTTTCTGTTTTTATTTCAGATTTCCAGCATCTGCAGTATTTTTTTGCTTTTGCTTTCAGACTCTTCCTTTTCAAATATGATTATTGCCTCTCTCAATAACTGGTGACAAAAGCACTTCACATCTTCAGTGTCAACAACATTTTTTCACATCTCCTTCCCAGTGATAATCCTATGTTCTTAACCAACCACCTGTAAATTCCAAGAATTTCTTGAAATGAAATGTCATAACTCAGTCTACACTAAATGATACAACAGGTTATTGTCTTGCAATATTGTTTTCTCTTGTTCATTTTATTTACAATATATATTGTGTGATGAAAAGCTTATGACTGACTCCAGAGCACTTAGCATGCTCATGCCTTACAATATTCATTGGAAACACGTCAAAAGACTTGCTGTAAATTCTTATATTTAGCATTTATTATCCACAATTAATAAGGTTTTTTTCCTTGTGTCAGCTGTGGTTCAGTTGGTAGCACTCATCTGTATCACAAGGTGTGGGATTCATGTTCCACTTCAGGATCTGAGCACAAGAATCAAGGCTAACAGTCCACTACAGTACTGAGGGTGTGCTGTACTGTTGGCGGTACTGTCGTTTGGATAAGATGTTAAAACTGAGGCCATTTGCCCTCTCAGGTAATGTAAAAGATCCCATGGCACTCTTTGAAGAACAGCAGGTGAGTTGTCCTGGGTATCCTGGCCAATATTTATCCCTCAATCAACATCATAAAAACAGATAATCTGGTTATTATTACACTGCAGTTTGTGGGATTTTGCTGTGCATAAATTGGCTTTTCCGATGGTACAACAGTGACTGCACTTCAAATGTACTTGATTGGCTGTGATTCAGGGTCAGCTGTGGCTCAATTGGTAACACACTTGCCTCTAAGTTATAAGGTGTTGGTTTAAGTCCTATGCCAGGAATTGAGCACAAAAATCAATGAAGGTGTATTCCATTGTCAAAGGTGCCATCTTTCAGATGAGATGTTAAAATGATGCCCTGTCTGTGTTCTCAAGTGGACATTAAAGACCCCACAGCATTATTTTGAAGAAGAGCAGCAGAGTTGTCCCCTGTAACCTGGCCAATATTTATGAAGGAGATAGTGGTGTAATGGTAATGTCACTGGACTAGTAATCCTGGGAACATAGGTTCAAACCACCATGGCAGCTGGTGGAGTTTAAATTCAAGCCATGAAATGATCATTAATTGTCATTAAAAACCCATCTGGTTCACTATAGTCCTTTAGAAAAGGAAATCTGCTGTCCTTACCTGGTCTGGCCTACATGTGACTCCAGACCCACAGCAATGTGGTTGACTCTTAACTGTCCTCTAAAATTGCTGAGCAAGCCACTCAGTTGTCAAGGGCAATTAGAGATGGGCAACAAATTGGCCTAACCAGTGACACCCACATCCAAAGAAAAAATAAATGCACTTTGAGATGGCTGGTGGTCTTGCCAAGTGCTGTATAGATGCAAGTCTTTTTCAACTTCCTTTATAGCATTGTTGGGGAAATAGGGAAAAATGTAGCAGGAGGCACCACCTCCTTCTGTGGTTTCCTTGTGTGATGCTGCAGAGTGAGTAAGAGGGATCTGTTGGTGCACATTCACAGCCGAGAGGAACGGCAGCAAGGAGTTACACGGATCCCGGGACAGCATTAAAAGCTGTACAACATGGCGCTGCTGAGACTGGCTGCCAGTTTGTGTCTTGGTGAGTTCAACGCTAAATTTATCTTTTGTATTCTTTTCAAAATAGTAGAAGCCGGTCGTTGGTGATCTTCAGGTTGTCGGGTTGGAAATGTCTCCCAGTTGCTGGCTGGCGGGGGATGTGGACGGGTCTCGGCGGCTGTTATGTAACTTCTGTTGCGAACTGTTAGCGACAGAAAAGGTCGTTTCCCCAACTGGAAAACCGCGCCGCCCGCCCGTCCGTTAAACGGAGGATTTGTTTTCCGGCAGGGGCAACGGGAGGTGTCTGGCGGGGGAAGAAGCTTTTTGCTGTGTCGGCATCTCTGGAAGCGGCGACCGTGTTGCATAACCACAGAGTCAGTGTTATTTAATTTTCACTGAAAACCCGAATCTGGATCATCTTGGATAGGAGCAGATTTGAATTTAAATGACTTAAAAACACATTTTAAACGCATGAAAGAACAGAGAGACGCATTAATAGCACTAATTTAGGTGACACAGTAGATGAGAGCAGAAAGTTGCAAAGGGGCATTAGGTGAGTGAGCAAAACTGGCAGGTGGCGTTCAGCCACTTCGGACTTAAGAAAGATGGATCAATAGTTTCTCAACGGAGAGAAGCTAGAAATCCTGCAAGAGCAGAGAGATTTAGGAGTCCATGTACAAGAGCTAGTGGACAGATGTAAAAAATAATTCAAGGCTCAAGAAATGTTGGCCTTTATCGTAAGTTTTGCAGTCTGAAAGGGTGGAACCGAAAGTGCTGGAAATACTCAGCAGCAGCTGTGTAGAGAGCAACAGAGTTAATGTTTCAAGTCTGTGAGCTTTCATCAGAACTTTCTGTTCTCATTTGAGTTCCAGCATCTGCAGTATTTTGCTCTTATGAAAGAGTGGAAGTTGTCACAGTTGTACAGAGCTCTGGTTACACCCCAATTGGAGTCTTATATCCTTGGGGCTACAAGATGATTTAGGATTTGCTAAGGTAGAAGCAGAGAAACTGTTTACTCAGGTCTCCCAATTTCAAAACTGAGATTCATAGATTCTTGTTAGATAAGGATATTAAGGGATATGGAACCTGAGCAGATAATTGTTATTGAGGTACAAATCTAATTGAATGGTGGGACAGATTCATATGGTTGAATTATCTACTCCTGTTCTTGGGTTCCAAAGTACAGCCTGGGTGGTCTTCACATCACTGCACAAGAACACAAGAAATAGGAGCAGGAGTAGACCATTTGGCCCATCAAGACTGATCCACCATTCAGTACGATTCTGGTTGATCTTAGGCTTCAATTTCGTTTTCCTGCTGCTCGCAATATCCCTTGATTCTGAGAGACCAAAAATCTGTCTATCCCAGCCTTAAATGTATTCAACAATGGAGCATCCACAACCCTCTGGGGTAGAGAGTTCTAAAGATTCACAGCCCTTTGAGTGCAGTAATTTCTTTTCATCTCAGTCCTAAATGATTGCCCCTTATACTCTGTGTTTTGGATTCCCTGACCAGCAGAAACTATCTGTGTCTACCCTATCCAGCCTTGTCAGAATCTTGTATGTTTCAATTAGATCACCTCTCGTTCTTCTAAACTCCAGCGAGTATAGGCCCAATTTACTCAGCCTTTCATCATAGGACACCGCCTCATCCCAGGGACCAACGTAGTGAACATTCACTGTACCACCTCAATTGCAATATATCTTTTCTTAAATGTGGATTCCAAAACTGCACAAAGTACTCTAGATGTGGTCTCACGAAAACCCTGTACAATGTTAGTAAGACTTCTTTATTCTTGTGCTGCAATCCCCTTGCAATAAAGGACAACCTGCCATTTGCCTTTCTAATTACTTGCTGTACCTGTACGCTAACTTTCTGCGTTTCTTGTACAAGCACACCCAAGTCGCTTTGATCAGACCTTTTAAGAAAAAATATTCTGCACATCCAGAGGAGCTTTCCTTTCATAGAAGCATGGAAACTTACCACACAGAAAGAAGCCATTTGACCTGTACCTGCTTTTTGTCCGCAATGCTGTAGGTTCCACATTCTCAACTACCTGTCCAACTCCCTTTTTAAAAGTATTTATGGATTCACCTGCCACCACCACTTCAGGTAGTGTTCCAGTGAAAACATTTCTTCTTTCTAAGTTTAATTTTGATCTTTCCAACTTTGTTTTTTATTGTTCCTATGAAAAGTTTCTAACCCTGATGAGTTTTGTGTAAAGGGAAACAACAGGGAAAGTTGTGTTCAAGGCGGCAGATGTTTTGAGGGACAAAATACTGTGGTGCAGGAAATCTGAAATAGAAACAGAAAATGCTGGAAATATTCAGCAGGTCTGGCAGCATCCTTGAAGAGAGAAATAGTTAATTTTTCACGTCCGTGACCTTTCAGACTTTTTCTCAGTTTTATTTAATGTACTTATGGGATCTAGCCCAGAATACTAAGGGAGGCAAGGGAAGAAATTGCTGGGGCCTTGACAGAAATCTTTGCATCGTCATTGGCTACAGGTGAGGTCCCAGAGGATTGGAGAATAGCCAATGTTGTTCCTTTGTTTAAGAAGGGTAGCAAGGATAATCCAGGAAATTATAGGCCGGTGAGCCTTACATCAGTGGTTGGGAAATTATTAGAGAGGATTCTTCGGGACAGGATTTACTCCCATTTGGAAACAAACAAACTTATTAGCGAGAGGCAGCATGGTTTTGTGAAGGGGAGGTCGTGTCTCACTAATTTGATTGAGTTTTTTGAGGAAGTGACGAAGATGATTGATGAAGGAAGGGCAGTGGATGTTATCTATATGGACTTCAGTAAAGCCTTTGACAAGGTCCCTCATGGCAGACTGGTACAAAAGGTGAACTCACACAGGATCAGAGGTGAGCTGACAAGATGGATACAGAACTGGCTCTGTCATAGAAGACAGAGGGTAGTAGTGGAAGGATACTTTTCTGAATGGAGGGCTGTGACTTGTGGTGTTCCGCAGGGATCAGTGCTGGGACCTTTGCTCTTTGTAGTATATATAAATGATTTGGAGGAAAATGTAGCTGGTCTGATTAGTAAGTTTGCGGATGACACAAAGGTTGGTGGAGTTGCGGATAGTGATGAGGATTGTCAGAGGATACAGCAGGATATAGATCGGTTGGAGATTTGGGCGGAGAAATGGCAGATGGAGTTTAATCCGGACAAATGTGAGGTAATGCATTTTGGAAGATCTAATGCAGGTGGGAAGTATACAGTAAATGGCAGAACCCTTAGGAGTATTGACAGGCAGAGAGATCTGGGCATACAGGTCCACAGGTCACTGAAAGTGGCAACGCAGGTGGATAAGGTAGTCAAGAAGGCATACGGCATGCTTGCCTTCAGCGGTCGGGGCATAAAGTATAAAAATTGGCAAGTCATTCTGCAGAACCTTAGTTAGGCCACACTTAGAATATTGCGTGCAATTCTGGTCGCCACACTACCAGAAGGATGTGGAGGCTTTGGAGAGTGTACAGAAGAGGTTTACCAGGATGTTGCCTGGTCTGGAGGGCATTAGCTATGAGGAGAGGTTGGATAAACTCTGATTGTTTTCACTGGAACGACAGAGGTGGAGGGGCGACATGATAGAGGTTTACAAAGTTATGAGCGGCATGGATGGAGTGGATAGTCAGAAGCTTTTTCCCAGGGTGGAAGAGTCAGTTACTAGGGGACATAAGGTGCGAGGGGCAAAGTTCAGAGGGGATGTGTGAGGCAAGTTCTTTACACAGAGGGTGGTGAGTGACTGGAACTTGCTGCCGGGGGAGGTGGTGGAAGCAGGTACGATAATGACGTTTAAGAGGCATCTTGACAAATACATGAATAGGATGGGAATAGAGGGATACGGTCCCCGGAAGTGCAGAAGGTTTTAGTTTAGGCAGGCATCAAGATCGGCGCAGGCTTGGAGGGCCGAATTGTTCCTGTGCTGTACTGTTTTTTGTACTTTCGAGCCTGAGTCATATTTGGTTCCTGGGGTAGTAGTTTTTGTTTCCTTCTTGGCTCACTGCCTCTGCCACTTATGGCAGCTTCTGGTGGCTCCACAATGATTTGCTTGTTGACACATGAACCTGATGAACAAGATTTTGAATTGCCAAAGAGTATGAACTCTGCTTCAAAGTTAATTGTGCAATTTTATTTTGCTCGGCAAAATGCATTAACCTTCATTTATTTTTTAAAAGGTAACTCATCTTTTTATTTGAGGGATTTGTTCAAAAAATGTATCTCCCATGCACTTAAAATCCCAGAGACATTATAGTGAAGCCTGGTCTTTCTGGTAGGGTGGACGTAAAATTCCCATGCCATAATTTCCAGAAGTGGAGTGAGTTCTAGTGTCAGGCCAGCATTCATCTCACAGCCAATGCCACCATAAGCAGATTAACCTGTCATTTACTTCACTTGCTGTTTGTGGAACTTGTCTGTGTGCAAATTGGCTGCTGTGTTTTCCTATATAATGACTACATTTGGAAGTAATTAATTGCCTACGAAGCACTTCAGGATATCGTTAAGGGCACTATATAGAAGTACATTTTATTACTTTGAGTTGAGTAGAGGCATAACTTGCAACTTAAACCTCTTGGCCCCAGACCTGTGCAAGGATAAATGTGTGCACAAAAGTAAAATACAGCAGATGCTGGAAATCTGAAATAAAAACAAAAAATGCTGGAAATACTCACAGGTCTGGCAGTATCTGTGGAGAGAGAAACAGAGTTGATGTTTCAGGTCAATGACCTTTCATCAGAACTGAAAAAGTTAGAGATGTAACAGGTTTTAAGCAAGTGTAGAGGCTGGGGATTGTGGGGGTAGAAGAACAGGATGGAAGGCAGGAGAGATTAAATGGCAAAGTAAAGAAACAAGGTAGGTCTAGAGGACTTGTAAAAGGGAATAGCAGAACCATCATTAATGGCTGCTGTTTTGAAAACATGGGGTCAGATGTTATGATCTGAAATAGTAGAAACTCAGTGTTGAGTTTGGAAGGCTGCAAGATATCTGATTGTGCTGTTCTTTAAGCTTCATTGGAACAGTGCAGGAGGTCAAGGACAGAGAAGTGGGAGTGGGGCGGGGAATTAAAATGATATGTGATAGGAAGTTTGAGTTCACGCTTGTGTACTGAACAGAGATGTTCCACAAAGTGGTCACTCAGTCTACATTTGGTCTCCTCCAGTGCAGAGGAGATGGCATCGTGAGAAGCAAATACAGTGTACTAACTTAAAAGAAGTACAAGTAAACCGTTGTTACACCTGGAAAGAGTCTTAGAGGCCTTGGATGTTGGGGAGGGAGCAGGTAAAAGGGCAGCTGTGGCATTTACAGGACAGGTGACAAAAAGCTTGGTAAAGAGGTAGTTTGTAAGGAGGCCATTAAAGAAAGTGAGAGAGGTGGAGAGGGAGTTCCAGAGCCTGGAGCCATGACATGACTGTGGGGGTGGGGTGGTGAAGTAAGGGGAGGATGAGCAAGAGGCCAGAGTTAGAGGAAAGCTGAGTTTTCAATGGGTTATGAGGCTGGTAAGAGGTTTGAGATGAAGAGGGTTGATGCCATTGGGGAATTGAGCACAAGGATGAGAATTTTAAAATGGAAGTGTTTGAGGAGCCTCTGTAGGTTACTGAACACAGGGCTGATCGATGAATGGGACTTAGTGTGAGTTAAGGTACAGGCAACAGAGTTCTGGATGAGCTTTAACTTGTAGAGGTTCGAAAATGGGAGGCTAGCAAAAAGAGCATTGGAATAGTCAAGTCTGGAGGTAACACAAAAGCATGAATGAGGGTTTCAACAGCAGTTGTGCTGAGGCAGGGGTGATGTTAGAAGTGAAAGTAGGTGGTCTTTGTGGCAAAGAGGATATGGGGCCAGAAGCTCAATTTGAGGTCAAATAGGGCATATGGGTTGTGAGCTGTCTGATGGGGCTGAACGCTTACCTTCCAAATTGACTTGCACAGCCCTGACTAGTACGTTCTTCTATATTGTAAGTAAGTCAGTGTTGTCTGGATATGTGAAATTAGATGTTGCTGTTAGTGGATTTGCTTTGGGCAGTGGTATTTTAGGCTGTGTTTGCCCACGAACTGATGAAACTTAAAATTTGCCTTTTTTTTTTACCTTAAAATACTTTTAAAAAAATTCATTCATGGGATGTAGGCGTCACTGGCCAGGCCAGCATTTGTTGCCCATCCCTAATTGCCCTTGAGAAGGTGGTGGTGAGCTGCCTTCTTGAACCGCTGCAGTCCATTTGGGGTAGGTATACCCACAGTTCTGTTAGGAAGGGAGTTCCAGGATTTTGACCCAGCGACAGTGAAGGAACGGCAATATAGTTCCAAGTCAGGATGGTGTGTGACTTGGAGGGGAACTTGCAAGTGGTGGTGTTCCCATGTATTTGCTGCCCTTATCCTTCTAATTGGTAGAGGTCGCGGGTTTGGAAGGTGCTGTCTAAGGAGTCTTGGTGCGTTGCTGCAGTGCATCTTGTAGTTGGTACACACTGCTGCCACTGTGCATCGGTGGTGGAGGGACTGAATGTTTGTAGATGGGGTGCCAATCAAGCGGGCTGCTTTGTCCTGAATGGTGTCGGGCTTCTTGAGTGTTGCTGGGGACTTAATGAGGAGGCCGAGATGGATCATCAACTCGGCACTTCTGGCTGAAGATTGTTGCAAATGCCTTATCTTTCACACTGATGTGCTGGGCTCCCCATTATTGAGGATGGGGATATTTGTGGAGCCACCTCCTCCAGTTAGTTGTTTAATTGTCCACCACCAGTCACGGCTGGATGTGGCAGGACTGCAGAGCTTAGATCTGATCCGTTGGTTATGGGATTGCTTAGCTCTGTCTATCGCATGCTGCTTACGCAGTTTGGCATGCAAGTAGTCCTGGGTTGCAGCTTCACCAGGTTGACACCTCATTTTGACATGCCCTCCTGCACTCTTCATTGAACCAGGGTTGGTGTCCTGGCTTGATGGTATTGGTAGAGTGGGGGATATGCCGGGCCATGAGGTTACAGATTGTGGTTGAGTACAATTCTGCTGCTGCTGATGGCCCACAGCGCCTCATGGATGCCCAGTTTTGCATTGCTAGATCTGTTCGAAATCTATCCCATTTAGCACGGTGATAGTGCCACACAACACGATGGATGGTATCCTCAATGTGAAGGCAGGACTTAGTCTCCACAAGGACTGTGCGGTGGTCACTCTTACCAATACAGTCATGGACAGTTGCATCTGCGGCAGGCAGATTGGTGAGGACGAGGTCAAGTATGTTTTTCCCTCGTGTTGGTTCCCCCACCACCTGCCGCAGACCCAGTCCAGCAGCTATGTCCTTTAGGACTCGGCCAGCTCGGTCAGTAGTGGTGCTACCGAGCCACTCTTGGTGATGGACATTGACGTCCCCCACCCAGAGTACATTTTGTGCTCTTGCCACCCTCAGTGCTTCCTCCAAGTGGTATTCAACATGGAGGAGTACTGAGTCATCAGCTGAGGGAGGGCAGTAGGAGGTTACTTTGCCCATGTTTGACCTGATGCCATGAGACTTCATGGGGTCCAGAGTCAATGTTGAGGACTCCCAGGGAAACTCCCTCCCTACTGTATACCACTGTGCCACCACCTCTGGTGGGTCTGTCCTGCCGGTGGGACAGGACATACCTGGGGATGGTGATGGCAGTGTCTGGGACTTTGTCTGTCAGGTATGATTCCGTGAGTATGACTATGTCAGGCTGTTGCTTGACTAGTCTGTGGGACAGCTCTCCCAACTTTGGCACAAGCCCCCAGATGTTAGTAAGGAGAACTTTGCAGGGTCGACAGGGCTGAGTTTGCCGCTGTTGTTTCCAGTGCGTAGGTCGATGCTGGGTGGTCCGTCCGGTTTCATTCCTTTTTATTGACTTCGTAGCGGTTAGGTACAACTGAGTGGCTTGCTAGGCCATTTCAGAGGGCATGTAAGAGTTAACCACATTGCTGTGGGTCTGGAGTCACATGTAGGCCAGACCTGGTAAGGACAGCAGATTTCCTTCCCTAAAGGACATTGTGTTCAGTTTTGAGGTAATTGAGTTTGGTAGTAATTATTTGAAGTCACTCGAATTAGATTGAGTAACATTTGAGCAATCTCCATGAATGAATAGGGATTGAAGTTGTCAACATAATTTTACTTGTTTAATCTGTCATGCTTGCATTACTGATGGAGCTTCATAGCATATTTTGAATGATTTATCAGTGATCTAAACATGCTGGTGAATGATGTGTAATACTTATTTTGTTTCCTATGCAGTTACAAAGAATGGGTCAAATAAATTGTGCCTTCATGTCCCATGGCAAATCCGTTCAACCTCTGCAGCAGCAGCTGGACAGATAACTGATGTGAAAGAAAAACCTCAGCTTAATAAAGGGTAAACTCAGATTGTAATTGTATGTTGCACTCGCAATTTTTTAAAACAGTTTAATAGGCACAAATGATGGAAGAAGGAGGGAAATTGTTATATCCATTTTTTCTTAAACATTGCAAATGTACATTGTTTGGAATATTTATTGAAACTGACGGTATCCTGGGTAAGGCAATACGTCTAATGGGGATAGATAACTTTTTAAAAGCTCCTCAAAAGCATCAGTGACTAAAGTGTTGCAAGCTGCCTTTTGTAACCCTTCCGCAGGCTGAACAGAAATATCTGATAAGGAACCTTTGAGACATGGCCTGTGCCTGCAGGCTGGGTGTGGAAACATGAGCTGTTAAACTCAGAGCTTGCTGCTTATTGGGTTGCTGAAGTCCACACTTCCAATTGGTGGCATATGGTTTGTCTTTGTCTTGTCATTGAAAGAAGGGTTGCAACACAACGTGTTTTAAGATGACCAACTACTAGTGTGATTACCTAGTCTAGCGACTATTCTCCCTTGGGCAAATACTCCAGGGCACTGATGATTGACCAGTCAATCTAGCTTGCTGTTGGAATCTAGAAGGTTAAACTTGCCACAGAAGACTGCGATTCTTCACATTGAGCTCCAGAATAATCCTACCAGCTAGTGCCTTAATTAGTATTGTGCTCCTATGGTAAGCTAGTCCTGACTGGAAGTGGTGGGAAACTTAAAAATTCTCATGTTGGTGAAATGTCCTGATTTAAACTTGAGCCACGTACTTGGGGATCTGCTAAGGCTTAACTTTTCCATAAGTGTGGTTTAAAGCTCTCTGGGTTTGGATCAGAAAGGTGTACACTCTTATCGGACACACACAAACTGTATCTTTGTGGATTTCCCAGTTGTTTGTTGGAGATCCTTAAAATCTTGTATTTAGACATGGTGATACTTTCTTGTCCACACCCAATACCTGACTGATCAAAACAAAACACTAGGATACCTCAATAGAACATTAAAATCTTAAGCTCTTGCTCGCACTTAAGCCAATTTAACAATTCGTAGTCTGCTTTCCAAAAATACACAGTACTTATCATTTGATATTGCCTTGGAGTTGATTGTTGCAATGAGCTTTTATTAGCTTTTCACCTATATATAATCATTTTTTGTATGTCCACTGTAATGGAAGAAAAACATTAAAAATGGAAAACATTTAATAATAGCCCAAAATTTGCTGTCAATATAATGGTGAAGCGAATAGTGCTTGCCATTATTTATGCGCAGATGCCACAGCAATTTCAGGCAAGGGCAGAGAGGCGATTAAACACAGAAATTGAAAAGTTGCTGTTGGAGATGTGCCATTCTGTATTAGCATCATTAAAATGGCATCCTGCTGTCTGGTTTCTCATTCAAATGCATTGGGTGCTGTGAAATTCCTGTACTTGCATGGTGGATACAAAGTAACCTCACCCCCAGAAGGTTAAGTCAAATCAGTTCAAGTCTTAACAACCCTTTTAAAAGGCTTGCATTTCATTTATATAGTGCCTTTCACCACCATTGAATGTTTCAAAGTGAATTACAGCCAATGAAGTTTTTTGGAAGTGTAGGAAACACGGCAGCAAACTCCCACAAGCAGCAATGTGATAATGACCAGGTAATCTGTTTTTGTCATTTTTTTTTTTTCTATTCATTAATGGGATGTGGGAGTCACTGGCCAGGCCAGCATTTATTGCCCATCCCTAATTGCCCTTGAGAAAGTGGTGGTGAAATGAGTGGCTTGCTAGGTCATTTGAGAGGGCATGTAAGAGTCATGTCACATTGCTGTGGGTCTGGAGTCACATGTAGGCCAGACCAGGTAAGAACAGCAGATTTCCTTCCCTAAAGGACATTAGTGAACCAGATGGATTTGTACAACAATCGACAATGGTTTTATGGCCATCATTAGCTTTTTAATTCCAGATGTATTATTTGAATTCAAATTCCACCTTCTGCTGTGGTGGGATTCGAACCCATGTCCCTCGAGCAATATCCTGGGTCTCTGGGTTACTAGTCCAGTGACAATACCACTACGCCACCGCCTCCCCGTCACATTGCTTGATGGATAAATGTTGGGCAGAACACTGGGGATAACTCTCTGCTCTTTGAAATAGTGCTATGGGATCCTTTTACATCCACCTGAGAGAGCAGAAGGGTCCTTGGTTTAACAGGTCATCAGAAAGATGGTACTTCTGATAGTGCAGCACTCCACTGAAGTGTCAGCCTTGATTTTTGTGCTGAAGCCCTGGAGTGGGACTCAAACTCACAACCTTCTGACTCAGGTGAGAGTGTTATCAACTGAGCCTCAGGTGAGAGTGTTATCAACTGAGCCTCAGCTGACACACAACGATGTGATAAGTGTTAATCACTGCTGGTTAACCTCTCTGGCAATGAAAATTACCTATTACAAGTGTCGTGTCTCATTCCTTCAGCTTTTAAGTGCTTTTGGAGATTAATATTTATTTTTTTAACTTGATCTTTTGGGGTCTCTCTCTCGCTCTCATGGAGCCATGACGGAACTTGGCTTTGGTTGTGTAATTCACCTCTGGTCTAATGGCTTATTGATTGGCTGTCTGTAGGATTCCCCATTGGAACATGGTCATGCATTGGTCACTACCCTCAGAATAGAAGGGGAAAAAATTTGAAGTCAAATTGAGCATGTTAAAATAATAGTCTATTGTTAAAATACCAGAACAGTCATTTTACCTCTAGTTTTAGAAAACCAATTTCCTTTGTTGTAGACTTACTCAATGATTTAAATTTTGTAATTACTTGATGCATCAGTCATAGGCAACAGAATTGTTAGCTTTTAAGTATGGGACTATTTGAGTTCACTGCCTTTCTATCCTCCCTTAATCTCCCTCCATGTAAACTCTTACACCCCTTCATAGCCACCTCTTTGATCTTGCTATCACATGTGACCTTGATACTCCCATTGTGTAAATCACAGATAAGGCCATTTTTGATCATTTCATTTATATAACTCTCCACACACATTCACCTTCCACCTCCCAACCCTACTTCCTAATGTGTCCAACCCTGGAAAAAAAAACTCTCATTTATTTACAACTGCACTTTCAAAATCCCAACTGTCTAGCCTGGTTCTATTCCGGTTATCAACTCAAAACGTTAACTCTGTGTTTCTCTCCACAGATGCCAGACCTGCTGAGTATTTCCAGCATTTTCTGTTTTTATTCCATTCTTGCCTATGCAGTTGTATCTAGAGAATCAACTGCAGTGACCTTTCTGCCTGATCCTGCACCATTACCCCTCGAATTCCCCAAAAATCTATCTTTGTCCCCACAGCACCCCCCCCCCCCCCCCGCCAGTTCTCATCTACATGCTGCCCCTTGGTGTCATTATCTGAAAATGCAGCATCTGTTTCCGCTTGTACTTTGATGACACACAGCTCTATCTCATAGTTAATGTTCCCTCTAATTTTGTTTTGGAATGTGTGGGTGATTTATTTAAGTACACAGCTCCACGTTATTTTGCACAGCTGTGCATGCATGGTAACTTAGAGGTGCTGACTTGTGTGAGGTTTATGTGGGGAGTTTTGGGTTTCTCCATGGCCTCACAGTTTACAGGGAACGTTGCTCATGGTCACCACTCTCAACCCCACCACTGTCTGAAAATTGCTAAGTCATTGCTTTTGGTCCTTGGCACAAACTCTATTCCCTAGCCACTGACTCAGTCCCTCTCCCTGGGAACTGTTAGGCTGAACCAAACTATTTGCAGCCTTTTTGTTGTATTTGACCCCGAGATGTGCTTCTGACAACATAACTGTGCCATTGCTAAGACTGCCTATCTCCACCTCCATAATATCGCCTTATCTCCATTGTATTCCCCTGACAGTACCTTAGACGGCACTCTTGTACATCAATGGGAGAAGTTATGTGCTGTAACTATTCTATGATTCTAGTTATGTGAATAGATTGGCCAAGTTGGGGTTGTTCTCCTTGGAGAAGAGAAAGTTGAGAAGAGATTTGATAGAGGTATTCAAAATCATAAGGGGTCTGGACAGAGCAGATAGAGAGAAACTATTCCCTATGGTGGAAGGATCCAGAACCTGAGGAAATAAATTGAAAATGATGGACAAAAGAGCCGAAGGCAACATGAAGAAATAGTTTTTTACGCAACGAGTGGTATGATCTAGAATGTCACTACCTGAAGAGATGATGAAGGTAAATTCAATTATGCCTTTCAAAAGGGAGTTGGATAAGCATTTGAAGGGAAAAAATTTACAGGGCTAGGGAAAACTACAGGGGAATGCAAATAGCTTAATTACTATTGAAGAATACTGGCATGAACTCGATGGGCTGAATGGCCTCCTTCTGTGAGGATTGTGCTATTGAAGAAATTGTTCGATATTTGTTACTGTGCTAAACACCTCTTTGTCTTCCCACTTGATCAGGAAACCGAAGACTGGCATCCTCATGTTAAACATGGGAGGACCTGAAACTTTAGATGATGTTCATGATTTCCTACTTCGGCTTTTCACAGATAAGGACCTTATTCCCCTTCCAGCTCAAAGGTAAGTCCTATAGTTGTAGCTTGATTCTGTTAGTTTTTCTTAAAATATAATTTGTAACAGCTATTAAAGCAAAGTGTGCTTCATATAAAAATATCTTTTTTTTAATGAAATTAATTCCTTCAGTTGTGTATTCATACACGTACTATGGTATTCATTTCAACTTTTAATCATAATTCAGATAATTTCGCCAAGTATCTAACAGTATGCTATTCATATATGTAGTTTGAGCCCTTTTTTTGCCTTTTTATCTATTTAGTACCGTGCAACCTTTGTTCTCTTTTATTGATATACACATGCTTAAACATTTTACATTGGAGTTAACAATTCACATATCCTTTATCTGTTAAGTGAGTGCTGAGGCTTCCTATTCCACTGGACAAAGATATTTAGCTAGAAGAATTTTCCCAGTTACAAGTTTGAATCTCCTGAGATTTTAATGAGCAGTGGTATAACTTTAGCACAGGACCTAAGTTACTGTAATTTTTTGACTGTCCTTTTTGGATTGTTGCTCTAAATGTATGAAATTTATTTTTTGATTTGTTGTCTCACTTTGTAATAAGGGGATGCATCCCAGGAATGGGAAATAAAAATTTCAGTTAAGTAAAATTTCGTAGAAAGCTAACTCCTATCATGATGTACCTTTGTTCTTGACAAGCAAGCATTAGAGACTTGTGGCTCATACTCCCTTTTGGACTGAAAGTGTGGGATCCTCCCAAGAGTCAGCAGTGGGGAAGAAAAATAGCAATTTAACTTCTGTTTTTGTTCAGCAAATTGGCTCCTTTTATTGCACGACGCCGTACTCCAAAGATCCAGGAACAATACCACAGGATTGGTGGAGGGTCTCCGATTAAAATGTGGACTGCTAAGCAAGGAGATGGCATGGTGAAACTGCTTGATAAATTATCTCCAGAGACAGGTATCGCTTCAGCTTATAATGCTTCACCACCAAAAGATAATTAGTTCAATACACCAGTATGTTTTAAGTGTGTGTCATCAATTTTTTTTAATAATATCTCATAACTAAGGTTGTGTATTGCAGGTATTTGTCAGATTACCCATTTTCTGCCATGAATACAAATTGACTTTTTAATAACTACACTAAGGAAATTGACCTGCTTGAATAAGCAAAAACCATTAAGGTCCTGAGAGGTATTTTGTTGCACTGTCTTGAGAACTCTGTAAAGCTTTCATCAACTTTGTAGCCCCTCTCCACCCTATTTATTTCAATGCCTAATGAATTTCACCTGGTTTTGGTACTTTAACGACCCTAGTTTCTTAATGCATGTCATACTCATCCTCCTACTTTAACTCCTGACAATAACACCAATATTTCCATAGTTTTGATTGTAGAAAATGTTCCATGGTACTGTTGCCCTACTCCTGCTTAAGGGGTAGTACTGTTCCTGCAACGAATATACTGAAATAATATTTTACTCTTCCAAAAATGGGTAGAGAAGAATAATAAAACTGATCCTATTGCATCATGAGGAAAGACTGCACATATTTTCTTTGAATGGGGAGGGGAGGGGGGGGGGGGGTGCTTCGTCCAGGAGATTACTTGAAAAGTATATATAGATATTAAATGCATTGAAAAGGCATTTTTGGATCACTACTTCAAGGCAAGCCTTGGACAAGGGGGTATAGATCAATATTGGTAAAATTCTATTTTGGATTGATAGCTGGAGGTTTTTCACTGTGACCAACATTGGGAATGGGCTACCAGGTAGGATCGTGAAGTCATCACCTTAGACTTAATTGTTAGGGAACTATGGATTTTTCTAAATGGCTGACCTAAGTTGGGCTAATATGCCTTATGTTTTATGCTGCTTGGAGTTGAGTTTTCCTTTTTAGCCCAATATCACAACATTGTTGCTTTTATGTAGTTTTCTACTCTTCTTCTGATTTCCTTCAATAATTCAAAATATGTGTTTTCCCTTTACTTTTATTTAACAGTCTAGATTTCAATGAGTTAAACTTATTTTTAATGAAAGAAAGAACTACTTCTGTCAAAAAAAGAATCCACCCAATCACAGAACCCAGTAAGGATTTGTGGTTTGAAGTCTCTCTTTTTCCCACCATGTTAACTGTTAGTTGCTAATGCAGCTTGTGCACCTTGCAATTTGCAAGAAACATTTACAGCACATATTCACTTATCGGCAGAGCAGTACAAATTTTTCCTGGATGATTTGCTGTCGTCCAAATGGTGTGAGGGGAGTTATCTAATATGTAGAGCACATAAATGTTCCTCTTATTTCAGGTGTTTTTTTTTTTAAATAGCAGTGGCTTCTGAAAATCCTATAGTGACGTAATCAGCAGGAACTAAGCAGAAGGTAGCACTAGAAAGTTTTGGAATTTCATAGCTCTGCAACCTAGGTGTTGTTTGCATAGAAGTTAGGATTTGTTGAGTGCTGTTTTTCTTCTTTCTGCCCCACCCTTCAGCCCAAAAGAAAAGGAAAATCATGACGAGGAATGGTTCCTCCACCTAATACACCAAGGATTCAATATCTGATTAAATTCAACTTAGTGTATGATACAGTATAAAAGATATAACTGTTTTACACTTCTACAGTGTTATCAAATTCTTAGTCATTAAGTTAACTTAGAATATTTATATCTTGGTTGCTGCATTTATGAAGAGTAAGTGATTTTCATTAATTTAAATATTACTGGTACGCTCTTGAAAGAACAGCCGACCAGGTCGTCTAATACTTTTCAGGGAAGCCAAATTGATTAGGTGGATCAGATTCAGCCAGGGGCATTATGTTTTGCAGCATTGACTTGGGAAGACTGGGGTATTGGAGTCACAGGAGGGGAGAAATACTGGTGTAAAGTTTTGAAAGTGGCTGCTACAGTGTGGTGTAGAAATGGTGCTTCGGATCTCAAGATATAAGGTTAAATCCATGGGGTTTCCATATCTCCAGTGCAGTTTACATTTTGCATTTTCATTATTCTGTTAGATAACCCAAAGCTGTGAACTGTTTGGCTTAATAATTCTGAGAATCAGCTAGAGAAACACACCCTTCTCTTATCCCACCCCTCCTTCTTGCTTAAGTCAAACTGTGATTATGGGATAAGCTGCAGAAGGGCAGCAACTGAAACCACTGTGCTCCTGAACTGATTAGATAAGAGTAACACAAGTACTCTGGGTGGTTAGTCTGCACTTCTCTCCAAAAATTTATGCCAATATATTGTTCCAAATTGTGTACAGGTTTAACATTTGAACATAGTCTGGATAAAAGTTTTATATATAAACAACATTAGCAAATCTTATGCAGCACCTTGGAGCTTTGAACAAGTGGGAAGTTTCTGTTCATGTCTGCTGGAGAATAATTTGCAAATTGTTGCATTTATATAACTGCTTTAAATAAGACATCCCAAGGCAATTTGCTGGGGGAAAATAGGTCAGAAAGGTGGGTTTAAGGTTTTTAAGAGGACTGGGAAGTAAAGAGGGAGATCCGCAGAGTAAGTTTGAGATGTATTGCTGTGGGAGCTTGTATTGCTAGGCAGATACAAGACCATGGAGGGATTAGAAGACTAGGAAAAAAAGTTTTAATTTAACATGTTAGGGAGGAGAAACCTGTGTGGGGGGCGGTGGGGATGATAGATGGGTGGGAATTTGTATGGGATGGATGTTGTCTGCAGCATTTTGAACTGGTGGCAAGTGCAAAAGCACTATTGGTTCATCATAATGCATAACCATTGAGCACTACTGTTACAGCGAGGTGGTGAGGGGTGTGGGTGGTTCCCATTGGTCATTTCCCAACTGACCGTAATCGTATTTTATTTAAAATGATGAGTTAGCCCCTGAGTTTTTTATTCATTCGGGGGATGTGGGCATTGCTGGCTATGCCAGCATTTATTGCCCATCCCTAATTGCCCTTGAGAAGGTGGTGGTGAGCTGCCTTCTTGAACCGCTGCAATCCATGTGGGGTAGGTACACCCACAGTGCTGTTAGGAAGGGAGTTCCAGGATTTTGACCCAGTGACAGTGAAGGAATGTCTATATATTTCCAAGTCGGGATGGTGTGTGGCCTGGAGGGGAGCTTGCAAGTGGTGGTGTTCCCATGCATCTGCTGCCCTTGTCCTTCTTGGTGGTAGAGGTCGTGGGTTTGGAAGGTGCTGTTGAAGGAGCCTTGTTGAGTTGCTGCAGTGCATCTTGCAGATGGTACACACTGCTGCCACTGAGCATTGGTGGTGGTGGAAGGTGCCAATCACGTGAGCTTCTTCAGTGTTGTTGGAGCCGCACCCATCTAAGCAAGTGGAGAGTATTCCATCACACTCCTGACTGGTGCCTTGTAGATGGTGGACAGGCATTGGGGAGTCGAGAGGTGAGTTACTCACTGTAGAATTACCAGCCTCTGACCTGCTGTTATAACCACAGCATTTCTGTGGCTGGTCCAGTTCAGTTTCTGGTCAATGGTGACCCCCAGGATGTTGATAGTGGGGGATCCAGCGATGATAATGCGATTGAATGTCACGGGGAGATGACTAGATTCTCTCTTGTTTGTGTGGCATGAATGTTACTTGCCACTTATCAGCCCAAGCTTGGATGTTTTCCAGATCTTGCTGCATTTGGACACGAGCTGCTTCAGTATCTGAGGAATTGTGAATGGTGCTGAACATTGTGCAAACATCCCCACACCTGACCTTATGATGGAGGGAAGGTCATTGATGAAGCTGCTGAAGATGTTTGGGCCTAGGATACTACCCTAAGGAACTTCTGCAGTAATACCCGGGACTGAGATGATTGACCTCCAACAGTCACAACCATCTTCCTTTATATTCAGTATGACTCCAACCAGTGGAGAGTTTCCCCCCGATTCCCAATTACCCCAGTTTTGCTAAGGCTCCTTGATGCCATAATTGGTCAAATGTTGCCTTGCTGTCAAGGGTAGTCACTGTCCTCTCAAATCGAGTTCAGCTTTTTTGTCCATGTTTGGCTAAAGGCTGTAATGAGGTTAGGAGCTGAGTGGCCCTGATGGAACGCAAGCTGAGCATCAGTGAACAGGTTGTTGCTGATCAAAAGCCGCTTGATAGCACTGTCGATGACCCCTTCCATCACTTTGCTGATGATCGGGAGTAGCCTGATAGGGCGGTAATTGACCAGGTCAGATTTGTCTTGCTTTGTGTGCACAGGATATACTTGGGCAATTTTCCACATTGCCAGGTAGGCGACAGTGTTGTAGCTGTACTGGAACAGCTTGGCTAGGGGGGCTAGTTCTGGAGTTCAAGTCTTCAGTGCTATTGCCAGAATGTTGTCAGAGCCCATAGCCTTTGCAGTATTCAGTGCATTCAGCCCTGAGTGTTTTACTTGCCATATAAACAGATAATGTCAGGTTTTCTTGTAGGGTTAGAACAGAAGATTAACTATTTATTGAACAATACTCAGTCCCCGAAGTCTTGGCAACACCATTCACACGCATTCACTCTCCAGAGAAGATAGATAGAAGGTAAAGGGTAGGAATTCAAGGTGTGGTAGGTGTTGGTGGTTTACGGTAAACCTGTTGATTCTTCCAAGTAGAATAGTCTCTTAAAATCTTCCAAGATTCTATAGACTCTGGAACAGTTCCTACAAATTGGAGGGTAACTAATGTAACCCCACTATTTAAAAAAGGAAGGTAGAGAGAAAGCAGGGAATTACAGACCAGTCAGCCTGACGTCGGTAGTGGGGAAAATTCTAGAGTCCATTATCAAAGATTTTATAGCAGAGCACTTGGGGAACAGTGGTAGAATCGGGCAGAGTCAGCATGGATTTACGAAAGGGAAATCATGCTTGACATATCTACTGGAATTCTTCAAGGATGTAACTAGTAGAGTTGATGAGGGGGAGCCAGTGGATGTGGTTTATTTGGACTTTCAGAAGGCTTTCGACAAAGTCCCACAGAAGAGATTAGCGTGTAAAATTAAAGCGCATGGGATTGGGGGTAGTGTATTGCGATGGATAGAAAATTGGTTGACAGACAGGAAACAAAGAGTAGGGATAAATGGGCCTTTTTCCAAATGGCAGGCAGTGACTAGTGGGGTACCATAGGGATCGGTGCTAGGACCCCAGCTATTCACAATATATATTAATGATTTAGATGAGGGAACTAAATGTAATATCTCCAAATTTGCAGATGACACAAAACTAGGTGGGAGGGTGAATTGTGAGGAAGCTGCAAAGAGGCTTCAGGGTGATTTGAACAAGTTGTGAGTGGGCTAATGCATGGCAGATGCCATATAATGTGGATAAATGTGAGGTTATCCACTTTGGTAGCAAAAACAGGAAGGCAGATTATTATCTGGCTATAAACTAAGAGAGGGGAATATGCAGCGAGACCTGGGTGTTCTCGTACACCAGTCGCTGAAGGTAAGCATGCAGGTCCAACAGCTGGTTAAAAAAGGCAAATGCTATGTTGGCCTTTATAGCGAGAGGATTCGAGTACAGGAGCAGGGATGTCTTGCTGCAATTATATAGGGCCTTGGTGAGGCCACACCTGGAATATTGTGTGCAGTTTTGGTCTCCTTATCTGAGGAAGGATGTTCTTGCTGTAGAGAGAGTGCAGTGAAGGTTTACCAGACTGATTCTTGGGATGGCGGGACTGACGTATGAGGAGAGATTGAGTTGGTTAGGATTATATTCGCTGGAGTTCAGAAGAGTGAGGGGGAATCTCACAGAAACCTATAAAATTCTAACAGGACTTGACAAGGTAGATGCAGGAAAGTTGGTGGGGGAAGTCCAGAACCAGGGGTCAAAGAACAAAGATAATTACAGCACAGGAACAGGCCCTTCGGCCCTCCAAGCCTGCGCCGATCCAGATCCTCTCTCTAAACATGTCGCCTATTTTCTAAGGTTCTGTATCTCTTTTCTTCCTGCCCATTCATGTATCTGTCTAGATACATCTTAAAAGAATCCATCGTGCCCGCATCTACCACCTCCGCTGGCAATGCGTTCCAGGTGCCCACCACCCTCTGCGTAAAGAACTTTCCACGCATATCCCCCCTAAACTTTTCATAGTCTAAGGATACGGGGTAAACCTTTCAGGACTGAGATGAGGAGAAATTTCTTCACCCAGGGAGTGGTGAGCCTGTGGAATTCACTACCACAGAAAGCAGTTGAGGCCAAAACATTGTATGTTTTCAAGAAGGAGTTAGATATAGCTCTTGGGTCTAAAGGGATCAAAGGGTATGGGGAGAAAGTGGGAACAGGTTACTGAGTTGAATGATCAGCCACGATCATAATGAATGGCAGAGCAGGCTCGAAGGGCTGAATGGCCTACTCCCGCTCCTATTTTCTATGTTTCTGTTAAAGATGCAGGACTGGGTTGTTTGTAGTCTTGTTCAGGTGTTGTAAGTTTCAGGTGGTTAAGATTTCAAATTGGAGGTATGAGTCACTTCTCTGCTGCATCAAGTTGAAGTTTAGAGTTCACAGCAGGGCTCCTTCCTACAGCCACTGGCTGGACTGCTTCTGTGAGGTTTATGTGATATCTCGTTCTCGCTCTGTATAGCCTGTGTTGGGAAACACATGGCTCCCTCTCTGGTGTGACCACACACTGGGCCAGGATATGGCTACTTCACATCTCCTTTGTTTCAGGATGGGTAAAATTGATACCTCTTAGCCTGGAATGTGTCGTTTTGTCTTTAACAGACAGTGAGACAGTTTGAATATACAGACCAGGTCAGCTGACCTTCGGCAGCCATTTTGCAGCACATCGTCCACTTTTTGAAGGAAAAGTCAATTTTTTATAGCTCTTCAGTTTGGTTCTGTATTTTTATCACTGCACTTCTCGTGAGCTTGACCGTATCAATACAATTTATGCTCTCAAAGATTCAGTTCTTATTTTCTGTAGATTTGATGGCATATAAGACAAATTGTCAAACATTTGAGCAAAATACTTCATAGTTAACAATCTCCTGTGGAGTACACAAGGGCAGTCTTGAGGTGAAGCAGGGTTACAGGACAGGGAATGATTGGATTGGAGTGTGCACATAAGTTGGTTCCCATTTCAAGTCTCTCCTTATTTTGCTATTTTTATTGTAAATGTTACCCTTGGTGGTCCCTTTCCATCCCCACCTCCAACTGTTTGTGTTTCCTAATCATTTGCCTTCCCACAATTCATTCCCCTTTACCACCACACAGTCAGATCTTAGGACCAAAGATAAAATCTTTTTCATTAGTCTGACTGCAAAACTCAATCCTCCCAGTGAACCCCTTTTTTTAGCATTTTGTGTTTTTAGTTCAAATTTCCAGCTTTTGAACTTTTTCTAATCACCTCTTGATTTGCATTTTCTCTCTTTATGTCATAACTATAGAACCATAGAAAAATTACGCCACAGAAGGAGGCCATTCAGCCCGTCGTTTCTGTGCCGACCAAAAAAACTAGTGGCCGATTCTAATCCCACCTTCCAGCACCTGGTCCATAGCCTTGCCGGTTACAACACTTCAAGTGCACGTCCGGGTACCTTTTAAAAGAATTGAGGGTTTCTGCCTCCACCACTGTTCCTGGCAGTGAATTCCAGACACCCACCACCCTTTGGGTGAAAAGGTTTTTCCTCATGTCCCCTCTAATCCTTCTACTAATCACCTTAAATCTGTGCGCTCTGGTAATTGATCTCTCTGCTAGGGGGAACAGGTCCTTCCAGTTTACTCAATCTGGACCCCTCATAATTTTGTACACCTCTTTTAAGTCACCCCTCAGCCTCCTTTTTATAAGGAAAACAACCCTAGCCTACCTAAAATTTCCTCAGAGCTGCAACTTTTGAGTCTTGGCAACATTCTTGTAAATCTCCTCTACACTCTCCAGAGCAATTATTTCCTTTCTGTAATGTGCTGGCCAGAACTGTATGCAATACTCCAGCTGTGGCCTAACCAGTGTTTTATACAGTTCCAGCATTATATCCCTGCTTTTGAATTCTGTAACGCAGCCAAGCATTCCATATGCCTTCTTCACCACACTATCTACCTGTCCTGCCACCTTTCAGGGACCTGTGGACATGTACTCCAAGGTCTCTCACTTCTTCTATCCTCTCAATATCCTCCCGTTTATTGTGTATTCACTCGCTCTATTTCCCTTTTAAACCTTAGCAGTATGGATCTCAACCTTTCATATAGGTTTCTCAAGAGATGAGAACAGGTACTGGAATAAGTGTTGATGAGAAGAGTTCCAAGAAGGTTTAAATTTAAAAAACAAATTGGAAGCTGCACCACACAGTGAACTTTTAACACTAGACCAACCCAAGCATTTGCTATAAATTAGATGAATTAACAGATAGGAACTAATAGGTATGGTCAAATAGCCATTATAGAGAAGTGGCTGCAAAGTGACCAATGATGAGTGCTAAATATTCCAGGGTACTTGATGTTTAGAAAAGATAGAAAAAGTGGAAAAGGACTTCGTAAACATTTGTATAAGTATGTAAATAGGAAAAGATTAGTGAATGTAAACATGGACCCATAAGAGGCAAGTGAAATTATAATAAGGAAATGGCAGAGACATTTGTCGTCAACGTTTCCCTTTTTGTTAAAACTTGACAATCTATATTTTTAAAAACTGAAAAGGATTTCATAGACATTGAATTATCTGCAGATTGCTGAACTTTGTGGGTGTTTTTTTTAAAGGAAGGTCAACAAAAGGTTGACCAGTAAACACGTTTTGACTGGAAGGCACATGATTTCAAGTAAACCTAGCAGGGGGTTGTGTTCTGACAAGGCAGGATTTATGATTATCATAGGTAGTACTTGCCTGGAAAAAGTTTGGTTTCATTTTGAACTGTTAAAAGCCAGCTGGTTTTTGAACTAAAAGTAGCAGTTGGAATTTGCTTATTGACCTGCCAGGAGGTCAGAAGAAAATTCAGATAATTGTTGCCTCTCTTTGAAGAATCACTGCTCTTGAAAAGCAAAAGCCTGTATGAAATTGTACTGTTGCCTCCTGTATCTTTTTAAAGATTCAAGGTTTCTGCAAACATTCAGGATTTCTAAAAGAACTTGGCATCGAATGTGAGAACTGAAACTTTTGTTGCTGCACTCCTGATGTAAGACCATATGAAGCCTTCTGCAGCTGAGTTTCTTTGAACGCCTACCCAAACAGACTGTTCATCAACCTTGTCGGGGAAGATTCCTAATGGCAACCACCTATATGATTTTGGGACTTCCTTCCATATCTTCTCTGTAGTCGAAGTTTTTTATTCCTTCTATTTCTTTGTAACAACTGTAAACAAAAATTTTTCCCCCAGTTAATCGGTTGTGTGTGTGTGTGTGTGAGGGCTAGGATAAAAGTAAGGGGCTTTAATATTTCAGTTCGCGTGTATGTTTACTTTATTATTGGTTAAGACTTGGGGTATAATTGGATATTTGTGTTTATTGAACAAATCTGGTTGGCATGCTTTATTCCGAGGATGAATAGAGTGTCCAATTGACTGACTGTTTGTTTCGGTAAGTGCAAGAATTTATTGATATGTTGTGACCTGTGGAGAAGTAGGACTGAATTAACAGTGCACTCCTCCTGCTTCAGTTGTAACCTATTAATTGGGGGTTCTAGTAAGGTTTAAACCCAAAGCCGACAACATTCAGTTGTAAGTGGGGTAATAATAATTGAAAGAACCAGGTTTCTTGTGTAATATGATAAAGTCTACACCACCAGAATGAATTCAGTTGCTGAAACTTTTCGGGGGAAGGAAGATGTGGATGTATCCCTCAGTGCCTTGCACAATTTAAAGGATTTGGCAGCACAATTGGGAATAAAATTGAAATCAAAATGAGTTAAAAAAGCAGAGATAATTGAAGTAATAGTACAACATTTGAAATTGGAAAAACTTAAGCTTCAACAGGAAAAAGAAATAAAATTGGAAAGACTTGGATTTTAAAGAGACAGTGAAAAGGAAGAAAGGGAATTTGAATTAATAAGATGTAACGAAGACAAAAGGGTGCTCTTGACTAAAGTGAAAGTTCTGGTGGGGGAAGATCCATCTCCAGTCCAGGATTCAGTGGAGAACTGTTTAAATTTGTTCCAGCTCTCCCTAAGTTTGAGGAAAGGGATGTAGAGGCATATTTCATTTCTTTTGAAAAGATAGCCAAACAAATGAAATGACCAACGGAAAGCTGGACATTGCTTATGCAAAGCAGGTTGATGGACAGAGCTCATGAAATTTATGCCATGCTTTCTGAGGAGCTTTCTGCAGATTGAGATGGCAAGAAAAGGCTATTCTCGCTGCGTATGAGTTAGTCCCTGAAGCTTACCAACTGAAGTTTCAGAACCTCCAGAGGTTGGCTGGGCAGACTTGTATAGAATTTGAGAGGATAAAACAAGTTAATTTGATCATTGGATATGGGCACCAAAGATGGAAGCCACATATGAGAAGCTTAGGGAACTAATTCTCCTGGAAGAATTTAAAAATTCAATCCCTCCCTGTAGTGAAAACTCATGCAGGGAACCAGAAGGTTTCAAGAGCCAGACAGGCAGCAGGAATTGCTGATGATTATGAGCTTGTGAATAATCCCAAACCCTTTGTCTGTCACCCCCACAAACCCGAGAAAGATAGAAGGTAGGAGAATGAAAGGAAGGCAAGTAGCCGGGGACAAGAAGGGACAGCTGGGAACGCCGCAGGATCGCCTCCTCAAGCCAGAAAGGAAGGCGATGAAGGTGGAAGTGAGATCCGCAAGCCTAAGTGTTATCATTGTCACAAGGTGGGACATCTTTGTTCAGAATGCTGGAAATTGCGAGGTAAACCAATGTTGGGGTACACAAAGTCAATGGAGAGAAAGGGGCTCTGAGTGAGAGTACAGCAGATCAGGCTGTAGCTTTGATGGCAGCTGTAAAGCTAAATACAAAGAACAATGTGAGTGTAGGGGGTTGAGAATAAGATACCTGAAAGTTATAGGGAATCCTTGTCAAAAGGAAAAGTAACTCTTTATCCCTCAAGTGAGGCAAGTAAACCTGTAGTTCTACTTAAGGATATAGGAGCCACCCAAACTCTCTCGCTGGGGAAAGGTATAACATTTCCACCAGAGAGCGCACTGAATGCTAAAGTTTTAATGAATGGTATTGGGGAGTATATCTTTGTACCGAGTGCAATTAGAGTGTGACCTAATGTCTGGAACAGTAACTGTAGGAGTTGTCCATAGTTTGCTGGTAGATAGAAATGACTTACTCCTGGGGAATGATTTGGCCAGAGCAAAAGTATTAGTTTCTCCTGTAGTCACCGAGAAACCAAGTGAAGTTAAAGAGACAGAACAGTTACAGGAAAAGGTTCCAGGAATTTTTCCTTCGTGGCAATGGCTGAACAAGTTCCACTGTCAGGTAAAATTGACACGACAGTCAGATAGCCGAATATCTGAAACTTACTTTGGGGTTTAGATAATCCAAATCAAATGTTTGATAAATCTTCTCTGATCACAGCTCAGCAAGCGGATCGAGTTAAATAAAGTGGCACAAACAGCTCTGACAGAGGCTGAGGCAAAAGGAGTTCCAGAAGGCTATTGGACCAAGGTTGTAACAAGATCTGGAGTTGAGTTTCCCTGGCAGAACCCAAACTGAACATTAGTGAGCAGGTTCTTGCTGAGTAACAGCTGTTGACAGCACTGTCAACGACACCTTCCATCACTTTGATGATTGAGTATATACATTGAGTATATGAAGGGTTGGTAATTGGCCGTATTAGATTTATCCTGATTTTTGAGGACAGCACAGACCTGGGCAATTTGTTGGGTGTATGTCAGTGTTGTAGCTGGACAACTTGGCTAAGGGCATGACTAGTTCTGGAGCAGAAGTTTTCAGGACTATAGCTGGGATGTTGTCAGGGCCCGTAGCCTTTTCTATATCCAGTGCCTTCATCTGTTTCTTGATATCATATTCAAATTGTCTGAAGGCTAGCATCTATGATGGTGGGTACTCTCGGAAGAGGCCGAGATGGATCATCCACTTGGCACTTATGGCTGAAGAGGTACACTTTTAACTACATCATAATAGTTAATTTAATGCCTATCCACCTCTCTGGCACAGAAAACAAACAATTTAAAACGTGGTGTCTCATTCCTTCAGGTAAACTGTTCTTGAAGATTTAAAAAATGTCATTTTAAATTTGTCTTTTTTCCTCTCATAATCCACTCTCTCTTTCCCTCCCTATTTCTCTTTCTATACCTGATCACACTCTAATTCACCCTCTTTCTCTGTCGTCCCTCTGATTCTCAGTCCTTAAAACTCATTGGTTACGGAGTTTAACTTTTGGTCCCAGATGCCCCGTTGTCTTTGCCACACTTGAGATGCACTGCTACAACAAAATTTGGCTCTATGTCATTGGTGTAGAATTGTCTCTTGGCTCCATCTAGTGGTTATTAACAAATAGAAAAAGTGGCAATAAAACAAGGGAGGCTTTGTAGAATTTGTAATTCCATAATTATTTGGAACTCTTATTCCAATTTCCCCAAATAACTAAAAGATGTACTGTATAACCCAGCTGTTGTACTAGTGAAGATTTAGATTGTAACTTTTTTGCTGTTCTTTTTCACTTGGTTGTTTTGCTATTGTTCGGGGTTTCTCAACTGGGAGTCCTAGGCCTCCTAGGGGCCCGCAACAAGGTTTCAAGCGGTCCACCAAATTAGTATCTTCCGAGCTTAAAATCTTTTTTTTTAAATCCCGTAATGCAATTTAAAAAATTTTGCTGCACTACGCTTGGCATGCACAGGACACACATTTCATGAAATTGCACACTCCCAGTCTAGGGAGAAGCATAAGTTCTGAGCTGTGAGGAGGATGCAAAGAGGCTCCAATGTGATTTAGACAAGTTGGGTGAGTGGGTAAATGCATGCCAGATACAGTATAACCTGGATAAATGTGAGGTTGTCCACTTTGGTTGTAAAAACTGGCAGATTATTATCTGAAAGGTGATAGATTGGGAAAGGGGGAGGTGCAGTGAAACCTGGGTGTCCTTGTACACCAGTCGCTGAAAGCAAGTAGTTAGCCGTTAGGAAAGCGAATGGTATGTTGACCTTCATTGCAAGAGGATTTGACTACAGGAGCAAGGATGTCTTACTGCAGTTATATAGGGCCTTGGTGAGACCACATCTGGAGTATTGTACGCAGTATTGGTCTCCTTATCTGAGGAAGGATGTTCTTGCCATGGAGGGAGTGGAAAGAAGATTTACTAGGCTGATTCCTGGGATGGCAGGATTGACATATGAGGAGAGATTGGGTCGACTAGGCCTATATTTACTAGAGTTTAGAAGAAGGAGAGGGGATCTCATGGAAACCTATAAAATTCTAACAGGACTGGACAGGCGAGATACAGGGAGGATGTTCCCGATGGCTGGGGAGTCCAGAACCAGGGGTCACAGTCTCAGGATACGGGGTATGCCATTTAGAACCAAGATGAGAAATTTCTTCACTGAGGTTGGTGAACCTGTGGCATTCTCTACCGCAGAAGGCAGTGGAGGCCAAGTCATTAAATATAATCAAGAAGGAGATAGATATATTAATGCCAAAGGGATCAAGGGATATGGGGAGAAAGCGGGAACAGGGTACTGAATTAGACGATCAGCCATGATCTTTTTTGAATGGCGGAGCAGGCCCGAATGGCCCACCCCTGCTCCTATTTTCTATGTTTTTATGTTGTGTTCCACAGAGAAGTTTTTTTTAAAAAGTGTCACCACCGCTGATGTTGGACAGGAGGTCCTGCCTGCTGTCCTCCCCAGACCCATTAGTGACAATTGACAGTGGCTTCTATTCCTAGCAGATGGTGTGGCATGCGTTCTCCTACCCATCATGTTTAAATCGGGTAAGTGGAGCAACAGATCAGTGAGGTTTGATGTCCATATTGTGGGGTGATGAGCTGAGCATCGACCAAAGCATGTCATTGAATGTTCAGTTGGCTTCACCTTTCACTCTTTGTGAAGCTGACCGCTGCTGGCCTTTGCTAGTTATTAGAGTTGAGTATAACATGGGCAGCTGATCAAACCGCCTGCTGCCACTGGGAGCTCATGATCCTGGGTCCAACTGCCAGGGATATCTCAGCATTGATAAGTAAGGCTGGAGCTTAGCTGCACATTATATTTGGTGATCTATCTGATTTTCTGTTGTCCTCTTGCTGTGTGTGATTCTGCTACTAGTTTTTAACATGAGACAGAAACCACTCTACCAGCAATAATTTTGACATCAAGAAACAAAACAAAAATAATGGCCGAATAATACGTTGATGGAGAATGGAGGGTAGTGTTGTGTTTTGAGGGCTGTTGGGGCTTCAGGGGGTGTCCCTCCGTGGGGCACAGGATGCCTGATCAGGAGACCCCCGCACCACCCCCCACCCCCAGCTCCCCAGCCTGCAAGAAGGAGCTACAAGTTTGTAATCCTTTTACTCTTCACAATGAATGCGGATATGTGGACGAGGGATACATTTTTACCAAAGAGGAAACAAGGTATGGCTTTGGCGTGATCACTTCCTACCAAAAGTAAAATTAGAAGTAAAGTGTTTTCTGAACTGAATGCTTGACAGTTGGATACTGATGAAGGGTTGGATCTTCTGTTTGAATTCGTGGATGAAATTTACAAGAAAGATGACCTATTGTATGCATATGAGGCATAGTCAGACATTGATAGATTCCAGAAAACAGATGGTTATTCAATAGAGGAATATATTATGGACTTCAACAGACTGTATAAAAGATTGAGGAAATTCAATCTGGAGATCTTTGGTGCAGTGCTAGCTTTTAAATTGCTAGATTGTGGGAGGGTATCGCATATGGGCAGGCTCTTGGTTCTACCTAGGGTTTTGTTTTTGGACAAAGACTCCCTGTTGGGCCAAATGTCTGCGGCCTTAAAAAAAAATTCCTGGGGTAACAGTCATTTCCTGCAGTCCTGGTAGAACAAGCAGGGCACTCTGCGGTGACACAAAGAATGGAGGATTCGATGTTTACTAGATTTCGAAATAATTCAGATACTGGAAGCAGACCTAAGTACAATGGAAGAGTTAAAGACGGGAGGAATGAGGATGAAAGCGCCTTTCTCAAGTCTGAATATTACAATGGAAGACAGAATTTGAAACAGAAATCATCGGTGAATGAATCCCAGGAATGCCTAAGGAACAGTTAATAGGTGCTTCAGATGTGACTCAAAGTATCATTATGCAATGAACTGCCCTAAATGGGGGCAGACTCTTCAAAATAACACACGACGCTGAGAATTCAAAGAACAAAGAAAATTACAGCACAGCACACTTCGGCCCTCCAAGCCTGCGCCGATTCAGGTCCTCTATCTAAACATGTCGCCTATTTTCTAAGGGTCTGTATCTCTTTTCTTCCTGCCCATTCATGTATCTGTCTAGATACATCTTAAAAGACGCCATCGTGCCCGCATCTACCACCTCCGCTGGCAACGCGTTCCAGGCACCCACCACCCTCTGTGTAAAGAACTTTCCACGCATATCCCCCCTAAACTTTTCCCCTTTCACTTTGAACTCGTGTCCTCTAGTAATTGAATCCCCCACTCTGGGAAAAAGCCTCTTGCTATCCACCCTGTCTATACCTCTCATGATTTTGTACACCTCAATCAGGTCCCCCCTCAACCTCCGTCTTTCTAATGAAAATAATCCTAATCTACTCAACCTCTCTTCTGAGGCAGAAGAGGAAGATGCTGATGAATCTGAACGAATTGTACAAGTCACAAGGAGTTTTAGAGCTGTGATGTGTTTGTTGTGGATTCATTCAACTGTGCTGTACTGGATAGTGCTTGTATGTCAACAGTATGTGGAACTGATTGGTTACAGTGTTATCTGGATTCTCTCGGTAGTGAGGATTGACGCAAGGTTAAGGAGTATCAAATTACTACCAGCTTTAGGTTTGGTGATGACAACAGATTGAAGTCACTGAAGAGAGTAGTAATCTCGTGTAAAATAACTGGGGTAAACCATTTATCAGTACTGGTGTCGTCTCCAACATCTTTACTGTTGAATAAGCCTTCAATGAAAAAGGCACAGATGAAACTTGATAATGGAGCATGATAAAGTAATTGTTTTTGGGAAGCCGGTGAATTTGCAGTTTACCCAGTCAGGGCATTATTGTATCCCTTAACAAAACCTGATATTTCTAGTCAGAGTGTTAAGAGAAGTATTGATGGTATTAGGTGTTACGAGTCATAGATAAAAGGCAAATTGTCTTAAAGTTACACAATTTGCTTACCCTTCTTATCAGAGATTAAAAATCCTACTAAAAGATGCAGATATGATTGATGAGTATACGAGGATGATAGAAGAGATTAATGAAAAGTGTAAAATTTCTAAAAAGTATCGGACGTCCATCACGTCCGATTGTCAGCCTTCAATTGGTACGTGACTTTAACAAGGTAGTTGCCATGGATTTAAAGGTATGGGATAAAGATGAGAATATTTTCATTCTACACTTCATAGACCGAGCAACTAGATTTAGTCTTCAATAGTAAATAGGAAGGACAAAAGGATAATTATAGGCAAAATTATGGAGAAATGGATAGGGACTGGGCTTGGGGCACCAGCTATGTTTCTGACTGATAATGGAGGGGAATTTGTGAAAGACCAGTTCAGAGATGTGTGTGAAAACATGAATGTTATGGTTATGAATACTGCAGCTAAAAGTCCTTTCAGCATTGGGCTTTGTGAAAGGAATCACGCAGTAGTTCATGACCAACCAAACTGCAAGTTGACAACTGCCCTGGCATGGGTGATTCATGCGAAGAATTCACTTCAGCTGGTTGGAGGATAGAGTCGCTACCAATTGGTCTCTGGGTGGAATCCCAAATTAACTTCTGTACTGTGCGACAGTCCTCCTGCTATCGAAGTTACTACAATTAGTTCAATTTTTTTATGCATTTGAATGCAGGGAGATGAACTTTCATCAAGGCTGAGGTCTCTGAGAAAATTCACAGAGCTCTGAGGCATTGTATAAGGCCATCTGAGGTGGAATTTGGTTCAGGAGATTTGGTCTATTATAAGAGAGTGGGCCATAGGGAATATAAGGACCCTGGTAAGATAATTGGTCGTGATGGTAAGACAGTAGTTATCAAGCTTGGAAATCAAACTGTTAAGGTTCATTCCTTACGATTAATCAGGGTTAATTACAAAATCTCAGAATCTGAGCAGTTGATAGAGGAAAAAGAGGCACCTGTACCTTAAATGCTCATATGTTTTGTGATGAAGGTCCTGAGGCACAGAATATGGTAGAACAAGAATTGGATAGTAATGTAACCGATCATGATGCTCAGGAAAGAGCTATCGTATCCACAGGCCAATTGCCCCAAGCAGGTACTCGGGTGACATATATTCTAGAGGGGTCTGTTAAATGGCGGGATGCAACAATTGTGTGTCTTGCAGGAAAGTCTACAGACAAGTTTAAATATTGGTTAAATGTTCAAGATGATGGCCAAGGAGCCAGAGCCATTGACTGGCAGAGTGGAGGCTAAGAAAGCACAGTGCAAGTTTTGGTAGTGGGTCTGGAAGTGACTCTTGCGTAAAGAGGTGATCATGTATCGGACAATGAGTCTCCAATAAAGTGCGAGGGAGATCTTCTAGCAGTAGTTCCGCAAGACCTCAAAGTGATAACAGAGGTCGTAGTTTGAACAGATTCCACAATGAAATTAAGGCTAGAGGGCAGTTTCTGAATAGAACTAGAAGCAGAGGTCCTCGTGACAGTGAAATTTTAGTGGCGGCCAATAAACATGAGGATAAACTAACGAGAAGCAAAACATAAGGAATGAGAGAGTTGGAGAGAGTTTGGAGTTTATTCTGGGGTACCAGATAGGGGACAGCCAGCCTTGTCACATAGATGGATTTGTTCTGAAAAAGTCCTTCCCAACGGAACTTGAGGCTAAAGCGAAGCTAGTTGCGAGGGGTTTTGAAGAGCAAATGGGTGATATAGATGTTGGAGTGGACTATCCCACAGCTGGAAAAGTAATTTTGAAAATCTTTTTGGCTCTTTTGGCCACATATTCATGGGAGTGTAGATCCATTGACATAAAAGCTGCATTTCTGCAAGGTGATACTTTTCAGAGAAGTGTGTCTGGAACCACATAAAGAGGCAGCAGATACAGAAGGAAAATTATGGAAACTGAACAAATGTGTCTATGGCGTCAATGTTGCTTCCAGGGTGTGGTATTTCTCGGTGAGATCTGTTTTGTTGAAAATTGCAGATCCTACAATGTTTTACAAAGAACAAAGATAATTACAGCACAGGAACAGGCCCTTCGGCCCTCCAAGCCTGCGCCGATCCAGATCCTCTCTCTAAACATGTCGCCTATTTTCTAAGGTTCTGTATCTCTTTTCTTCCTGCCCATTCATGTATCTGTCTAGATACATCTTAAAAGACTCCATCGTACCCGCGTCTACCACCTCCGCTGGCAACGCGTTCCAGGTGCCCACCACCCTCTGCGTAAAGAACTTTCCATGCATATCCCCCCTAAACATTTCCCCTTTCACTTTGAACTCGTGTCCTCTAGTAATTGAAACCCCCACTCTGGGAAAAAGCCTCTTGCTGTCCACCCTGTCTATACCTCTCATGATTTTGTACACCTCAATCAGGTCCCCCCTCAACCTCCGTCTTTCTAATGAAAATAATCCTAATCTACTCAACCTCTCTTCATAGCTAGCGCCCTCCATACCAGGCAACATCCTGGTGAACCTCCTCTGCACCCTCTCCAAAGCATCCACATCCTTTTGATAATGTGGCGACCAGAACTGTACGCAGTATTCCAAATGTGGCCGAACCAAAGTCCTATACAACTGTAACATGACCTGCCAACTCTTGTACTCAATGCCCCGTCCGATGAAGGAAAGCATGCCGGATGCCTTCTTGACCACTCTATTTACCTGCGTTGCCACCTTCAGGGAACAGTGGACCTGAACACCCAAATCTCTCTGGACATCAATTTTCCCCAGGACTTTTCCATTTACTGTATATTGGTATCATAAAGGGAAACTTTCAAGCAACTTCATGATGCACATTGATGATTTCTTAAGGGGTGGTACTGCGGATTTTGAGAAGTATGTTATTAAAATTCGAGCCGAATTTAAGATCGGTAGTCAGGCTTGTGGAGCCTTTGAGATGAGCAGACTAAGTCTGGAATAAGTTTAAATCAACAATCCTACTTGGAGAGTGTTACTCCCATCCCGGTTAATCATGTTCGATCATCACAGAAAGATGATGATCTATCTAAAGCAGAGATTGAGCAATTGCGAAGCCTGGTGGGTCAATTAAACTGGTTGTGCTCTCGGACTAGGCCTGATGCTAGTTTTGATGTGCACGATGATGAAACATCCAAAAGTTGAGAATGTTTAAAGGGCAAATAAAAGGTTGAAAAAACTAAATCTGGAGAAATGCCTACTTAAGTTCTTATCCTTGGGTGATCTAAAGAACATGAAGCTAATAATTTTTAGTGATGCTTCACATGCTAATCTTGCTGATGGATATTCAAGTGCAGCTGGTTTCATAATATTTCTGATGGGTGAAAATGGAAAATGTTGTCCCTTAGCTTGGGAGGCTAAGAAAATAAAACGGGTTGTTAAAAGCATGTTAGCTGCGGAAACACTGGATCTTGTGGAAGCGATGGATGTGGGGTTCTATCTGTCACATATTTTGGGTGAAATTCTGAACAAGGGACATCCTGAAGATAGGATACCCATTGAATGTTATGTGGGTAATCATTCTTTGTGAGACAATGTACACTTTACAAAAAGCGTGACTGAGAAAAGACTATGTATTGACCTTGCTGGATTGAAACAGATGCTGGAGAGAAAGGAAATTTCTAAACTTAAATGGGTAGATGCAAGTCATCAGCTATCTGATTGTACTCACATTTCTTTTTGTGAAACAAAGAAATTGAGGTGCTAGAGGAGGGCATCTCACAATTAGAATTAGAATATTACAGCGCAGTACAGGCCCTTCGGCCCTCGATGTTGCGCCGATCATCTGACCTACACTATTCCATTTACATCCATATGTCTATCCAATGACCACTTAAATGCCCTTAAAGTTGGCGAGTCTACTACTGTTGCAGGCAGGGCATTCCACACCCCTACTACTCTCTGCGTAAAGAAACTACCTCTGACATCTGTCCTATATCTTTCACCCCTCAACTTAAAGCTATGTCCCCTCGTGTTTGCCATCCTCATCCGAGGAAAAAGACTCTCACGATCCACCCTATCTAACCCTCTGATTATCTTGTATGTCTCTATTAAGTCACCTCTCCTCCTCCTTCTCTCTAACGAAAACAACCCCAAGTCCCTCAGCCTTTGCTCGTAAGACCTTCCTTCCATACCAGGCAACATCCTAGTAAATCTCCTCTGCACCCTTTCCAAAGCTTCCACATCCTTCCTATAATGCAGTGACCAGAACTGCACGCAATACTCAAGGTGCGGCCTCACCAGAGTTTTGTACAGCTGCATCATGACCTCGTGGCTCCGAAACTCGATCTCCCTACTAATAAAAGCTAACACACCATATGCCTTCTTAACTGCCCTATTAACCTGGGTAGCAACCTTCAGGGATTTATGTACCTGGATACCAAGATCTCTCTGCTCATCTACACTACCAAGAATCTTCCCATTAGCCCAGTACTCTGCATTGCTGTTACTCCTTCCAAAGTGAATCACCTCACACTTCTCCGCATTAAACTCCATTTGCCATCTCTCAGCCCAGCTCTGCAGCCTATCTATGTCCCTCTGTACCCTACAACATCCTTCGACACTATCCACAACTCCACCGACCTTCGTGTCATCCGCAAATTTACTAACCCACCCTTCTACACCCTCATCCAGGTCGTTTATAAAAATGACAAACAGCAGTGGCCCCAAAACAGAACCTTGCGGTACACCACTAGTAACTAAACTCCAGGATGAACATTTGCCATCAACCACCACCCTCTGTCTTCTTTCAGCTAGCCAATTTCTGATCCAAAGCTCTAAATCACCTTCAACCCCATACTTCCGTATTTTCTGCAATAGCCTACCGTGGGGAACCTTATCAAACGCCTTACTGAAATCCATATACACCACATCCACGGCTTTACCCTCATCCACCTGTTTGGTCACCTTCTCGAAAAACTCAATAAGGTTTGTGAGGCACGACCTACCTTTCACAAAACCGTGCTGACTATCGCAAATGAACTTATTCTTTTCAAGATGATTATAAATCCTGTCTCTTATAACCTTTTCCAACATTTTACCCACAACCGAAGTAAGGCTCACAGGTCTATAATTACCAGGGCTGTCTCTACTCCCCTTCTTGAACAAGGGGACAACATTTGCTATCCTCCAGTCCTCCGGCACTACTCCTGTCGACAATGACGACATAAAGATCAACAACAACGGCTCTGCAATCTCCTCCCTGGCTTCCCAGAGAATCCTAGGATAAATCCCATCTGGCCCAGGGGACTTATCTATTTTCACTCTTTCCAAAATTGCTAACACCTCCTCCTTGTGAATCTCAATCCCATCTAGCCTAGTAGGCTGTATCTCAGTAATCTCCTCGGCAACATTTTCTTTTTCTACTGTAAATACTGACGAAAAATATTCATTTAACGCTTCCCCTATCTCCTCTGATTCCGCACACAACTTCCCACTACTATCCTTGATTGGCCCTGTTCTAACTCTTATCATTCGTTTATTCCTGATATACCTATAGAAAGCCTTAGGGTTTTGTAATGTAATACTTTGTACCCAATATGGAGTTTATTTTGATTCATTTTGAAATGTTGTTTGAGCATGCTAATCTAAGTTGTATTGTAAAAGAAAGAAGGGAATCTGTTAATTGTGTGTCAGTAGTTTGATTATATGCAGGTGAAGGGTGTTAATTGGGGTCTTAGTTGAGTACTTATAAGCAGACACTTACTGAGACTGGTGGAGGGTTTGAGTGAGGAGCGACATGTTTGTAGTCCTTTTACTGTGCACAATAAATGTGAAACTGAGTAAATATAGGCTCCAGCATTATCCTTCCATAACCAGCTTTCTGGAATTTAACACCCGCCACCAGCCCCCTCGTTGGGGGACTGTAAAATTCCTGCCAATGTGTTTCGCTGTGTAACTCATTTTTTCTCTAGAAAAATATTTGTTACAGGGGCTCTGTAGAATTTTTATAACCTGGGAGGAGAACCTCAGAAGCAAGAAGGTTGAGAACCCCTGCTCTAGCATACTCTGATTTTAAAAATATATGAAAATTCTATTTGACATGCTTTGATGTTCCTTATTCTGGATTTTTAACCTATTGTCCGTCATGGTTCAGAACATAACATTCATAATGGGAGTAGGTCAATCAGCCCCTTGAGCCTGCTCCGCTTTTCCTTTGTTCACAGTATCTGCACCTCGACTCCCTGACCCATCTTTGTTCCATATCCCTTGATACCTTTAGCTAAGAAAAATCTTTTTATTTGTCTTGAAAGCTCTAATTGACCCAGCATTCACAGCCTTTTGGGCAAGAGTGTTCCAGATTTCTACTACCTTTCATATGGAAAAAGCAAATTCCTGATTTTGCTCCTTATGGTCTAGATCCCCTGTGATTTTATGTCTCCCTGTTCTTGATTCCTCAACCAGAGGAAATAGTTTCTTTGTATCTACCCTATTAAATCATTTTAACATTTTAAGTACCTGCCCACAAGGCATAATCTCTCAAGATATTTGCATGCGTGCTATTCGCCCTAAGGCTCTTTATCCAAATGCCAAATTCTACCTCATCTAACACACATTTTCCGGCAGAGGTTACTGGATAGAATTAACGAATGGACCCTTGACCTCAGTTTCTGTGACCAATTGTAGCTTTTCTGCTGTCTTCAGTCCATGTCGGTACCAACGACATAGGCAGGACAAGGAAGGAGGTTCTGCATAGTCAGTATGAGGAACTAGGCACCAAATTAAGAAGCAGAACCTCAAAGGTAATAATCTTTGGATTATTACCTGAGCCACGTGCAAATTGACATTGGGCAAATAAGATTAGAGAAATTCATGTGTGGCTCAAAGACTGGTGTGCTAAAAGTGGGTTCCGGTTCGTGGGGCACTGGTACTGGGGAAAGTGGTGGCTGTACCGTTGGGACGATCTACATCTGAACCGTGCTGGGGCCGGTGTTCTAGCGAGCCACATAACTAGAAGTACAGAGGATTTTAAACTGAATAGTGGGGGCAAGGAATCAAATTTGGGAAGATATGGTAAATCAAGGAATAGAGACAAAGCAAGAGGGAAAGGTATTAATATGGGAAATGATAAACAGACTATAACAGGAAGGGACAGAGTGTACAAACCTAAGAGTAAATCAACAGATAAGGCTAGAGGTTACAAAAATAATAAAAGGACAAAACTAAAGGCTCCGTATCTGAATGCACGTAGCATTCAAAACAAAACGGATGAACTGAGAGCACAAATAGAAATAAATAAGTACGATCAGATAGCCATTATAGAGACATGGCGGCAGGACAACATAAACTGGGATCTGAATATTGAAGGGTACATGGCATTTAGCAAGGATAGGAAGCTAGGAAAAGGTGGAGGGGTAGCTCTGTTGATTCAATTATGCTATTAGCGCAATGGAGAGGGGTGACCTAAGTTCAGAAGACCAGGATGTAGAAGCAGTTTGGGTAGAGATGAAAAATCATAAAGGCAAGCAGTCACTTGTGGGTGTGGTGTACAGGCCACGTAACATTAACCACACTGTAGGATGGGGTGTCACTCCAGAATTGGCCTTTATAGCCACTCCAGGCGCTGCTTCACAAACCACTGACCACCTCCAGGCGCGTATCCATTGTCTCTCGAGATAAGGAGGCCCAAAAGAAAGGATGGGGTAGAAAGGAAGAAATAATGGCAGCTTGTCAGAAATGTACAGTGATAATTATGGGGGATTTTAACCTACATATAGACTGGAAAAATCAGATGGGCAGAGATAGCCCAGATGAGGAATACATGGAATGTTTTGGGATAATTTCTTGGAACAATACGTTCTGGAGCCAACCAGACAGCAGGCTGTACTAGACCTGGTATTGTGCAGTGAGATGGGGTTAATTAATGACCTCATAGTTAAAGCACCCCTAGGTAGCAGTCATCATAATGTGATTGAATTTTGCGTTTAGTTTGAGGGAGAGAAGAGTGTGTCCAAGACTAGTATTTTAATCTTAAATAAGGGGAGTTATGAGGGCATGAAAGCAGAGCTAGCTAAAGTGAACTGGCAAATCAGGTTAAGGGATAGGTCGATAGAGATGCAGTAGCAGACATTGAAGGGGATATTTCAGAATACACAGAATATCTACATTTCAACGAGAAAGAAAAATTTCAAGGGTGGGACCCACCACCCGTGGTTAACTAAAACAGTTCAAGATAGTATCAAACTTAAAGAAAAAGCCTATAATTGCACAAAGATGGGAGCAGGTCAGAAGATTGGACAGAATATAAAAAAACAGCAACGAAGGGCTATAAAATTGATAAGGAAGGTAAACTTAGAGTACGAGAGAAAGCTAGCTAGAAATATGAAGACAGATAGTAAGAGTTTCTATAGATATTTTAGAAAAACAAGAGTTAACAAAGTGAGCTTTGGTCCTATAAAAGGGGGTCTGGGGAATTAATAATGGCTAATAAGGAAATGGCAAATGAATTGAGCAGATATTTTGCATCGGTCTTCGCTATTGAGGATATAATTAACATCCCAGTATTAGCTGTAAGTCAGGAAATGGAAGGGAGGGAGGAACTCAAGAAAATTACAATCACCAGGGAAGTGGTACTGAACAAATTGTTGGAGCTGTGGGCTGACAAGTTGCCGGGTCCTGATGGATCTTCATCCTAGGGTGTTAGAAGAAGTGGCTAGTGAGATAGTTGATGTGTTAGTTTTAATTTTCTAAAACTCCCTAGATTCAGGGAAGGTTCCATTAGTTTGGAAAATATCATATGTAACTCCTTTATTCAAAAAGGGAGGGAGACAGAAAGGAGGAGACAACAGGCCAGTTAGCTTAACATATGTCTTCGGGAAAATGTTAGAAGCTATTATTAAAGATGTTATAGCAGGGCATTTAGAAAACTTCCAGGTAATCAGGCAGAATCATGGTTTTGTGAATGGGAAATCATGTTTAACCAATTTATTGGAGTTCTTTGAGGCAGTTACATGTGTTGTGGATAAAGGGGAACCCGTGGATATATTGTACTTAGATTTCCAGAATGCATTTGATAAGGTGCCACATCAAAGGTTAATGCAGAAAATAAAAGCTTATGGTGTAGGGGGTAACATATTGGCATGGATAGAAGATTGACTAGCTAACACAAAACAGAGAGTAGGCATAAATGGGTCATTTTCTGGTTGGCATGATGTAACGAGTGGTGTGCTACAGAGATCTGTGCTGGTGTCTCAACTTTTTACAAGTTATATCAATGACTTAGATAAAGGGACAGAAGGTTAAAGGCCTGCTTGGGTCTGCAAATGAAACCTGACCTGAGCATGACAGAATCACATCCGACCCGGCCCGAGTCCTTCATTTTTTCCCACGCCCAACCCGACCCGACCATCAGTTAACCTAGCTTCCGTTTTTCACTTTGTTGCTTATCTGCACCAGCTTAAAAAAACTGTAACTAAACAACCTTTCATGTCCAAAAAGTACATTAACATTGGAGCCACGTACCAGAGGTGGTGATAGAGCGTTTCCGACCCGCCCAACCCGAGCCTGAATGCCAGACCCGGAAGAGCGACCCAACCTGAATCCGACACATATCATCGGGTCCCGCCAGACTCGGGTCGGGTAGCCAGGCTCTACCGAAGGTATGGTTGCTAAATTTGATCATGACACAAAGATAGGTGGGAAAGTAACTTGTGAAGGGGACATAAGGGGCTACAAAGGGATATAGATAGGTTAGGTGAGTGGGCAAAGACCTGGCAAATGGAGTATTGGGGTGGGGCGGTGCAGTGGTTAGCACCGCAGCCTCACAGCTCCAGCTACCTGGGTTCAGTTCTGGGTACTGCCTGTGCGGAGTTTGCAAGCTCTCCCTGTGACCACGTGGGTTTCCGCCGGGTGCTCCGGTTTCCTCCCACAGCCAAAGACTTGCAGGTTGATAGGTAAATTGGCCATTGTAAATTGCCCCTAGTGTAGGTAGGTGGTGGAAGAATGGTGGGGACCTGGTAGGGAATATGGGATTAATGTAGGATTAGTATAAATGGGTGGTTGTTGGTCAGCACAGGCTCTAGGCCAAAGGGCCTGTTTCGGTGCTGTATCTCTCTATGACTCTATTCTGTGGGAAAGTGAGAAATTGTCCACTTTGGTAGGAAGAATAAAAAAGCATATTATCTAAATAGTAAAAGATTGCAGAGCTCTGAGGTGCAAAGGGATCCTGGTGTCCTAGTACATGAATCGCAAAAGGTTAGTATGCAGGTACAGCACGTAATTAGGAAAACTAATAGAATGTTATCATTTATTGCGAGGGGAATTGAATATGAAAGTAGGGAAGTTATGCTTCAGCTATACAGGGCATTGGTGAGACAACATCTGGAGTACTGTGTACAGTACTGGTCTCCTTATTTAAGGAAGGATGTAAATGCGTTGGAGGCATTACAGAGGAGGTTTACTAGACTAATACCCGTAATGGGCGGGCTGTCTTGCGAGGAAATATTGGACAGGCTAGGCTTGTATCCACTGGAATTTAGTGGAGTAAGAGGCGACTTAATTGAAACATATACAATCCTGAGGGGTCTTGACAGGGTGGATGTGAAAAGGATGTTTCCCCCTGGTGGGAGAATCTAGAAAACGGGTCACTGCTTAAAAATAAGGGTCGCCCATTTAAGACCGATGAGAAATTTTTTCTCTCAGTATGTCGTGAGTCTTTGGAATTCTCTTTCTCAAAAGGCGTTGGAAGCAGAGTCTTTGAATATTTTTAAGACAGAGGTAGATAGATTCTTGATAAGCAAGTAGGTGGAACGTTATTTGGGGTAGGTGGAAATGTGGAATAATCAGTTCAGCCATGAACTTATTGAATGGCGGAGCAGGCTCAAAGGGCCGAGTGGCCTATTCCTGCTCCTAGTTCGTATGTCCAGATCTGCAATCCTCCACGATCTCTGCACTCTTCCAATTCTGGTCTCTTGAGCATTCCTGATTTTTAATTACTCCATTGGTGGCTGTGCTTTTAGCTGCCTGGACCCTAAGCTTTGGAATTTCCTCCCTAAACTTCTCTGTTTCAATCTCCTTGTTTAGGACACTCCTTAAAACCAAGCTTTTGGTAATCTGTCCTAACATCTTCTGATGTGGCCTGGTATGAAATTTTGTTTGATAAATCTCCTGTGAAGCACCTTGAGACATGTTACTACATTAAAGGCACTATATATGAGCTGTGGCTCAGTTGGTAGCATAGTCACAATGTTGTAGGTTCAAGTCCCACTCCAGGACTTGAGCACAAAAATCAAGGCGAACACTGCAATGGAGTGAGAATGTATTGCACTGTCGGAGGTGCTACCTTTCAGATGAAACATTAAACCAAGGCCTCTCAGGTGGATGCAAAAGACCCCATGGCACTATTTTGAAGAGGAGCAGGGGAGCTATCCCTGGCATCCTGGCCAATATTTATCCCTCAATCAACTCAAACAGATTACCTGGTCATTATCACATTGCTGTTTGTGTGAGTTTGCTCTGTGCATGTTGGCTGCTGCATTTCCTCCATTACAACGGTGACTGCACTTCAAAAGTACTTCATTGGCTGTAAAGCGCTTTGGGGCATCCAGTGGTCCTGAAAGGCACTATACAAATGCAAGTCTTTTATAAAAAAGCTAGTTGTTGAAAAGGGTTGAAAGTGAAACTAGCTCTTCAATTGCATTTAAGCATAGAATTAATTACATTTGCTTGTAACTATGTAATCTACCATGTTAAAAATCTAATTTCCAAGACCTCCAGTGAATTCAGAATATTGCTTTTGGCACCTTGCAAACAGGACCCTGAAGCCATTCATTGGGTAACCTATTTATGGATCAATTTGAAGACATCGCTTCTCCGCTCATTTGAAGCATTTTAGTTCGAGGAATGCTCATAGGACCTCGTGTTGTTTTCCATCCTCCACCTCATTGCATTTCTTTTTTTTTTGCGGCTTGGAATTTACTTTGTTCCAAACATCAATCAATATTAAAACAAGTATGATTCTTTTTATTTCACAAAATGGGCCCCAGTGCCAATTCTTTACGAGGATTGGAACAATGAGATAAATGCTGTGATAATCTTTTTTCACTTCCAATTCCATTAGATGAGAATAACCCTCAAGTTATCTGTTCATTATTTTTCAGCACCACACAAATTTTACATTGGTTTCCGATATGTTCATCCGTTAACAGAAGAAGCAGTGGAAGAGATGGAGAGAGACGGGATTGAGCGAGCAGTAGCTTTTACACAGTATCCTCAATACAGCTGTTCTACCACAGGTAAATTGGGTAATATTCACTAAAAATCTACATGTTAAAATACTTTTCTGAGTGTTAGGCTGACTTTGGGATTTATAATTTATTTAAGGAATTCTTCGTACTGGTTTCCACCTTTTCCCCCTTTCTCCATTCCCTCAGGACAGGACACACAAATGTTTGAGCCAAGCCTACAATTGTTAGCAGATTGTTCAGTGGCTGATGTGCTCAAAGCTAAACTTGTCCTTGCTTAATGGCAACTATACACTTGTGCACAAATCAGTCCAGTTTCACAGTCAGCACCATTTATCATTGCTGGGTTTTCTTTGAACTGACATGGTTTTGTTCAGAGGACTCTTTTTCTCCCCCCCCCCCCCCCCCCGCGCGCGGCCTGAGAGTTTAGTCAGTGAGTAGCTGAGGCATAAGACCAGGAAGTTCATGGGTTCAATCCTACCTAAAGATCGGAGTGGCGACAGGCGGACCTGGGAGGAGGCAGATTCGGAGTGGCGGCTGGCTCTCTCTCTCTCTCTCTCTCTCTCTGCCGACGCGCGCTCAGTTTCAAAAGGGGTAGACTTACAGTGACATCACAGGAAATATGTAAGCTGATTGGTTGGGTAAGTAACAGTTGTTAATGTCTGTAAATAGCTTTAAAAAATCAGGGGAGAGAAAATTTTCTTTTAAAAGAACTCAAAACCTACCTTTACGAGTGATAAAGGATAGTAGTACTACTAAGGTTTGTTCTCTTAATTAGTATAATATATTAATAATTACGAGTCGTCATTCATTTTTGTTTATATATGCTAAGTGTTTTTAGGGAATCAAGGTCCCTAGTGTAAATAATCTCAAATTTTTGAGTAATTTAAGGGAGTAAATTAAGGGTGAGTCACGGCAGGGCAGCTCGGCAGCGTGGAGTGCTCCTCCTGTGCAATGTGGGGATTCAGGGATAGTTCCAGTGTCCAGGGTTAACACGTGTACAGGAAGTGTCTCCAGTTGTAGCTACTCGAAATCTGCATTTTGGAACTGGAGAGGCGGCTGGAGACACAAACATCCGCGAGGCTGAGATCCGGCTGGAGACACACACATCCGCGAGGCTGAGATCATCGTGGATAGCATGTACAGGGAGGTGGTCACACTGTAGATTGCTCAAGCGGAAAGGGAATGGGTGACTGCCAGGCAGAGTAGAAGAACTGGGCAGGTAGTGCAGGAGTCCCCTGAGTCCAACTCCCTCTCTAACGGATTTTCCTGGAAACTGTTGGGGGAAGATAGCTTCACGGGAATGCAGCAAGAGCCAAGTCTGTGACACCATGAGTGGCTCAGCTGCACAGGAGGGGAGGAAAGAGAGCTGTCTCTGCCGGCGCGTGCTGAGTTTCAAAAGAGGAGAGCTATAGTGATAGGGGAGTCTATCGCAAGGGATACAGATAGGTGTTTCTGTGGCCGCAAATGTGACTCCAGGATGGTATGTTGCCTCCCTAGTGCTAGGGTCAAGGATGTCACAGTGCAGCTGCAGGACATTCTGAAGGAGGAGGGTGAACAGTCGGAGGTTGTGGTTCACATTGGTACCAACGACATAGGTAGAAAGAGGGATGAGGTCCTGAAAGAATTTAGGGAACTAGGTAACAGATTAAAAAGTAAGACCTCAAAGGTTGGAATCTCTGGATTACTCCCAGTGCCACGTGCTAGTGAGTATAGGAATAGGAGGATAGAGCAGATGAATGCATGGCTGAAGAGATGGTGCAGGAGGGAGGGCTTTAGTTTCCTGGATCACTGGGTCTGTTTCTAGCGAAGGTGGGACCTGGACAAGTTGGAAGGGTTGCACCTGAACTGGAACACGACCAACATCCTTGCAGGGAGGTTTGCTAGTGCTGTTGGGGGGGTGCGGTTTAAACTAATTTGGCAGGGGGATGTGATGCACATCCAAATGTAGGAAAGAAACTGAGTCAGTCTGGAAGGCAGAGCAAATCTAGACCTGTTAAGGCACAAGCGAATAATGCAAGACTGGATTGCATCTATTTTAACACAAGGAGTCTTACAAATAAGGCAGATGAATTGAGGGTGTTGATTAACACATAGGAATCTGGTATTGCTATCACGGAGGCATGGTTGAGGGAAGGGCAGGACTGGCAGCTCAGTATTCCAGGGTATAGAATCTACAGGTGTGACCGGTGGGGGGGGGGGGAGGTGTAAAAGAGGAGGTGGCATTGCACTATTGATCAAGGAGTCAATTACTGCGGTAAGGAGGGATGATATCTTAGAAGGTTCCTCAAATGAGGCCATATGGGTAGAACTTAAAAGCAAAAAGGGGGCAATCACTTGGCTGGGAATGTACTACAGGCCTCCAAACAGTCAGGGAGAGATAGAGGAGCAGATATGTAGGCAAATCTCAGAGACGTGTAATAATAATAGGGGATTTCAACTTCCCCAATATTAACTGGGATAGTCTTAGTGCAAAGGCTTAAAGGGGGCGGAATTCTTAAAATGCATCCAGGAGAGCTATTTGAGCCAGCACATAGAAAGTCCTACAAGAGAAGGGGCGGTACTGGACCTAATCTTAGGAAATGAAGCCGTTCAAGTGGTAGAAGTGTCAGTGGGGGAGCATTTCAGGGATAGTGACCATAACTCTAAGACTTAAGGTAGTTATGGAAAAGGACATGGAGGGACCGGAAATAAAAGTACTGAACTAGGGGAAGGCTGATTTCAATATGATAAAACAGGATCTGGCCAAAGTGGACTGGGAGCAGCTACTTGTAGGAAAGTCTACATCAGACCAGTGTGAGTCATTCAAATAGGAAACAGTGAGAGTTCAGGGCCAACATGTTCCCGTAAAGGTGAAGGGTAGGACCAATAAGTACAGGGCACCCTGGATGTCAAGGGATATAGAGGATTGGATAAGGAAAAAAAAAAAGGAGGCTTATGGCAGATTCAGAGGGCTGAAAACAGTGGAGGCCCTTGAGTATAGAAAGTGCAGTGGGGTACTTAAATAGATTAGAGGGGGCATGACAAAATCTGGCGGGCAAGATAAAGGAAATTCCCAAGGCGTTTTGTAAGTATAATAAGGGAAAGAGGATAACCAGGGAAAGAGTAGGGCCCATTAGGGACCAAAGTGGCAATCTGTATGTGGAGCAGGAGGACATGGGTAAGGTTTTAAATGATTACTTTTCATCTGTGTTCACTATGGAGAAGAACAATGTAGGTGTAGAGATCAGGGAGGGAGATTGTGATATACTTGAACATATTAGCATTAAAAGGGAGGAGGTATTAGCTGTTTTAGCTTTCTTAAGAGTGGATAAATCCCCTGGCCCAGATGAGATGTATTCCAGGCTGCTATGTGAGGCAAGGGAGGAGATAGCTGTGACTCTGACACAAATTTTCAAATCCTCTCTGGCCCCAGGAGAGGTGCCAGAGGACTGGAGGACAGTGAATGTGGTACCATTATTCAAGAAGGGTAGTAGGGATAAACCAGCTAATTACAGGGCAGTGAGTCTAACATCAGTGGTAGGGAAACTATTGGAAAAAATTCTGAGGGACAGGATTAGTCTCCACTTGGAGAGGCAGGGATTAATCAAGGTTAGTCAGCAAAGCTTTGTCGGAGGACATCATGCCTAACAAACTTGATTGAATTTTTCGAGGAGGTGACTAGTTGTGTACATGAGGGTAAAGCAGTTGATGTAGTCTACATGGACTTCAGTAAGGCTTTTGATAAGGTCCCGCATGGGAGATTGGTTAAGAAGCTAACAGCCTATGGGCAATTTGGCAAATTGGACCCAAAATTGGCTTCGTGGCAGAGGGTGATGGTCGAGGGTGTTTTTGCGATTGAAAGCCTGTGACCAGTGGTGTACTGAAGGGATCGGTGCTAAGACCTTTGCTGTTTACAGTGTACATTAATGATTTAGATGTGACTATAGGAGGAATGGCAGTAAGTTCGCAGATGACACGAAAGTTGATGGTGTCGTAAATAGTGAGGAGGAAAACCTTAGATTACAGGACGATTTAGGTGGGCTGGTAAAATGGGCAGAGCTGTGCTAAATGGAATTTAATCCTGAGAAGTGTGAGGTGATGCATTTTGGGAGAACTAACAAGGCAAGGGAATATACAATGGATGGTAGGACCCTAGGAAGTACAGAGGGTCAGAGGGACCTTGGTGTACTTGTCCATAGATCACTGAAGGCAGCAGTGAAGGTAGACAAGGTGGTCAGGAAGGCATATTGGGATAATTACCATTGTAGCCAAGGCTTAGAATATAAAAGCAGGGAGGTTATGATGGAGCTGCATAAAACACTAGTTAGGCCACAGCTGGAGTACTGTGCACCGTTCTGGTCGGCACACTATTGGAAGGATGTGATTTCACTGGAGAGGATGCAGAGGAGATTCACCAGGATGTTCCCTGGGCTGGAGCATTTCAGCTATGAAGAGAGATTGGATAGGCGAGGTTGTTTCTCTTAGAGCAGAGAAGGCTGAGGGGGGAGCTGATTGAGGTATACAAAATTATGAGGGGCATAGATAGGGTAGATAGGAAGAAACTTTTTCCCTTTGTGGAAGTGTCAATAACCAGGAGGCATAGATTTAAGGTAAGGGGCAGGAGGTTTAGGGGGGATTTGAGGAAAAATACTTGCACCTAGGTTGAAATCTGGAATACACTGCCTGAAGGGGTTGTAGAGGCAGGAACCCTCACAACAGTTAAGAAGTATTTAGATGAGTGCTTGAAACACCATAGCATATGAGGCTACAGGTCAAGTGCTGGAAAATGGGATTAGAATAGATAGGTGCTTGATGGCCAGCATGGACCCGATGGGCCGAAGGGCCTGTTTCTGTGCTGTAGAACTCTATGACTCAACCCCTTGCTTGATCTGACTGAGAGGTCGTGGCAAGCGTATTACATTGGCTTCAGTGTCCCTTGGGTAAGGAGGGAAAAATCAACCAGGGTTCTCGGTCCTTATCACAATCCAGTGGCCCACACTAGAGGTGTGCGTGGACGTTGGGTGAGGGTTAAATTGGGTTCACCTGTGCTGCTGTCATCGTCAAGTTGCCTGTTGAAACTCGCTGTAAAATTTCAAGCATGAGTAATAACCACCTGGATGAGATGCTGCAAGCTGTGTGGCACTTGTGCAACTGTAACTTAGAAATGAGTCTACAGGAAAGGAGGGGTTAGACAAATTTAAAAAAAAAAAAAGTTACATCGGAAGATAGGAACAGGAGTAGGCCATTCAGCCCCTCGAGCCTGTCCCACCATTCAATGAGATCATCGCTGATCCGCGGCCTAACTCCATATACCTGCCTTTGGCCCATATCCCTTAATATCTTTGCTTAACAAAAATCTATCTATCTCAGATTTAAAATTAACAACTGTTCTAGCTTGAACTGCTGTTTGTGGAAGCGAGTTCCAAACCTCCACCACCCTTTGGGTGTAGACGTGCTTCCTAACATCTCTCCTGAACGGTCTGGTCCTAATTTTCAGACTATGCCCCCTAACTCGTAACTTAACTTTGTCCTTTTGAGTTGCAGTCTGCTTTTTGCAGGTATCTAACTCCTGGCTTACACAAGTCTATTCACAAGGTCAGCATCAGTAATAATTCAAATGATGAATCTGAGAGGAAGGAGACCAGGTCTTCCAGTTGCAGAATTTTTCTGCTTTGTTTTATGGTCAGTTCAGCGTTATTCAGAAGTTTATGATCAGGTGAAAGGAGTGTCCTTTCCAAATGCATTGATCCGCACTGAAACTTCCATCTCCTTTCGCCCCACCCCAACCCCCACCAAAGTATAAAAACATATAAGAGCAAGAGTAAACCAAACGGCCCCTCAAGCCTGCTCTGCCATTTAATATGATCATGGCCAATCTTCTGCCTCAAATCCTTTCCCACCCACTCCCCATATCTCGTGATTCCTTGAGAGACCAAACATTTGTCTATCTCAGCCTCGAATATACTTCACGATTGAGCATCCATAATCCTTGAGTAGGGAATTCCAAAGAATCACAACCCTCTGAATGAAGAAATTTCTCCTCATCTCAGTCCGAAGTGATCGACCCCTTATCCTGACTGAGACTGTGCCCCCATCTTCTAGATTCCCCAGCCAAGGTCAGCAACCTCTCGATGCCTACCCTATCCAGCCCCTTCAGAATTTCTATACGTTTCAATGAGATCACCTCTCATTCTTCTAAACTCCAGACAGTAGAGGCCCAATTTACTCAGCCTCTCATCAAAGGAAAACCCTCTCAACCCAGGGACCAATCTAGTGAACCTTTGCTGAACCACCTTCAATTGCAAGTATATCTTTCTTCAGATGTGGAGACCAAAACTGCACGCAGTATTCCAGGTATGGTCTCACCAGAGTTCCATGCAATTGTAGCAAGACTTCCTTATTCTTGTATTCCAATCCCCTTGCAATAAAGGGCAACATGCCATTTGCCTTACTAATTGCTTGCTGAACCTGGATCCGAACTTTCTGTTTTTCTTGTACAAGTACACCCACGTCTCTCTGAAGATCAGCTGTTAGAAATATCGCGCCTTTTAAAAATATTCTGTTTTTCTATCCTGAACAAAGTGAATAACCTCAAACTCCCCACATTATACGCCATCTGCCATCTTGTTGCCCCCTCACTTTGCAGCCACTTGTTTCCTCCTCACAATTTTTAATTCATTCATGGCATGTGAGCTTGGCTGGCAAAGCCAGAATTTGTTGCCCAACCCTAATTTCCCTTGAGAATATGGTGGTGAGCTGCCTTCTTGAACCACTGCAGTTCACAGTGCTGTTAGGAAGGGAGTTCAAGGTTTTTGACTTATCGACAGTGAAGGAACGATAATATAGTTCCAAGTCAGGGTGGTGTGTGACTTGGAGGGGAACTTGCAGGTGGTGGTGATCCCATGTGTCTGCTGCCCTTGTCTTTCCATCTGATAGAGGTCATGGGTTTGGAAGGTGCTGTCGAAGGAGGCTGGATGAGTTGCTGCAGTGCATCTTGTAGCTGGTGCACACTCCTGCCATTGTACGTCAGTGTTGGAGGACGTGTATGGTGGATGGGGTGCCGTTTAAGCGGGCTGCTTTGACTAGAATGGTGTCGAGCTGCTTGAGTGTTGCTGAAGCCTCACTCATCCAGGCAAGTGGAGAGTATTCCATCAGACTCCTGACTCATGCCATGTAGATGTTGGACAGGCATTGAGGAGTCAGGCAGTGAGTTACTCGCTGCAGAATTCCCAACCTCTGACCTGCTCTTGTAGCCACATTATGTATATGGCTGGTCCAGTTAAGCTTCTGGTCAGCGGTAATCCCTAGGGTGTTGACAGTGGGTTATTCAGCAATGGTAATGCTGTTGAAGCTGAAGGGGTGATGGTTAGATTCTCTCTTATTGGAGATTGTCATTGCCTGGCACCTGTTTGGTGCAAATGTTACTTGCCACTTATCAGCCCAAGCCTGAATGTTATCCAGGTCTTACTGCATGTGGGCACTGCTTCAGTATCTGAGGAGTTCCAAATGGTACTGAACACTGTAATTATCAACGAACATTCCTCCTTATGATGGAGGGAAGGTAATTGATGAAGCAGCTGAAGATGGTTGGGCCTAGGACACTACCCTGAACAACTCCTGCAGCAGTGTCCTGGAGCCGAGATGATTGACCTCCATCAGGCACGAGCACCTTTGTGCTAGGGATGACTGCAACCAGTGGAGAGTTTTTCCCCTTATTCCTGAGGGCTTCTTGATGCCACACTTGGTCAAATGCTGCCTTGATGTCAAGGGCAGTCACTCACACCTCACCTCTTGAGTTCAGTTCTTTTGTCCATGTTTAGATCAAGGCTGTAACAAGGTCGAGAGCCAAGAGGCACTCGCGGATCCCAATCTGAGCACTGGTGAGCTGGTTATTGCTGGATAAGTGCCGCTTGACAGCAATGTCAAGAACACCTTCCATCACTTTGCTGATGATTGAGAGTAGACTGACGAGCCGGTAGTTGGCCGTATTGGATTTGCCCTTTTTGTGAACAGGAGAGACCTAGGCAATTTTCTGTATTATTGAGTTGATGCCAGTTTTGTAGTGTACTGCAACAGCTTGGCTAGAGGTGTAGCTAGTTCTGGAGCACGTCTTCAGTACTACAGTCGGGGTGTTGTCAGAGCCAATTGCCTTCGCTAAATCAAGCAACTTCAGCTGTTGTTTGATCTCATGTAGAGTAAATCAAATTGGCTGAAGGCCGGCACCTGTGATGGTTGGGACCTCAGAAGGAGGCCGAAATGGATCAACCACTCGGCATTCTGGCAGAAGATGGTTGTAAACGCTTCAGCCTTGTATTTTACACTATTGTGCCGGGCTCACCCATCATTGAGGGTGGGAATGTTAGTGGAACCTCCTCCTACAGTTGGTTGGTTGTGTGCACCACCATTCACGACTGGATGTGGCAGGACGGCAGAGCTTTGATCTCATCCGTTAGTTTGCTTCGTCTATCACATGCTGCTTCTGGTATTTAGCATGCATGTAGTCCTGTATTGTAGCTTCACTAGGTAGGCACTTCATTTTTAGATATGTCACTTGCTGCTCCTGCACTCCTTATTGAACCAGGGTTGATCCCCTGGCTTGATGGTAATGGTAGAGTGAGGGACATACCAGGCCATGAGGTTACAGATTGTGGTTGAATACAATTCTGCTGCTACTGATGGCCCACAGTACCTCATGGATGCCCAGTTATGAGCTGCTAGATCTGTTCTGAATCTATTCCATTTAGCACAGTGGTAGTGCCACACAACATGACGGACAGTATACTCAGTGTGAAGATGGGACTTCATCGCCACAAAAGCTGAGGTGGTCACTCCTGCTAATGCTGTCGTGGACAGAAGCATCTGCTACCAGGAGATTGGTGAGATCAAGTAGGCGTTTCCCTTTTGTTGGTTCTCTCACCACCTGCTGCAGGCCCAGTCTGACACACACGTCCTTCAGGACTTGACCAGCTCGATCAATAGTGATGCTATCAAGCCACTCTTGGTGATGGAAATTGAAGTCCCCACCCAGAGTACATTCTATGCTCTTGCTACCCTCAGTGCCTATTCCAAGTGGTGCTCAACATGGAGGAAGATTGATTCATCAGCTGAGGGAGGGCGGTAGGTGGTAATAAGAAGATTTCCTTGACCATGTTTGACTTGATGCCATGCGACTTCAGGAGTCCAGAGTCAATGTTGCGGACTCCCAGGACAGCACCTTCCCAGCTGTATACAATTGTGCCGCCACCTCTGGTGGGTCTGTCCTGCCAGTGGGACAGGACATCCCAAGGCTGGTGATGAAAGAGTCTGGTACATTGGCTGTATGTTATGTTTCCGTGAGCATGACTATGTCAGGCTGTTGTTTGAATAGTCTTTGGGATAGCTGTCCCAATTTTGGCACAAACTTAACTTCCCACCTAGTTTTGTATCATCATCACAAGCTTAGATACATTACTGTCAGTCTCTGTCTCAGTCATTAATATAGATTGTAAATAGCTGAGAGCTCAGCACTGATCCTTTTTTTTGTTTTGTTTTATTTTTTTTTTGCGGCACTAAACTAGTTGCTGCCTGCCAACTTGAAAATGCCCTGTTTATCCATACTTTTTGCTTCCTGCCCATAACCAATCCTTTATCCATCCTAATATACTGCTCCAAATCCATGTGCCCTAATCTTGCATATTAACCTTTTGTGTGGCACCTTATCAAATGCCTTTTGGAAATCCAAGTATACTACATCTACTGGCTCCCCTTTATCTATCCTACTAGATACATCCTCAAAAAACTTGAATAAATTTGTTCATTTCCTTTTCATAAAACCATATTGACTCTGTCTGATCGTACTGTGATTTTCTAAGTTTAAGATCCCCTTACTAGCATTTTCCCGACGACTGATATCAGGCTAACTGGCCTGTACCTCCCAGTTTTCTCTCCCTCCTTTCTTGAATGGCGGTGTTAGATTTGCTAACTTGCAATCCACTGGAACCGTTCCGGAATCTAGGTAATTCTGGAAAATCACAACCAGTGCTTCTTCTATCTCCGCAGCTACCTCTTTTCGAACCCAGGACGTAGGCCATCAAGCCCTGGGGATTTGTCTGCTTTTAGTCTTTTAAGTTTTTCTAATACTTTTTCCCAGCTGATGCGAATTACTTTAAGTTCCTTACTTATTAACCCCTTAGTTACCCTATTTGGTCCAAATCATAGTTTTTATTCTCACAGAACACGCAATAGGAGCAGGAATAGGCCACTCGGCTCCTCGTGCCTGCTCCACCATTCAATTAGATCATGGCTGATCTGATTGTGGCCTCATCTCCACTTTCCTGTCTGCCTCCCATAACCCTCGACTCCCTTGTCGATCAAAAAATCTAACTCCACCTTGAAAATGTTCAATGATCCTGCCTCCACTGCTCTCTGGGGAAGGGAACTCCACAGACCAACGACCTGCTGAGAGAAAAAAATTACTCCTCATCTCAGTCTTAAGTGGGAGACCCCTAATTTTAAAACTGTATCCCCTAGTTATGGATGCCCTCACAAGGGGAAACATCTTCTCAGCATCTAACCTGTCAAGACCCCTCAGGATCTTATATGTTTCAATAAGATCACCTCTTATTGTTCTAAACTCCAATGGGTATAGGTCAAACCTGCTCAATCTTTCCTCATAAGATAACCCCTTCATCCCAGGGATTAGGCAAGTGAATTTTCTCTCAACTACTAGTGCAATTATATCCTTTCTTAAGTAAGGAAACCAAAACTGTACACAGTACTCCAGAATAAAAGCAAAGTACTGCAAATGCTGGAAATACTCAGCCGGTCTGGCAGCATCTGTGGAGAGAGAAACAGAGTTAACATTTCAGGTCAGTGACCCTTCTTCAGAACTGGCAGGTATTAGAAATGTAAAAGGTTTTGAGCAAGTAAAGTGGGGGTGGGGCAATTAGTACAGCATTAGTACAGAGAGGGTGTGAATGGATAGAAAACTGGGCTACCTGGCCTTGAGCACAAAACTGGAACAGCACCTCATTTACCAATTAGGCACGCTACAGCATGCCGGACTGAACATTGAGTTCAACAATTTCAGAGCATGATGGCCCCCCGCCCCCCTTTATTAGTTTTAGTTATTTTTTCTGGGGGTTTTTTGTGTTTATATTTTATTTTAGTTTGTTTCTACTGTGCCTACCCACTGTTTTTTTCATGTTTGTGCTTGGGGCCAGTTTGCTCAGTTTTCTATCCATTCACGCCCTCTCTGTACTAATGCTTTGTCTTTCAGCACACCATTAACATATAGTTTGCCTTTGCTCCATGACCTTCTGGTCAGTTATTCTCTGTGACCTTGTCCTGTCAACCCCTTCTCTTTTGTTATCTCTTGCCCCACCCCTGCTTTACTTGCTTAAAACCTTTTACATTTCTAATATCTGCCAGTTCTGAAGAAGGGTCACTGACCTGAAACGTTAACTTTGCTTCTCTCTCCACAGATGCTGCCAGACCTGCTGAGTATTTCAAGCATTTCTTGTTTGTGTGACACGGTACTCCAGATGCAATCTAACGAAGACCCTGTACAGCTTTAACAACACTTCCCTACTTTTATACTCTTTCCCCTTGCAATAAATGTCAACTTTACATTTGCCTTCCTAATCACTTGTACCTGCATACTAACTTTTTGTGATCCATGTACCAGGACACCCTAATCCCTCTGTGGTGTAGGGTTTTGCAGTCTCTCCATTCAAATAATATACTGCCTTTCTATTCCTGCCAAAGTGGACAAGTTCACACTTTCCGACATAATACGCCATCTGCCAAATTTTTGCCTACTTGCTTAACCTATCTATATCTGTATTACTGAAAGTAGAGATATGTTGTCAAAGCTTTTTGTCTTGCACTCATCAGGATAATTCACAGGAAAAGCAACAACTTTATAATGTATGAGAAGAGAGTGCTGATTGGTTGGCAAGGGGACTGTGTTTGGTAGAGGTGTTGCCAAGGAGAATGTAGCAATTTATGGTGACTGACAGTTAACTGCCAAGCTTTGTTTGAAATTTAAACCAGGCAGCTTGACCAGAGTGTCTCTCTTTCTCGCTCTCATTGATTAGTACTATGGCCTTTTTTTCTTCTAAACTATTGTCTCATCCTTCAGCTATCAATATCTATTCTAAATACTTCCACTTTCTTGTATCCTCACTGTATTAATATCAAGACTCAAAGCATAGTTTCCAACTCATTTGTTTTGGAGATCAGAGAACTGTGGAACTCCTTACTTTCCTTCGCTGTTGTGTCTCTCTCTCCAGGGTTTTAAAACCAACGGTTAGTGTCCTCTAATCATAACTTCATCTTTTATCTCATTGTCTTTTTTTTACTCTTCACTGTTCGTGTGGTTTTGTCAAGGGCCCTGTACACTTCATCTCAACTTAAAATGAAGCACACGTCTTCCATCTTAGGGCAACATATCATTTACTATTTCAGTGGAAGATGGTGGTGAGAGTTTTAGAATTGATTGACCAGATTGAAAGCAACCCAAAATAGAGGTTTCTTTGATTATTGCCTTTCTTTTCTAGGCAGTAGTTTAAACGCAATTTATCGATATTATAATGGAAAGAGAACAGCACCAAAGATGAAATGGAGTACTATTGACAGGTGGCCAACACATCCATTATTAATTCAGGTAATGTTTGAGGATTAACTAGTTGTAAGATCCCTTCCTTTTGTAAAGTATTCTGTATTGTATACAGTTCCCAGATGTGAGCTAATCTCAGCAGCTGGTTATTGTTGGTTGGGTGAGTAACTGCTGTTAGGGCATTTAAATATCTGCAAAAAAAAACTTTCCCCTTTTTCTTTATTTAAAAAAATCCTCTGGTGATAAGTTGAGTACTACTAAAGTGTTTTTTTTAAATTCAATGTAGCTTATGAAGGACTTTAGATCGTAGTGGGTAGAACAAAGGCCCCTAGTGTAATGAGTATTTTTTAATTAAGGGAGTAACTAATTAATCTAAGGGTAAGTCATGGCAGGAGAGATCAGCCCCGTGATATGCTCCTCCTGCGCTATGTGGAAAATTAGGGATGCTTCCAGTGTCCCTGACGACCATGTGTGCAGGAAGTGTATCCATCTGCAGCTACTGGCTACCCGTATTACGGAGCTGGAGCTGCGGGTGGATTAACTGTGGAGCATCCGCGATGCTGAGGACGTCGTGGATAGCACGTTTAGTGAAGTGGTCACACAGCAGGTAATGGCTGCACAGGCAGAAAAGGGGATGGGTGACCACCAGACGGAATAGTAGGCGCAGGCAGATCGTACAGGAGTCTCCTGTGGCCATCCCCCTCTCAAACAGATATACTGTTTTCAATACTGTTGGGGGGTGGGGGGGGAAATGACTTCCCCGGGGAAAGCAGCAACAGCCAAGTCCGTGGAACCACGGAGGGCTCTGCTGCACAGCAGGGGAGGATAAGGGGTGGAAGAGCTATAGTGATAGGGGATTCTATCGTAAAGGGTGCAGATAGGCGTTTCTGTGGCTGCAGACGAGACTCCAGGATGGTATGTTGCCTCCCTGGTGCTCGGGTCAAGGATGTCTCGGAGCGGCTGCAGGACATTCTGAAAGGAGAGGGTGAGCAGCCAGAGATCGTGAGCCATATTGGTACAAATGACATAGGCAGGAAGAGAGATGAGGTCCTGCAAAGTGAACATAGGGAGTTAGGCAGAAGGTTAAAAAGCAGGACCTCTGGGGTTGTATTCTCAGGATTACTCCCTGTGCCACGTGCTAGTGAGGGTAGGAATAGGAGGATTAGGCAAATTACTGCATGGCTGAAGAGCTGGTGTAGGCGGGAGGGCTTCAGCTACTTGGATCATTGGGATCTCTTCTGGTGCAGAGGCGACCTGTACAAGAGGGACGGGTTGCACCTGAACTGGAAGGGGACCAATATCCTTGGGAGATTTGCTAGTCCTACTCTGGAGGGTTTAAACTAGTCTGGCAGGGGGGTGGGACCCAAAGTAGCAGTCTCTCCGATGAGATAGCTGAGGCAAATGTAGAGGTTAAAGCAAGCAAGTCCAGTAGACAGGCCGGGCAGAGGCAGGACAGGGAGCGTGGAAGGTCTGGTAGGCTAAACTGCATTTACTTCAATGCAAGAAGCCTTACAGGAAAGGTAGATGAACTCAGAGCATGGATCGGTACATGGGATTGTGATATTATAGCTATTACAGAAATGTTGTTGAGGGATGGACAGGACTGGCAGCTCAATGTTCCGGGGTACAGATGCTTCCAGCGTGACAGAGATGGAGGTAAGAGA